>NC_089212.1:10238980-10593980 GCF_963930695.1 Labrus bergylta | reverse complement strand
TTCCATGAAGGGCTGCCAAGAGTACGGTCCAGGCGCACGCCGGACTTCAACGTGTGCTCTGTGTGGTCACAGCATCAGCCCTATTTATGTGTGTCTGCATTCAGACAAATAGTTCAAACCCAAAGTTCAGTCTTTCCTCTCACGTGTGGAAATTATATCCAAGCAAGCGGTCCTCCACCCAGGAGCTTCTAAAAAAAGGGGCATGCGGAGTAATGGACAAATTTGGTGGTGGCTGTGCAAACACACCCTTTCTGTTCTCTGTCTCGCTCGCTCTGTTCCACCCATACTGGTGAGCGCTGGTGCCTGCTCCTTAGAATTGACTTCACAGTTCAAGCAGACGTGCTCATGGGTAGTGGAGTGTGGTGAGACGTGGTGACATGAAAGAGGGATCAGTGTATCATAGACAAGAGTGGTAAAATTTGACAGTCATGTCAGATAGTTGAGCATTTAAAAAAAAAAATAATAATAATCTAAACAGAATGAGCCAAACCTACATCTTAACTCTTTAACACATTTCCCTCTGCTTGAATTAACTGGCTTTTGTTTACATTTTCAATATGTGAAATGACCTTGAGCATTCAGGAATCACAAGCCATTTGTACATGAAGCTTTCTCACCGCTGTGACAAGGCTCAGCTTGTCACTCCAACACCCTGCTATTGGTGTCTCAGTGGTAAACGGCAGTACTCCATGGTGGAAGCACGAGAGCCCTCTTCCACCCTGCTGGCGCTGACATTTATGTTGATGCGGTTTTGCCTCAGTTGCTCCTATTACTACCTCTGACGCCAGCTCAGCCCCAGAAAAACTTCACGCTACCATTACGCCTCTGTATCGTTTACAGTGCCGGTGAGGTGTAACTGTCTTTTCTCACACAAGCCATATTAGAAAAGTGGCAACAGTTGGAGTAACAGACTGCTGGACCTAAAATAGTCACACACATATTCAGTCACTCCACTGAAAGAGTGGGTGGATGGAGGCCCTGAAGAGAAAAAAGTCTATCGCTATTTTATTGATGATGTCATCCCTTATAGATATGTCTGTCCCTGCATAACGCAGCAGTCACAACCTACAGACTACCAAAAAGACAACTTCAATGAAGCTTGTGTACATACATATATACAAGCATACACATCACTCAACTTACGTCAAAAGATTAGAGGGAGTTGATGGTTTATTGGAGTAATTCAATGGATTTAAGACCCAAATACGACAACAGTCAACAAGACGGAGCTGAAGAACTGTATGTGCAGATAAAAATCAATACAGCTGTGCAGTCCCCTCTACTTCCCCTCTCCCCACCCTGAAGACTCCTAATCCCCACTAAATCAAATGAATTCTAGTGACAAGCGGTTTTTCCACGTCCAAGTCCAGGGGACGCCAAAACCCTCAGCCACATTTTAAGAAACATTAAAGTGTCACACCAATGAAGGCTATTATTGTTTCCCAAACCACTTCCTGTTAGAAGTCCATTTGAAGGCTCTCAATAGAGCCGTTTTAACAGTTGCCCCATTGACCAAAGAGTCATACTATGAATCATTGCATCCTGTGGAACAGCCATCCTTCATAATGGCCATCCTGCTCTGTTTAAATGTGTCCATTATGCCAGTCTGTCAGTGTTATGGTTCATCTGCTGGTCTGAGAACGCTTTGATACGTTTGATATGAAGCAGGAAAAACAGCCACAGATATTTATAAAACGACTGTTTTGTGGATTTCTGCAAAGAATATTTGTGTTCTGTTCACTTTGACCAAAGGCTCGGCTTCAGGCAGCTCCATTTTAAGTTACAATATATCAGTTAGTTATCCGAGGACAGTTCTGAGCCTTGTCCATCGGTGGGCTCCTGACGGAAAAAAAAGAACGTGAAACACACAGAGGGTGGAATGGTGGGCGAGGTCGTTTCACCCTGATCCTCCATCTGAGGTACGAACAGAGAAGTAATGAGGGGAGACGGTGGCAATGTATAATGTTGCAGCTGACAGGCCGGATTAGTGCTGTGTGTGTGTGTGTGTGTGTGTGTGTGTGTGCGTGTGTTAGTGTATGTGAAGCTCCTGCTCTGTGCTCACATGCCGGGTTCTCATGCTTCTGCGACGCCGTAATGCAATGTCAAATCACACCACTGTGCCGCCAATTCCACGTCATTACAGATGTAATATGGAAGCACAAAGGTGTAATGGCAGCAGCGCTTCATTACGCTGTGCTTGCGGAATTACAATCTGTAAAGTGCTATCATCGGGCGGTTAATTTCTGTGGTCTGGGAACCTTGCAGTGCTATGTTGTAATACTCACATTTTAATAATGTTGCCTTGTAAAAAAAAAAAATGTCACCATTAACTTAAGCGAGCACATTGTCATATTACTAATAAAAGTAAGATGGCCAAACTAAAAGACCGGGTCTGGCCTTGATATACGGCAGAATCATGCTCTATAGGTCAGTCTCCTTAACTAAAAGTACATCTACTGTCCAGCAAAAAATGAAAAGAAAACCAAACAAGGAAGACAAAGACATGTAGGCAGTAAGTTTCTGAGCTGTTACAGAAATATTTGTAACCACCAAAGATCCTGAAAAAGCTGCAGTGCCTGTATCTTTGGGCTTAGTTGGTCTGGCGACAGACAGAATTCACACACATATATTCTTCACAGCACTTTACGATAAACCCAAACACAGTTTTTCCAATCGGTGATTCTGGTCATAACTTCAGTTCAGCAGCCTCCATTAACTCAATTATGCTGGGAACTGAAGCCCTGTCCATGCAGGACTTTAACCACGTTTCAACTCTACTAAAAAATCTCTATGGTGTCTATTTATCTTTCAGACATCGGCAGACCAACATGAAAGGATTCTTTGCTTTGATCTTGAGCATGTAATATGCACAGGCACACACGCGCGCACTTTCTGATCCCCTGTGTGTAAAAAAATATCTTTACACAGCCCACTATCAAAGCCATGAAAGACAGCGTAGGTCAAAGTATCAGCGGACCCGCTTCTGACACAGCTACTTTACGCTGTAACGGATAATTCGGCACATAAAACGGTACCAGAGGATGGATATGACAGATGGCAGAGGAATTTTTTCAAAGATATATCAAAGGTCCAGAAACCGCAGCAGACAAAGTTAGCGAACACTGTGACTCACCTCTGTGCTCCTCGGAGGGAGGGCGTATGTTTGACCTCCAGCATCGCTCTCAAAAATCTGAAAATCAAGAGAAAAAAAAAAAAGAGTTTCAGACAGAGGGGCACCACACTGATTGACTCATGAGCGATTAAGTGGCCAACCACTTTCGGCAACACAATATTAGACAGACACACACGGTGCTATTATGGAAGTAATTAAAAACTACATGTGGCGAGTGCTGCGCTTTGATTCTGCATCCAATCGGCGTCTGTAGCCCTTTGAAGGTGCAGTGGTAGAAATACGCTGTGCGGTTGTGGACATGTGTGAGTGGAGGGGGTGTGTTTGGACACTGAGTGGTTTCTATGTAGCTGAGAGATGAAAGGGGGACACAGTCCGGTAACAGATGAGAGGAGGACAAGCACTGCCTCCTCCTCCCCCCTCTCTCCACATGCACTCCCAAAGAGTTTAAATCTCTCTGTTCTTAATCCATTCTATCTTCCTCCACCTCTCCTCTCCCGCTTGTGATTGTTAGGTGTGTTGTGTCTGGCTAAGCCCAGAACTGGAGGTGACTCTGCAGCCCCAGAGGGCTTTAACGACTCTATAATACAGCAGTGACACAGAGTCATCTGTTATGAGAGGGTGTAACTCCGGTCCTCACTCAAAAAGGCGGCAGTTAACAGCTTTTGCTGGGATACTTTGTCACTTGGCAGGCGAGACATGATAGGTGGCAAAAAAAAATGGGGCATTTCTTTTTGGAAAGAAGTCATAAGGTGCTTGTTTTCCTGCAGAATTAACAGACCTGAAGCTGAATTTCTTGCAAAACTCCTTCGGACATTATGCACAATAAGATATGGGTAAAAACGCAATACCTTTATTCAGAGTCCGAGGATTACTTTTTTCATTAAAGAAAAAATCCCAAGAAAAAAACTCTCAGGATCCTTTTGTGTTTGTGAGAACCCTCATCTGACCTCTGATCACCAAAGCACAGTAAGTCTCCCTTCATAACACGGGTACATTTATAAAGTGGCTGTAGACAGTGCTGCGTCGCTTTAAACTGACTAATTTTAGAAAGCTTTACCATCTCTCCCACAAATCCTCAAGACCTTTCTGGCCTACTTCCCACAGCCGACTGCCCGGGCCAGCTCTTCACTGTATACAGAGCTCTCCTATGAGAGATGAGAGCTGAGAAAAGGAGAGGGGAGGAGCTGGGAGGGGGAGAAGAGTAAGATTGTCAGGTCTGGAGTCGCAGCAGTAAATGAGATTTAGTCTTAGTCAACACAGATGAGTCAGTATGGAAACTGTGGGAGAAGGACTGTGTAATGTTTATGTTCTGAGACACAGGACACAGCTAGGGGGGGAAAAGGATACATTTGGGGAGAGAGAGAGAGAGATAAAACTCAAGGTTTTAAATTAGCAGCAAAAAAGGTAGAGGCGAAAAAAGAGAGCAATAGAGAGGGAACATATCATGAAAAAAATCTTCTCCACAGTTGGAAAACATGAGGAGGTAACAACAGATTTAAGCGCAAGGATGAGAGTTTGGCTGCTCAGACTGCCATGCTGTCCAAATCCGTCTCCAGTAAACATTTGTCATGTCAGGGCAACATGAGCCAAAAAGGGGATGATGTAACCTAAAATGACCCACACGGAATATCCCGTTGAGAACAAGAGAGAACTGAAACTTTTACTGTAATGGTTCTGAAACAACAAAAAAGAGAGAGAACAACAACAACAAAAATGGCAGCTGTCCAGGAAAACCCAGCACTCAAAAGCCAAAATTGAGTTCCTAATGAGGCGTCAGGTAAATAAAGAAAATACCAAAAAGCACTAAAATAAGCTTGTAATAGGAGAAGAACTTGGAGAAAAGAGTAAAGGAAGGCTATTTAATATTTAGTGTCTTTACACCAACCATCTGCCGGTGTCTGTGGGGCTGAGAAAAGATTGGAGAATGCCATCTACCACATATGGCTTTCAATAATTCATGTGTGAGCTGCAGCGCCACCTCGGCCTTCTGCGCTGCAAAAAGTAGCTGGACGGCCTCATTAGGGCCGGCCTGCGGAGTTCCCTAGAAAAATGTTCACACACACACACACATCTAGTTTCTGAGAGATGTGCGCAAATGCAAAAACATAAATAACACAGAGCAGGTGGCAGCATGGGTTAGCGAGATAAAGAGCAAGCTAAACAGGACAGGGAACATTTTGTAAGCAGTCAGAAGTCGGAGCGCCGACTAGGGAACATGATTGGCTCTTAGCTGTGTGAGCTCAAAAACAATAAGACTCCATATTGGCTTCACAGCATCAAGAAAATTTAAGGTAGATTGCTGCTAATCAAAACCAGAGCTCTTTCCTCTTACTTGACTTTCAGCTAATGAACAGAGGTCTATAAAAGACATGAGATGAGAAAATGAGTATTTCTTGTGTGGCAAAAGTCTGAAAATAGACCTCCAAGACGAGAGTATTCTCCAGGGCCGTACCTTCAGGGTACAGCTTGGTGGATCTCTGTATCAATAAATAACCAGCTTGCACACGTCTAATTACTAACTAGAGAGGATTTAAAATTCCCCATCTGCAGCTGGGTGAGGAATGCTCCTCTGTGCTTTTGTTGATGGGAGGTGTGCACTCAAACTTACCAGGAAGCAGGAGGGACGGGATTGTGTGCTTCTAATTAATAAAATCTCCTCGGGGGGCGGGGGGGGGGGGGTGGGGGAGGTGCTGAACGCGCTAAAGGGCTGTACCGATCTCTGATTTCTTTTATGTCAGCACAGGCATTTTACATGCAAGTAAGCAATAAGGCACCATGTTTTCACGTTGTTTCATTAACAATATACACAATGTGTGCCCAGTATGCAAGTAGCACATCCCCAGAGACTGTGTGTGTGTGTGTGTGTGTGTGTGTGTGTGTGTGTGTGTGTGCTCACAAACATGCATGCTTATTCTGCATGCTCATGTTATGTGCATGGTAGAATGAGTAGTTTCCCCTGCTGAATACATAATCCTGCATAAAGAATCTTCTAATCCAGACCACCTGAGTAGCTTCATTACTTTGGGATTAAATGGAGATTATTTAGTGTCACTTTGGGACGAAGTGCTGCCGTCAGAAAGGCATTGACACGTCCATGTATTCATTATACGAGCTTGAATCATGTTACCATATCTCTTTGTGATTTAAATGATAGCTCCAAGCGAGATCTTCACAATCTTGTCCCTAAATTGCTAAACATATCTTTCGGTTATCCAAGCAAAGTACACCAATGCTTTGAACAAGTGTGAAGTAAATCTAGAGCACAATGTTGTGTACATCAAGTGTGTTACTGTGTTTGACTATATATAAAAAAAAAAAAAAAAAACAGCATTAATGAATGGTACCTGCGATGCAGAGGGCCTCTTGTCCCGGCCTCTCCTTGTTAGGTTGTCCAGGCCTTTGATTGAGGAGAAAAGGCCTCTCTTGCGCTCTCTGTATGTCAGGGACAGCGAGCGCCTTCTGAGCGTGGCCTCATCCCTGGAACAGATCTGCACAGATACAAACTATCAGAGCTGCACTCATTTATCTCAACAAAGCATTCCAGCTAATCAGACCATCTTAATTAGCCCCTATTTTACTCCAGTGCTGCATAAAGAGAGCCGTCAGAAGGAGGCATTTTAGTTTCAGATGATTAGAAGATTTCAAAGAGTACTGCTAGACAACAAGTGAATCAAAAGTGAAGTATCCAATACTGAAGGAATCTCAAATTGACTGCTGGACTTAAGTATAGTTCTTTCATGCAATCAGTAGGTCATTCAGGGCATGCCCTCGCATTCCTCACCAGTGCATGGAAGGAGGAAACAGAGAAGATCCCCAGCCGCCCCAGGGTGGTTTTGGTGGGGCGGCTGGCGATTGCAAGCAGGCTCTTTGGGTTTGGAAGCTCTCCCCCCTGCAAACTGGCCAGGTAGCAGCGCATTCTAAACAGATCCATGTTGAACCTTTCTAGGTTCTGCTCCCACTGCTGGATCTGAAAAAAAACAAAATAAGTACAAAAGCATGTTTGTTAGAGGCTTTAAATGTAAGGGTAGTATATATTGGGTGGTGGCTGAGAAGGGAGTGCAATGGGGATGGGCAATGTTTGGGTGGGGGCCTGGAGAGGGAAGAGGGAGGGGGAGGAAGAAGATGGAGAGTCAAAGAGGTAGATCACGGTCAGAGGGGTGCTTTCCTTCAACGGCAATTGCTTGCAGATGTTGTTGGAGGCTGAGGGCACACATTGGCGGAGGTTTCATAGTAAGTGCAGACTATCTAGCCGAGGAGGGACCGTGTGTGTGCTGTAAATCCTAATGCCCATTTCTTTAGCTAAGTCTAGGGAGAGAGGTGATGTTGCACAGACCACCCGTTAAACCTCCATACAGCATACACACACAAGCAGAACATACACACAGTTTACAGTCGCCCCCCCCCCCCCCCCCCGTGCCTTTTTGCACCATGTAAGCTTTGAGAAAGTGCTTATTTTGTTGGCTGGAGACTGCTTTTAATGAGAACACTCAAGTTAAACAACCCTCTATAACAACTGACTTTAATAGGTCTTGGCTGCTCTGTGAGTTCATTTACAATAATGCACCCCATGGCGGTGTCCCATTAGGATTCATTCACATTGACGGCATTCTTGAGAATTAGGAACACACTGCAAAGGGACAGGAGGGTGAGGTTTTATGGACATCTGAAACAAAGAGCTCGCAGAGAAATCCCCATGGTTCCATGCTAAGCTATGTTATGTACTAAACTCATGAAAATGCCTATGTACACAGCTGTGCAGGTGTCCTCAGTTAACAAGTCTCCAGTCAATGACAGTGTGCCATTATTCCCATTCCAGACCTGCATCATGAGGACAAGTACCAGGAATCCACATTCTGTTTAAAAATGACCTTGCTCTTGGCACGTCAGTTATCTAAATTATTTGTAAAATAGCAAACACAAAGATAAGTGCAAGTCATTCTCCAAGCAAGATTGGCAAGGACCAACTTATCATAGTTTACATCTACTGAAAATATTTCAAGGTACATTCATCTCTACTAAGTCACAAATGTTTTTGCAGATGCAGAAATTAAATTTTGTTCAAATAAAAATCTGAATTAAATGAATAGAGAGTTTGTGGACATCTAGGACAGTATGACCAGATGCTTTCAGTGGCTAATGTTAGCCAATGTTAGCAAACTTTCAGAGACACTACTCTACAACAGATTCAAATAGTTAATTAGTAAAGATGTTGTTTTATACAGTTGTAATTTAACACTGTTTAAGATTTAGCGTTATATTATTATTGTCAATTGTGGTAACAGTTGCTGCAGGTAAGCTAAAGTTGTAGTTTTGTCTTGCTATGAGCGGTGATCACCAGCTATTGCTAGCCACTGCTATGAACTACAAAGAGGTAATAAGTGGCTATACTTTTGTAAGAAGTGATATTTAGGGATCCAAAATAAGACAAAACAACTCTTAACATATCATTTTTTTCTTGTTTGTTGTCTCATTAGTTGTTAGCATGGTTAGAGGTAGCACTTAAGCTAAATACTTGCTGGGACAAATGGATGACTTGTGTGTCATTTTCATGTGTCTAATTCTTGTGAACTCACAAAACTTTATGGAGATGCTAACCAAGTTATCAAAGTACAGTTTTCCAGCCTGCTATTCCTGGGTCACTCTAATCTTACAGGGTGTTCTGGCAGAGCCGAGAATTAATTTCACTGAGTAGTTTGAAGATGACTTTAGATGGGGAAGGAGGTATTACTGAGGACATCAGATAAGCTCCTTCCTCAAAAGAAAAGTGTTGCTGCTTTGGAAAAAGTCCTCTTTTTGTACATCTGTCACACAGTATCCTGCCATGCTTCTGATATACATGCCACCTGGATCTGTTTGTCAACAGTCAAATATGAGCACGGTTATTCCTAGATGTTCTAAAATAGTCCTGTGCATAAAGGTTGATTTGATGATTCATGCCGGGATCACTGATGAACAGAAATTTTAATGAAGGTTTGTGTGTCTATTGCTTCTTGCATCTAGCAGGCTTGAATCAATGCAGGGAAAAGAAGGGCACGTTTGGGGCCCATCTGTTTGTGAGCGCAACTTATTTACATTCATTTCAGAGCCATTAAGCCGCACTCCTCTCACAGATTCTCATCTTTTCTTATTTCCCCACTTTAACATCTGCTCCTGACCTTCTGTAAAAGCCCTAATGCATAAAAAGTCTATCAAAGTAACTTAATCGCAGTGTGTGTGTGTGTGTGTGTGTGTGTGTGTGTGTGTACGTGACTTACTGTGTATATCTTCAAAAGAGGTCTACTGGCACTGATTTCAGTAGACATGGATGGGGGTTGGTACATCAAAGTAGGGCCCTTTTGGTTCAAGACAACCTCAGCCTAACCTTAAATCTATCATCAGCCTTTGGGCGCCTGTATCAGTGTCCTGTCCCGTACTCCCCTGACCCTATCATTGACTCCTACTCCGTCTGTCTCTTTGTCTACTCCAAGGTGGCATACTAGCTAATTGAAAACAGATACGAGCACATAGTGGGTCAGTCCCACAGTCAGACAGTGACATCTCCATTGGTCATTACTGCAGTGAGCTTTCCAGTGTCTATCTTTCTGGTTCTTGAAAGTGTATTTTTCCATTCTGGACAATTTAACAGGCCTGCCATGAACATACAACACAACAATAAGTGTAAGTGTCAATTTTGCTCTTCTATTACCAAAGCAGTCGAACAAAAAGCCAAAAAGAAGTAACAATGAATAGACATGAAGCCAAAAGGGCAGCCGAATATTCCCACATTTTAGATCAGACACAAATGTTTTGTAAAGTATTTGGGTTCTGGATAAGCCATAGGTTATGGGCTTTTTATACCCATTAGTAATCTGCTGTTATGTAGGCTACAGCGCAGTGCTGGGTGCTTTGGAATCTCCCCCGGGCTGTGAGGAGGAGGAAGAGGATAATGCACGTTGAGAGCCCATTACCAAAAAACATCTGGAATCCCAATCTGATGCTCGGGGAGCTAGCTGCTCCCCTGGGCCCCTCGCATTGCGTTTGGGGACTGATGCATTTAGGCCACTTCACCCACCCACAGACAAAAATAAAGCACAGGCTTGTCACCACAGTCACAAAATCAGGAGAATTAAGTAGGGCACGTCGTGTGGTTGTTGCACGTATTACGTGTAAAAAAGCGACAAACAGAAGAGTGTGAAGATAAAATCATGAAAACAGCATATGTTACACCTCATGATCTAACAATGTTGTTGAGTTTCCCAGCAGATTATCTTTACGCTATGGCCAAAGGGCATGAAATATATAATGCTGTGAAAATGTTACAGAGGCCACAAATATTCCCTTTGACGCTTGGATTAGTTGCAGCCAATACAACAGTCGTAAGGTTAGTAATCAAAATATCACCTGGTTCTCAATAGCCCTGCGGTTCTTGGGGTCGCTGACCACTGTCAGCTGCAGCTCGGCCATCTTCTTCATCTTCCCGTCCATGTCGATCTTTTGCAGCAGGCTGCGGACCTGGCTCCTCAGCAAGCGCACCGTATCCTCCTTCCCCTGGCGCTTGGCCAGCAGCGAGGCACTTGCAGAATGGATGGCTGTCACCCAGTTCTCCAGGTCTGTTTGGTTGCTGGCCTTGAAGGTCAAAAGGGGACAGGGAGTTTGATTTGATGAAGTAGGAAGGTCAGCATCTCTGCTACGAGCTGAAAAGACTGATTGCCCAGGCTCTGCTCTCCTCTCCTCTGCTTTTGTGTTTTCATATATGATAATATGATCATAGGGTGGCAAGCTGGGCTTTTGCTGGATCAATAAAAGTAAACTTGATTAATGGTGCATACCTTTTCCAATTTTTTCCTGTTAATACACCTTTTTTCATTCATATCTCTATTGTTTTATATATGAGGAACTAGCATATAGGTTGAGAAATCAGTGGAACCCCCCCTAAATTGAGAAGGACTCATGCCATTGGAGTGGAAATAAAAGGAGGAAACCCAGGCTGTCCTCGTGTTACAGAGATGATTTGCTCTCTCTCTGTCGGCCTCTGGGGCCATTTCGGCTCCAAACAGAACTATTTTATTTGATGTAGGTCTAGACAACCTGACATACTTCAGTCTGGGAAGCTTGTAATCCTAAATAGGGGATGCTAAAGTGACAGAACTGAGGATAGGCCTGAATTTGGTGTGGGTATGTAGGTCAGTAAGCATAAAGGGAAAATAGGATCTATCCTGAAAGTTTGAGAACTTTGCTTTTAAGTCCCTCACATGCCAAACCGGTCATTTCATAGACAAAATTCTAAGTAAGGGAAGCTGAAAAGTGGACGTCAGGTGGTATTTGAACTTAAACCCTATAACTGTGCAGAACTATTCTATCAGGAACTGTCTGCCAGCTGATGTGCCTCACCTGGAAGAGGTAGACGTCTCCATATGTGTTGCTGAGACAAAAGACATTCTCCTTCTTGGGGTGCTCGGGAACAGCCTGAACGATGCTGTCTTCAGCCAAGAGAGCGTAGCGAGGGGACGAGTCCTGCTCTGGAGAGCCTTTGCCGTAAGTCTCATAGAACAGCAGTGTACATCCTGGACGATGGGGGGTAGAAGTATATGGACACAAAGACACAAATATGAAATAATGAAGAGATGCAGAAAACAGGCATCATCGAGACAGTAGGAGTTAGAGTTTCCTACAACTGTCACATAATGTCTTAAAGACACAATGTCCTTGAAGAAAAAAATCAGGAACAGGGAACAAAGAAGCAAAAAAAACTTTTTGATACTCCCAAAATACCTGTCCTTGCTTATACCTTTTTTTTTTAAACTTTAAAATGATTTTCTTCAGTAAATGCTCAGCACAGAAGTTTAAAAGCAATACGTGTTCATACGCACACATAGCCTGAATTTCTTTTCCATTTGGCTAGAAGCAAAAGCATAATCTCCTGCAAGCCTTTAGAGTAGGGGGGAAGGTCAATCAGTCAAAGTCAAGTGTGATGCTTTTGTCGAAGACATGACTGCTGTTGAAAGGGAAAACCCTGAAAATGAAAAGGAACCCACCCATTCCTTGAAACTGAATTATAAAACTAAAATTTGGATAATCTACTTAACTTTGAATAATTTCAAAACCACAACTCAGCGCGTTCTTTGACTCGATTTCAAGATGCATAATTGTCTCTCCTCACTCCCAGATTCTCACTCACCTTTCAAGGTCACCCAGTACTGCTTCCACTTGCGCCGGGTCACCAGCTCCAGCTTCCTGTCCTTGTGCAAGGTGACGAGGGGTTTAAAGGAAAGCCAGCCAGCCCGTCTGACCACCCCCTGCTCCTTCTCAAACAGCAAATCCAGCTGCTCCAGGGAGCCCTCGGCCGACTCGCTACTGCTGTCCCCCTCTTCAGTGCCCGTTGATGGGTCTCCTCTGTCACCGCCTCTCCCTCCTCCTTGCCCAGTGCCCGTCTCAAGCTCCCGCATGAAATTCTCATATATATTCTGGCGAACAGCATCGCTGGTGGTTTGGTGAATGGCTCCTGATGATTGGGCTCTGGAGGCTCCGGGGAACCAGAGGAGACTCGAGACCTGGGAGGGAGAGCTGGTGTCGGCGGTCAGACCATCAACCCCGCTGTCGAAGGCATCAGTAAGGTCCTTGTACCTGGTCTCCTGTGAGGCAAGAAAAAATGTTTAAAGTGTGAGGGCAGCATGAAGTATATGGAGAAGAAAATAAAAGATTTGAATGACAACAAAACAATACCCACACAGTTTTTTTTAATTAGTCCCCTTTAGAGGGGTTGGCCTGGTTTAGAGATTTTTAATGGAATTATAGTTCGTACATGAATTCTGGCATGATCGCACTTTGTTTGCTCCCAGATATCTATACAGCAGGGCTCACATTGGGACAAAAAAGTCTAACTGTGCCACTTTCAATTAGCCTGAAGGTGCTGCAGGATTGGAAGAGAAACTTTTGAAAACATCCAGTGAAACCACTCCAACCTACTTCAAAGTCTACATAAGAGTCTCCCAAATCTTCCACTAGGCTGAGAAAGTGGGACAAATTTCCTGTGATGGCACCTGGGAGGTTGGAACCCTCCAGGCTCGGACGATTTCACGTCATCCGAGGGCTGATGTGGCTTCCCAATCTCCCAAATGAACACTTGATGGAATTGCACTTTTCATGCCTAATGATAGTCTACTACACTTGACTAGATTGCAGCATTGATTCTGCCCCTGGCAACAGAGCGGAGTGCTCTCAGCACGCAGGAACAGAGTGCTATGAGTCGTCTTGCCAAAGCTCATCCTCCGTCATTGTCCCCCCCCCCCCCGTCTCTCACTCAGCATTATCAGTGTCTTCTCCATTCTCATTTATGCTACCCCTATTGTTGATATTTAGCAAACTATTACAATTTGCCCAAACCATCAGCAAGGGACGGGAATAATTTGAAAAAGCATAAACAAATTCTTTATTTATATGGAAATGAAGTGCAAAGAATTTGTTTATTCAGCACTCCTGTTCCCCGTCGCTAACCGACAGCTCGGAGCTCATGTTTAGCTACAGGGCATCAGTGAACCCTTCAACCGCTTATGAATAGCCTTTATATAACCTTAACGTCCACCTGCCACCGTGAAAGACACTGTATTTATATTGAGCAGCTGAAGGAAAGTTTGTTCCAAGAACGCGTTTTTTTTTTTTTTTTCTTTCAGCCTTCACATTTTTTCCTTTAGCCCAAATTTCTCTATCCTCTCAAAGTTCCCCTCCCAGCCGCTTTTCATTATGAACAGGTTCTTGGCCCCTGGCACTAGGGTTGCGGTTTGACCTTTAGACCCACAACAGAGCCATGGAGCCCAGGTGGAGGGGAACCAAAGCTGGAGGTGCTCTTAATTTTGGTTTCTGAGGGGAGGCACTGTGAACAGCCCTTTGACATATATGCCACGAAGGCTTGGCAGTTAACAAAATGGCCCCAAAGGACAGAGGATGTACACACTTGCGACAAGCTTAAAGCACTTTAGAGTCTTGAGCAGAAAACTTGTTGCAGGATTTGTCAGCCACTAAGAAAGAGATACGG
Organism: Labrus bergylta; assembly: GCF_963930695.1. Taxonomy (NCBI): domain Eukaryota; kingdom Metazoa; phylum Chordata; class Actinopteri; order Labriformes; family Labridae; genus Labrus; species Labrus bergylta. Next base: position 10,579,836 of record NC_089212.1, on the reverse strand, counting down.
AAACCCTGATGCTCTTTTTTGCCTGAAACATCAGAAATTAAGCTTTGTCACGTCTCAATGGGAATGTATTTCTCTTCGCACTTATCTCTAAAAACAGAGCTCAGCTTGTTACAATTTATTACCATTTAGTTGAGTAGCAGCATTCCATTCAAAGTTTTTTTTAAGGATCGCTGCTGGCAAAAACCGCCTCCTATCAGCTGTATTTATGCAAAACTACGACTGAAGTTAGGTAATTACCATGATGTTAAAGCAAGCATATTAATGAGATTTAGAGACAGACAACTCATTTAAAGTGAAAGCTGTGTCACACTTGCAATGAATAATACTGTCATACTTGTCACTTCAAGATGGGGGGACAGTATCAAACACAGCTAGCTCGTAGATTTCTCGTAGCATTATCTGCTGTTAAGAGAAAAAGCTTAGAAATTCCTACTCAGCAGGATACAAAAGGTCAACTCAATAGAAGGGCAGTCCTATTTGTCCCTTTAGTTTGTTGTCACACCCATCTGACTGAACACCAATCCCTATTAGCAGATTTACTCTCTAAAGTCCATGAAGGGAGCCCTGAAGATCTGCACCACATGCACCACAGTCGGAACACCCAAAAGTCATTCATTAACATTAGAGGAAGGCTTGGGTTAAATCTTCAGTTAGGATTTAGTTTCACTCGAATAGAGCTTCTCAGAGGCTTACAGCTATTCTCTTGGCAGTGCCCAAACAGCATTCGTAAAACTTTTACAAGGCGAAGCTAAATGAATTAATGCAGAAACAATTGCTTTCAAGCCTCAAAGACAAAGAGAGACATGAGTTCAGGCTCGGTTTCAACAAATGCTTTATGTCTAATTAAAGCTATTAAGAACAGTCTTTGTAGGACTTAATCACATGGTTTTAAAGTCATGTGCATGCTGACAAGCTGTGGTTATTTCCAACCACTCCTCTGACCTGTGTGCGTATGGTATTTGTATCGTTTTACTACTGGGAAAATGTGTCAGCTGTCTGTTATGTGTGTCAAGTGCTAGTATTCCTAAATTTCAATGCACCACTTTAAGCCAACACTTAGCTTTACACTTTTTTAAAATCTGAATAATAAAGACCTAAGCAAAAAAAAAAAAAAAAAACACTTAACATTAGGTTACATGAACATATGCATCCGTCTGCAAACTAAAGAGGTCAAATATTAACATGCAAAAACTAAACACAAATCATCTGTATGCAACAATACCTGCGATGCACCCAGCCAGATAAAGTCATCATGAATTCCGCACAGCAGCCCCAAACTTCTCGTCCCCGGAGGATCCTCCATGTCTTACATTGTAAAAGAAGTACCTCTCATCCTTGTTACATCCTCACAAAAATAACAAGAGCAAGCGCTGGCTGCCTTACAAATTTCATTTTGTGCCGCCCCACTGTGCCATGTCCTCAGACAGCTGGTGTTGTGGTGTGTATAGGACCAGAGGACGGTGGTTGGTTCCTGGCCATGCCAAGACCACCACTGGGGCTCATAATCAAAGAAACCTTGCCAGACAGGAAACTGACTGTGAGCGGCTTTTGACTAAAGCCCTCTCAGGGTCTAATTAGCTGTAGTTGTAATAACGTAATGATGGAGTGATAAACTCATCTACTGTTTGCTGACACTACTAATTTGGGCTGAAAGTAAGCGAGCAAGTAAGCACAACCAGCAAAACAACCTTTATGATCCCTATGAGTGATGAATAAGTAAAAATCATTAAAGACTGCTCACCAAAAGAATATATCAATGTGATTCCAAGAACCCATTGTGTTCAAACTTACCTGAGACTTCCTCTTCTTCCTGCTGAGGCTGCCCGTCCAGTCACTGAGGCGTCTGATGCGGGTTTTAATGGAGTCTTTCTTATGGTAACCAAAATCTGGGCCTGCCTGCTCCTGGTGCTGCTGCTGGTCAGGATACTGCTCCAGATCCTCACTCATGGTGTGGGCTTTGGGCCTGCGACAGGGCAGGGTGAATGATGAGTACTGGCGGGCTTCAGGACATTCCTCCTCCAATGGAGCATCCAGGACTGATGCGAACGAGGCTCGGTGTGTCCTCTGGCCTGGTGGAGGCCCATGGAACTGAGAAGACAGGTCCTTTGCAGTGGGAAAAGTTGCAGCCATTGTGGGGTCCTTATAGAGGTCTGTGATGGACTGTTCAGTGAAGGAGTCAAGCTGGTGGGTCGGAGAGTGGACTGAAGTCCTCCCAGTGGAGCAGGGTTGTTCTGGCTCACAAAGGTCTGTGTTGGGCCCCCATGGAGAGTCATACCAGGACCCATCAGAGCTCAGCGAGCTTCCCTTGCTGGTCCTGGCTGTTGAGGAGGTGGAGGCTGGTGGTGGACCGCTGCAGTGCCCCTCTTGTGCACTACCACTTGAACCAGGCAGACTGGGAGTGGAGGCAGACTCCAGGTTTGGGGAGAACTTGAGGAGTTGTACAGGGCCTGAAGCCTCATCCAGAAGGAGTGGGTGTCCCGAGGTGTTGGTGAACTCCACCCTGAGACTGCCATCCTTCTTGATCACCACCCTTGGGCTACTCTGCTCCTCCAAAGCCTCATCTATGTGTCCATTTATGGTCTGACCATTAAGCTCTGACCCGTAAGGATTGCCACCATATTCATCTGACATATGCCGCCTACGTATGCCACATCCAGGTGATTTATGCCAGTGGTGAGCACTTTGGTTGCCCCTTAACTCCTTGGAGACGTAGTCATAGTGCCTCGCGGAGTAAGGCTGCCGGCTTTTAGGAGGGGACAGACAGCCACGGCCAACACACCTGGCCTTGTATCCGGAGCCCACTGGAGCACTTCTCCACCATGAATGGGGCGACAGAGCGTCTTCTTTCCCTGAGCGGAACTTCAGTGAGCATGGCTTCTGTTTCCCCGGAAAAACAAAACTGGTGCCTTTGGGGCCCTGGATGCTATATTGGCTCTCTGAATTTCCCATTGCTATCTGGGTAAAATGAAAGAAAGGAAACATAAGGAATGTGTCTGGCATTGTACACCTGGAAAATTCAATAAAGCTTACACATTAGGAAGTAATATGTCATGGTATGACATCATACAAGCCCCTCAGAGACATACAATGTGCTTATTACTCAGAAACAATAACAAGTAAACTCCCATAAAACTATAGCATACAAACATTATAATTTAATTTGCAGTGGCTGTTTCCATAGTTAAACAGCAGCAGGTCTAATATCTTCCTCATGACCTTTAAAGACAACAGCTCTACGCAGTTTTATAACATCTGGTCGCTAACCTGTTTGGTCTCCCCCCCCACACTTCCATTCTTTCTATAGGGGTAAACAGGCTTTAGGCTATCATGGTTGTTATGTGTGACAGGGTTCAGGATAATAATAAAATCACTTCCAGACTGTTCACAACACTCTTAAGTTAGTGATGGAGAGCCGTGACCAGACAGACATTTTATTACATGGTAGAAGCTAAAGCACATTCTGTCTCTTACAGCTCGGACTGTGAGTGACAGTATATGCTGCTGCCGTTGTCTGTGATGTGATTACATAATAAGTGAGACTAGCTAAGACTGCATTCAAGCCTTTGAATTAGCGCAGCAAGTAGATTAGGGATATATTTCAGCATTTATATAGCTGGATATTGTGGAAGAAGATGAAGAAATAAAAGTATAAGTAATCACTGGATTATGGGGATTTCATCGATACATTTGAGAAGGAAAGATAACAGGGACACATTTTATATTCAGACATATATAATCCTTCATAATAATATAGAAAACCCCTCTATGAAGGTTTCAGTCGTTTGACTTACCCGTCTGAAAGTATCTTCTCAGATTGGAGCTCCTATGTGCGAGGTTCTCTCCGCCTCATCTCTCAAAATAAACTCATTCCTTTGTCATCTGGCTCATCTGAAACACAGAGAGAGAAGTTGACTTAGTGCTTAGTTTCTTTGGGCAGGACTGTAATTTACCAAGTGCAATGAGCCCCCTGGTTGATAACAGGTGTGCCAGATAAAGAGGACACCTAATCCCCAAGATTTGGGGGGAGGACTGTGTTTGGGTAATCAGAACAACTGGTATCTCAATGGGTTCAACAAAATAACTGTAACTGCTGATTTTGAAGCAGCATGTGAGATTGTCTCACTTGTGGTAGTTTTTCTGTAATTAAAACGGCTACATTGGAAGATCTGCAAAAACACATCCAGCCAATATCTCAGAATCAGAAAAGATGCCCTCTCTAAACCTGGAAGCCTGAATGTATCACAGCAGGTTCAATGCACTCAATTCAAGCCAAGTTCACAGCAGTATCATATCAACCAAGTTACAAGACAGCACAGTAAAGTATTGCCACTGTGGCACAACAGTACGACTAGTATAAATTCAACCCCTCCCCCACAAGCTTACTCACCCCATCAGTCACCAAAATCAAACATTGGTAGCATTTTTCCACCTCCCCACAAGTCAATGACGTCGTCGCTGATCTTTTTGAAAAAAAATTGAAAGCCAGCTACAGTTTACCCGCCTGTTTATTTTTAAACCTTGGAATCCTAGCTTGCTCCTTTTTTCCACTTGTCACCGCCAAATTAGTCCGGGGGCAGGATCCAAAACCAGAAACGGCTGAGGAGTACTCGTTGCAGAGGTATGGGCACGTTCTATGAAGCAGACTGACTTGTGCTCCCCTTGTGTGTGTGTGTGTGTGTGTAATATATCCCGGATACATGCGTGTAGTCCACACTCCAGGAAGCCTTTCGAATAGTGCTAACTCTGCTAAGCCTCGCAGCACACGTACAGCATGTGGAAGGTAACAGTGTAAACACCCACACTGCCAAAAGCCTTAACCTTCAGGATTAAGTGATCTGCAGCATTAAGAGTTTATCTGCTCCTGCTTGGATGCACCTCGAATGTAAGGTGAGATTACAGTATTGGACAACTGAATTAAAGGACTACAGTAAAAGCATGTCTTAAAAAAAATTACATTACATGGAAAATACCAGAGGACTTAAAAACTATTTAAATATGAAGTGTTAAAGCTCAAAAGGCACAAAATCAGAAAGCTTGGTGGGGGTACAACGTCAAAGATGACATGGAGCACCCCAGAAAAAATCATCCCTTCCTCTATATACTGTTAATAATAAGCGGAGGGGAAATAAGCACAGTGGAAACTAGGACAAAGACATGTACTGTAGGTACTGAACTTGAACCACCACTCTGAGCTGATCAGAGGATTAACCAAACAAGTCAGGAGTTAAAGAGTGAATTAGAGGGACAAGACATTGCAAGCATTAAAAGCTTTACTGACACTATGAGAAATACTCTGAGCACGATAAACAAACCTTTATAAGCAGCTTCTTAAGTTACATAATACTTTTTTCTAGATTTGTCAAGTCACCTAAATTAGAGCCACAAGTAAGGCTGAATACAGATGCACGGTCAACTGACTGCACCTGACTGGCCTACCTCTAAGATGTTGAGTAATAATCTGGACACCCTTGAGGAAACTATCACATTTTCTTACTTAATTCGAAATTCTGCCTTTACATCCAATGCCATCTACTCCCACTGAAACACACCCGACCCGCAGCATCTGTTAGCATCCCTTGTGCACAATGACACAAGAATGCAAAGGAACATTTAAGAGTTTGTTGTGCATCCAAAAGCTTGACAAAAAGAAAAGATTCAATGATTTCAAGTTTGTCCCTCATGAATGGAAAGCTACTAAACAATGCTTTCTATGGAGGAGAGAGCGAGGAAGCAGCTGCCGACAACACTAAGAGTCAGCAAAAAAAAAAAAAGAAGCTGGTTGTCGAACTTGTCACAATGACTGCTTTCTCTCAACGCCACTACTAACGCTTTCCTTGCAGAGTTTATTCACACAGAGCAGGGCTGTAGGGGAATGAAAGCCTTAAAGGCGTATACCAACACACAAGCCTAAAAAGACACACACGTTTGCCTTCTGCTGCGACTTGAACCGGAGTATTGTGCGACTGTTTTTGGGAGAACAACAAGACAAGTCTTCCCTCTTTCTCCAAAAACCCTGCACCCATTCTGAACCCTCCCTCCCTTTTTCGCCTTCACTTCTCCGACATCGTCAACAGGCTTCCTACAGGCCATCTGTTCAGGGGCCAAGAGACCACTGCCACCCTAACGTTTTCTCGACACACCCCATGACCTGGCATTCTTCTCCGGCTGCCCCTGTGTGACTCCCACGTAAGCTTCATGTTTAGTCTGGCACTGTGTGTTTCTTTGGTCTGAGCTCAATAGAACATTGAGGGACTGGCCACACCTCGACTTTGGTATAAACACAGTAGGTGCATGAAGGCAGCGTGTAAAGGAAGTGTCTTTTTTCCTACATGAAGACCACCTTGCATTTGTTTAACAGGAGCTACCCTCTCCTGTTCCAACGCAGAGTCTGGGGAACCATGTTTGTAATCCTGACCTTCATGTCATTGAATTGAAACTTGAGAAAAACTACCAACACAGCAATATAAAACACAGGAAGAGTCCCCTGAGCACTAAGCCTCACAGTAATATCAAGATGCTGTTGGAACGGTTTTTTTAACCAACTCCGCCATAAAGCCCTTGAGATATGAAATGTTACTTGACTTTTTCATAACAGTACATTGAGAAAATAAATAATGCTGAAAATAAAAAATAAACCACAATGAAGAGTTAACTTGTGGTTCTTATTAAAGATGCATAAATCAACCCATGCAAATGACATATAAAGTAGTTTAAGCAACCAGAAACAGGATGGTGTACTAATAAAGGTCTTGTTTCAATCCTTTTTCAATTATTATGCTGGCAGGAACCATGAGGTCATATGTTATTGCTAGTGACTGTTAACACCATCGCACTGCCTTCCTCCTGTCAAATCACAGCCCATGGGACCCGTCTCTTATCACTTTCCCCTGGCTCTATGACAAGTGATCTCTTAAAGGCACAGTGTGCATTAAGCCTCACTCTTGTAGACACAGCTTTTATTCAAAAGTCATGCAAAACTGAAGTTCTTTTACTAGAAAAACAACAGGAAGTGAAGAAGAAGAGAAAATATTGACTGACTCGTGCTGAGTTTTTTTTTTTTTTTGTGGGATGAACGAGATTTAGAAGTATCTAGCAGTTGTTTGCTTGTGAGGAGAAATGTCCATGTATGAATCACTCGCTGAAAGCTCATATTACTGGTGCGGTGGATTCAGCCAAAGCCACCGAACATCAATCACAGTGCTTGTTAAGTGTCTTTCGAACTTTTTCATTATACGATTTAGAAGTGCAGTGCCTGGCTCCAGACCAAAAAAATGACATGGCAGTCTTCCGGGTGATTTATACACGTATGCCTCTGCTTTACCAGAGTCATGCCACAAAAATGAAAACATTTACCAACACTTTCATATAATGTGAGCAAGTATCCAGCGACTTCAGCGGGAGCTACAAAGTTTAAACAACGTGGTAAGTTTGTCAGACTCAAGTTATTTCCATGAGTCAACATGAGCAATTAATGAAGGCCGACAGTCCTGAAACACACAGCAGAAGTGATGAAGGCTCAAAGTAGAAAAGGGTCTTTTTGTTTTACTTTCATGTAAGAGGATACATGTGGAAGGGATGGAAATTAGAAAGAAAAACTGAAGCACAAACTGCTCTCAGGCAAATACAAATGGTAATTAAACAGCACTAACACAAGCAATCACATAGAGCAGCCCACACCTGTTGATGTGCACAATGGGAAGCACAATCCAACCTCCTCACCCCAGCCTTCTCTTAATCCAGTAAATAGGAGAAACAAAGGGAGAGAAAGATAAAACACAGAGCCCATAGCATCTCTTACCTCTGTGGCCCGGGCTTTAATCTAAGAGCTCTTTGAACAGCTTGCAAAGAAGAACCCTAGCTGGTGTTGTCTGATCCCAAATTGGAGGCTTGTTGAGTCTTAAAGCAACACACACACACACACACACACACACACACACACACATACACACTGCATCTGACTCACACACACCCAGACGGACTGGAGGACACGTGGAAACTCCCTCCCGGCTTCGAGACAGCAGCGAATCACAATCCTCCCAAGAGTAACCCTGGGTAACAGAGCGCCAAAAAGAAAAGCAGGAGAGCAGGGAGGGAAAAAGTGAAAAGTTCTCAACAGAAGAGCTCTCTCTGAAACAGAAGCAAGAGATGTTTTATAGCTCTCATCCATTGAGAGTCTCCACTACTCCAGTGTTGTTTTTCCTATATCCTGCTTTTCCGCTGGCTAGGAGGAGGATGCCGGGCTCGTTACAGCTAAGGCGGTTTTCCATAGCTGTTTGAGGCGATTGGGCCAGACAAGCCGGCGTAAGTTGGCTGCAGCGCTGCCTGGGAGGCTCCACTGAGGGTGAAATGACTGGAGCTCTTGTCTGACCCTAAATACCACAATGACCCCCAGAAGGAGGCTGGGGAGGCAGTCAGCGACAAGAGACAGAAGAAAGAGTGTGTGTTTACTGTATTTGTGTGTGTATGCACGAGAGTGCGAGCCAGAGAATAAGAAAAAGGCCATTGAGTGCGGTGGTGTGAAAAAAAAAACTGGGGCCAAAGAGGAAACTATAGCGAAATGGCTAAGCTGTTTTGAAAATCTCGAGAGGCCAGAGGGGCAAAATATGCATCCTTACTTTTAAAGAAGCTAATCAAACCACAAGAAAAGCAGCGAGCGAAAACATTTCATGGAATTTAAATTCTGAAAAGGAAACCCAAATTGTTGTGACTAAGGCTTGTCCCAGAAGAGACGAACTTGAGGCAGCCGTTGGTCTAAAAACACACACATGCCTCCATTTGTCTATGGTTCACATAACTGTGGTCACACAGTCCAACTGGACCCGCTCAGAAAAGCCACACTGGAACACAGCACAGCATCAGATCTGGATGAAGAGCCCCAGAATGTTCCTAAAACATACTCACTAGTTGTTTATTCCATTGGAGCTTAATTTTACAGGTATGCAGCCGGGGACATATCACACCACTTCTGCAAATGGAAAACATGAACGTCTATGTAACTAGGATGCTCATTCGATTTCTTCTCTTTGAATTTCATCTCGGCCTGAATGGCTATTCAAAGTCATGACCACGCCACGCTCTCTGAGCAGCTGTGGAATAGCCTTCCACCAGCCTGCTGCTTGACAGAGCCATCAGCTTCAAGACACAATATTAGCAGAGTTCTCTGGGGCTAAACAACATTGTTAACAACACAATAGCGCCCATGGCCTAGAGTCGGAGCTCCTTTCAAAGCCCTTTGTCCGCCTTTACATGGAGGCAGCTAAAAGTTTGGTCAACAACACACTGAAAAGAGTGAACTGAGAGGGAGAGAGAGAAAGCAGGGAGGACTGCTGCCATGAATATTCATACAGGGCAGGTGCTGGGTCTAATTCCTCATGGCCAAATAGTCTAACCTCTAATTATGATCAATTAAGGCCCCAACAAGCTCTCCAGAGTCAAATTAAATCCCTCTACAGCCAAGCTCTGGGCTCCTGACTTATGCCCGCATCTCCAAGTAATTCCATTGACACGTCTTCCAAGAAAGAAGAGTGTAAAGCATGTCCTTCAAATCGAAACATTCTGGAGTATTATTGTTGTGTTAGTGTGGTGACACACGCTTTAAAAAGTTTATGAGCAGAGCTTTGCTTTTGGATAAAGAACCAAATACACAGAGGTCCATGTCCCCTGATGGCAATTCATCTCTCTGCCTGATAACAGCAATGTGACAAAACCCACATCACTCACAGAATGTTACCCTGAAACTTGCGACCACTGTGACATAGACAAAAAGCAACTAAAGCCCATAACACTATCATTGTCTTTCTGTGTAATATAAACCTGTAGGTGTATGTAAGTATGAAAAAACGCACATTTGTTAAGCTATGTTGGGGCTCAATGGACATGTGTGTCAGCCAGTTATTTCAACATTGTGGCAAGACTGAAATATCTGGACATCTTTGCACTATTTCAACCAAGTATGTATTGTTTTTGACTCCACTGTCAATTGGAGAATGTTAGCATGCTGAGGTTAGCGTTTGACAACAAATAAATAATTGAAGTATCTCAGGAAGCCAGAATGCAAATGAATGTACTGGTACTGGAGTCTCAAATGTCACAATGTTCATGAGGCTCCAGGAAGTTCAAATGAGAATTTTCACAAGAGTGAACAATTTACAAACTAAAATGTTAATGAACACATACAGCCGTTATTGTCCTTTCAGAGATAAATCATATCATGATTTAGAGAGCTACTAACAGCACATTACCTCTATAGCACTCTACCTTCAAAAAATGCATCCATTATGTTCAAACTGAGAGGAGTAGCCACTTTCCACGTAAATCATACTTTTTATATAAAATATATAAATTATGTAATATCTTATCTCTGAAGGATTACTTGAAATAATCCAGCCCTGATGGAAAACGGAAACCGGTTGAATGCTAATGGTCCCATGCAGGCTGATGAATGGGCTGCAGAAATAAAGTGGGGGAGAAGAGTCACAGAAGAAAGATGAGTTTTCAGTCAGCATGCCAATATTTCTTGTCTCCCTCACAAACAGCATGATGGAGCCACTTTCATAGCTGGAGGCCGTTTATGGTTTGATGCAATTGATTATCCTGCTCACTGGGGACCGCAGACTGCGGCAATTTGTGAGTAAGACGTCCGTCGGGATGAAATAAATTGATCTTAATTGCTCATTTTAGCACACATTAGTACACTGCCTCACCCAGAAACATGGATTTATGTTTCATGGTCTGGGGCTGCATTAAGTATGACTAGATTGTTGGAGGAATCAGGGGTGTAGACTTGTGACATTTACTGAAGCTGGGATGCTTTAAGTAAAAGGTGAAAGGTCGAGTCTTTTGTTTGGAGGATGGCGTCCTCCCTTGAACACACTCAACATTTTAAATTGGGGTTATCTTGTGGAGGAATCCACATGTTTTCTTTAAAAGCTCACATTCACAAGTTTGCTTTTGACAGAAGATGTTTTCCAGAAAAATAAACAACTCCAAACATCTGATTGCGACAAGAGAAAAACTACAAAATTCAATGAAATGCAAATATTAAGAAAATGTGGCTCTAGCACTCATTCTGTGACATTGAAATCGTACAAAGGTTATCCCTCCCTCTATCTATCCTCCATTACTCCTTCCCTGCCTCTTCATCACTCTGTCCCATACAGTGAAATCTTTATTATCTGCCAGCCTCCCCTGCTGCCAGCTCAGTTCCATTTTCTACAGATTGGAGCCACAATCAGACAAAGCAGCCAAAACAGAGACAGCCGGACTGGACTTCAAATTAATCAGGATAAGTTGCACAAACAAGAGACGGGTGTATATGAAGAACAAAATGTGTACAGTGGCTGTGTTGAAGCAAGCATCTTCTGATGCTTTGTTTTTGGACAAACAATGACTCAGAGTATCCTCAAGAGGGTGTCAGCACACATCTACTGCCTTTTTGTTTGAATGCATGTGTACTTTTACAAGTGCACGACTTGAATGGCAGAGGGACGAGTCGGTTAACGGAGCTCCCACAGAAAGATTAAATGTGTGTGAGTGAGATCTTGCAAACAGCTGGAGGACTGCAGGTGCAAATCAGCTTTCCATCAGCTTCACTGCTAATTAAGCAGCTTAATGGACAGAGGAAGGTCATTCTGAGGGTTAAATCTGGGGAGGAAAAATGTACAAACACACACACACACATACATGAACTTGATCCGCAGCTACAGTATCTGGCTTTCACTAACTGATATCCCCACATTTTAGCTGGATTGATTTTCTGGTGCAATCAGCATGCTCTCTCACACACACACGCACACACGCACACACACACACAGAACACACACCTCAACATCTGTGCTGCAGCAGAACAGCCTTGTTGTTTACTCAGCTTTTATGTCATTGTCTACTCAAAGCAGAGCTAACGCAGATCAAGCTTTAAGAACCCCCTGTCTTCAAACAGTGGAGTTAAAACTGCCCGGAGGTGACAGTAGAAAGTAAGAGAATGAGAGACAGACGGTGCATAGTGCATACAAAGCAACTTGAGTCTTTAGCAGCCACTGGGTCAGATGAAACGCCCCCAAGGCTCCTGGGAAAACAAGCCGACACCCAGCCCTGCTCCAAATGTCGGGGGCAGAGCTCGACAGCTTCCGTGCACAAAGGGGACGGAGAGATACCTAATTATCTCCCTGCAGATAAGAGATACCGAGAGAAAAGTGCCTTTGAGGCGGAGGAAAGGGAAAGGGAACAGTTTCTGTAAGGTGGGTTTGATCTCAGGCATCATCAGGAAAAACAAAATCTTCCTACCTCCTCAACGTCTCACCGAGGTTCACAGTGACTTTGTGTATTTTGCACACACAAAGTAAATGTCTCCTTAAAACACCTGCATTAAACACAAATACTCATGCTGAATTATCTCCACTGAAAGAGACTGTGGCTGTCCTTTGTGCGCTGCAGGATAATCTGTCACACTCTCCGCGGTGTGAGCTTTAGTGATTAATACCGTCAGCCCTTGACTCACTCACTCATTACCATCGCAGTAGCCTCTGTAGTGTACTGCAGCGGGCATGTGAGACACACTCCAGGATCCCTAAGGTGATCCATCACAGATCATTGACCATCGCAGTGCAATATCAGTCACACAGAGTCAGCGGCTGGAGGTCACAGAATATCATCAGGAGGATTCAGCGAAACAATGAGGAAGCAGGGGTATGGGAGCAGGTAGGAGCGTGCGTGTACGGTAATTGATGTTTCCATGTGGAGAGAAGAAGTGGCACAGAAATATTCAAAATTCAAAACCACAAACACGCAGCATCAATCACTGGCCCCAACAGCAAGGCTCCACCTATTGAGGGAGAAGAAATCGATTCATCCGCGATTTAAAAAGGACAAAGCAAATCACTCAAAATGCACACCGACATGACCTGGCATGATAAAAGCTATTCCCTCTACTCCAAATGACATGCAGCTGGTGAATGCAGCTCTATCTGGGGTAGTGGGGCGAATAACCAAGCCTGGCTTTGTCCCAGACAGAGTATCCACAAACCACACGTGCTAGGCTGGCATATACTCCTGCAGGGGCAGGCCAAACAATCTGCATCCAGATGCTCTGTAGGCATTTATATATGCAAGTGTGTTTGTGTATGTGTGTGTTTGGCCCTCAGTATCATCCATCACTGCCACAGACATGCATTAATCCCTCTCTGCATTCTTGAGGAGCTCTGACGCCAGAGGGACTTTGCCCCCCCCCCCACCCAGGGTGTAGAGCACCAAACTTGGATCTCCGGCGCCACATTTGCCCGATACAAGCACAGAACTTTATTCTAAATATCTGTTGGCACTCTGTGAGCTGATGGATCACTGGCATGTGATTTAAGCCCGAAAAGCCAGAGGACAGGTTGACGCTAATGGGTATGGTAATTCAAATGTTATCTCCCTATGCCAAGGCGAGCCATATGCTCATGGTAAACTAGCGCTCCAACTGGCAATGGCTCTCATTTTATGGCCTATTAAGGGCCAAAGTGTAACTCACAGTCAGTCTAAATAGATCATGAATCACTCCGCTCGCTCTGATTGAATTCATGAGCATTTTTTTACCTGACCACACCGGTTAGCAGACGATGTGACTGACACCTCGTGCAAACAAAACTAATGACACTGAAGGGGGGGGAAACACAAAATCAGGCAGCAACTGGTGATAGCACATCGCTCAGCACTTTCTTTGTCGACTATACATCAATGTCTTGACCACTAAAGCTGATAGACGTGTCAAACTGGAAACGGAAAAAGCCAAAACGGACGCTATAAGAGGGGGTTGGACTAGTCTGAGCATGTCTGGTAGGTTTGCTCATCGTGGTCAAGGTTAAGATAGGCAACAAAGGAACTAATGCTCAGCTGGCCATTAGCGACCCTAACCTGAGGCCATTATAGTCCTTATTAAAGCCTTTTTTACCAACACTGGCAGGTCTGAAAGATTGCTTCTGTTAAGTGCTCATGATAGATTTTATCAGGTGAGGAAATCATCCAGACTTGGCAGATGTGGGGGAAAATGTCTGTGTTAGCTAGCATGAGATAATTTAGTGACTAATGACATGCCTTTCACTTAGCTAACTCCTCCAGTACACTGTTTTCTCTGACTTTTTATACTGACACTTAAAGTTGCACTATGTAGTTATGTTAGAGCAATTTGAAAGTTGGAGAAGTGTACAGATTCTGTGGTATATGTTCATAACTCTATACACAAACTGTACTGAGAGGAAAAATGTGGTCTCTGTAAAACTGTGTTTGAAGATAAAATGATACGAGAGAAGTTATGGTGGGGGGGGCAACAGTGAAACCGTAACTCTCCTGGTAGCTTTTAAGCTCTAAACAGTGATCCAAGGACCCATTTTTTCCATTCAGTTCAGAAAATATAGCATTGAATTGTTTCACTTCTCCAATTTTCAAATTTCACCACCAAAACTCCACAGTGCACCTTTAAAGAAAGGCCTCAAAATAGAGAAACTGAACCACCAACAAGTAGGGTAATCCCTCTCCCCCACAGCGGAGGATTTACTTGTTTAAAACATTTTTCAGGACTTCATTGCTCATTAGGAATGACCTTCATTGCAGCGTCTGACCTGAAACCACATTACTAATGCATTAGACAATGCAGCAGTGTAATTCATTTCTGCTTAAAATGAAAATTAATGTGACGCTTCAGCAGAAACGCTTTAGTATTCTCGGCACACTGTTGAGCCTGAGTGAGACAAACATACATCCTGGTGTCTGGCTCAGTAGAGTGCAGTCAGGCTGCTGGCTGTAGATGGCAGGATAAAAGGAAGGGTATGTCAGGATCAGGTCACAGACCTACACCAGAGCTATGTAAACACAAGACCACGGTCTGGACGGCTAAATAAACCATCCGTCATGTGCAATCTCCTCTGTTTAGACACATCCCATGCTGTACCTGGAGTGTCCCTTAAACACATGTTCAGCCCCTTAAAATGATGTTTCCTACAGCACTGCTTCAGTAACCACAGGTCTGGTCTCACAAGCCGAGAGAGCTCATGTAAATCTACATGTGAGGTAACCTTCCTTTGACGCAAACCTGTGCTGCTACAGAAAGAGAGAAAAACTAATAATACCTACTGAGCTGGCAGTGTATCAACGGTGGGTAAATTCACAAAGCAATATACAGGTTATGAGATAAGACAGCTTTAGTGGAATATTGTTTTTTTTTTTTACAGGAACGCAGCTCCTGTTACTATTCACTGAAACAGTTTGTTTTATACAGCTTAAGTCCCAGCTGGCCATAATGTACAGTATATGTTACAGTCCACAGTTTAGACCTACAGTACAGATAAGAGGACAGAAATCTGAGCTGGGGCTGTCTGCTCAGCATCCTGAAAGCTCTGGTGATGGGTGAGACAGCTGGTGAGGAGCCACTCACACATAGACACACAGACATTTTACTCATCACTAGAGCCAACAGGTCTGAATGGCTGAGGCTACTCTGTGCATGCACAAGGCTTTTACATATCTGCAAAGGAACCGCAGGAAGACTACGTGCACATACGAGGACCATGCAGTGGCCTACAGTGAAGCGTGCTAAAAGCCTGGACCACATTTTCACATGTAATACACGTGTCAGTGGATCAGAACAAATCTACTCTACATTCATCAGACCACAGATTGAGATTTGTTTTCTTAACAAAACGACCATCCCTTGTTGCATAAAAACCCACGATCATGACCATTGGCTTCAAGCTGTGGGGAGTGAAAAGGTGTTTGTATGTCTGCTCGTGGGGGCATAAGCTTTTGTGAGAAACAAGGCCACAGGGTCATGTTGTGCAGAAGCAAACTCAACGCTAACAGGTTAAACACCTGCGGCCAGTGTTTGTTGACGTGTGGGGACAGTACTTTGCATGTTTTCTTGCTTCTTTTCAAGCAGACGCTCAGTCAGTGCACAACCCATGACCTAGTTTTCACAGCCGAGCGGTGTCATAGGTTAACGTGCCACTTATTGAAAGCTGTGTTAAACCTGTTTAAAGACAATTTGCTTGGTGATGCATGTGAATGTGGTGAGGTTTGTCCTTTTGTATGTGACTCCTTCTCGAGTAGAAGCAGATTTTGAGTCTTAACACTGTAGGAATTATCTAAAGCTCACCCTGAAGGAGCCCGAGTGGCAAAGGTGAGAGTAGATTTCACCGTTGAATTATCACATGAAATTAGCCGCGAGCCGTTATCAACCCATAATCCAGAACAGGTGCTCCACAAAGCAGCACTGTGTTGAACTCGGGGAGTTAAATCAACAAAACAACAAAAAGACTGACCTGTGCTGGCTGCAGGAAAAACACCTAAACCAGTTTCTCCAGTCACGCGGATGCAGTGGCACGTGAGCTCACTCGCTTGCTACTGAAAACTCGGACGCAAATCTTTGCAAAACAAACTCCTTTGTCCGGCTCCGCAAAGCCTTTTCACTGAGGAATGTGCTTTATAAAAGACTGATATCACAGAAACAAGCTAAATCAGGCATCGAATGGTACCTCATAGGGGCATGGCAAGACTGGGCTAAGCGCTAGCAGCTGCGCCACATGTGCACCACTTTTACCGACATGATTAAATTAAGGCCCCCTGCCAAACTCATTATTATCTCATCCATATAGGGAGGCACAAGAATGTCAATGAGGACCACTCTCATTATGCAGTCGACATGCACGGCGCACAGAGAGAAACAAGTACTTTCTCAGGATTACAGACTGTAAATCAACAGCATAGTCAAGCTGACACGCTTCTTTTGTCAGCCTGAAAAATGACAGGCCTGCCCTAAATTTTTTATTCTGTTTAAGAAATTCCTCGACCAATTAAATTACTGACCCACAGACAGATGTGACAACCCGCCGAGGTCCCACAGGATGGGCTTGCGGAATCGACAGGCAGATGCTCCGACCAGCAAAGGTCACAGAAGGTCAAGCTGTTCCATTATGAGAGGACAAGGGTGGTATTTATTCACAGCCTTCTACTCCTAAGCAGGGGAGGGCTTAGGAAGGAATTGAGATGGATCCTTAACCCGTGAGGCAACCGACTGACTACAAACCATCCACTGTTTCGCTCATTTCATTTCTGGGGAAGATACGGCAACTGTTCCACCCTCACCCAGGGAGAGGAAAGTACAGTAAAAAAAAATGCAGAAAAAGTTGCTGATGAAAGTGAGAAATTTGCAGATTATCTGACTCCTGAATGATCAAGAGAACAGGCTGACACCCTGACTAGATAATAATAACAACAGAGTAGGTGCCAGGGTGTTCTGACACTACACACTGCCAAGACTCATACTCCAAAACCCACTTTAAACAGCTATTATGACCACAGAAGCATAGAGTGGTTTGAAAGATCTAACTTGATCTGACTTGTCTGGGAGGCTGTTTTGTCTCAGACTACATCAAAGTGGCTCTGATGTCGCTCTGCACACAGCATATAGAAGATGATACTAACCTTTTTACAGAAATGCTCATGCTATAGAAGAGTATCTTGGCCTTGGACTCATGCGGCTGCCCAAAAAGTGTAATGCGCTGCAGGCCAAAGCGCCCAGACATTAAGCGCGATGATATGGATGGTGGTAAAAGATCGGAAAGAATGAGTGCAGTCTTCCAGCTTGTTAAAATACTTTGCTGGGTAAGAAAAGAAAAAAAAAGCCTGTGGCAGTGTATGATAGTGTGATTAACAAAAGCAGCAGGCTTGTCTGGGACCGAGCATGAGCACTTAAGACAAACCCTGTGGACACACAATACACACACACACACACACACAGACAGACACATTGTCATCATCTTGGGAAAGCTGCCCTCTGATTAATGCCGTACTTTCTCTCAGGCCAAACTTAAGGGCCAATTACGCATTGTGCATGCAAAACAGATACAAATGAGCTTTCAACTTCTGAGTTCAACATTTCATCAGCCACAGGAAAAACTAACATGAATCATTGTGTGAAAAGTAAAAAAAAAAAAAGAAAATCATCTTAACCATCAGGAAACCCCAGTTCCTGGCGTTTCTTTGCTTTGCTTTTAAAAGTTGAAGCCTGGGCATGCCAGTTCAAACTCATGCACTGTGTAATATTGTTATTAGGATAAAAAAAAAAAAAGAGAGAGCAGCCGCAACTTTCCAGTGAGGCTGATTTCTCCACGCGAGCGGACCACAGGGCTTGCTGCTGGAGACAAAACCGCCAGCTCACACGCGGCAAAATGACTATACCGAGGAGCAGGACGAGCGCCTAAAGAGACAGGCATGGTTTTCGAAAATAGCTTCAAGAAAACATCACAGTTATTAAAGTCATTCTTTCACAGATAGAGTCGATGCCAGCAGAAACAGACGTTTGGACTGAGGAAATTGGCAATCGCTGATGAAAACTGTCACAACCCTGCTCAGACACCTAAGGCAAATAAAAAGGAAACAAAGCTTTCTAGTACTCCTTTGTTTGACAGTGAAGATAAAAATGTAATAACCTAGACGGCAAAGTGTTTCCAGAGCTCGTCGGCGGGCTGAGTGACACAACATCAGCCACCTATTAGTCACCAGTCAGGGCGTGCTCCTTGGATCACTAACCTCATGAGACTGTGAATAAATGATTTCACCCTTCCAAAGAGGAAATGATTTATAATGAATGACTTCACTGCTGTTTGCATTCACTTTACACGGGATCCTAGATCGTGCAAGGCGAATACCAATGAGTATATAAAAGGAGGAAGGTGTGAAAAAAATTGCAACATGTCTGATAGAGCTTTTTTTTTAAATAAATAAATAAATATATATATATATATATATATATATAGTGGGGAGATGAAAGCAGATACTAAGAAGATCAGAACTTTCACCCTGTTAGCGGCAACAGGCGGTTCACACACAGCTACTCCCTCCACATGGATAATGAAGGCATGAGAAAGTTATGCCGTATAACAGAGAGTGCTTGTTATGCCGCTCGAAAGAATGAAGGCAGAAGGAGCTGCTATACAATGTATGCGACACAGTGGCCCCACATACTTCATCACACACACGGTATACACACATGCCTTGTAGTTGTGAGTCAGCCGCTCCTCTTTTCCCACCAGAATACAGTCTAAAGATGTAAACACTTAGACATCCTTCACATCCAGGGACATTCATCTGGAAAGCCAATAAGGGTCCTGTTGAGATGGTCAAACCTCGAGGGAGACATGACCCGTACTGTCCTAGCCATAAGAGTAAGAGTCATGGCAAGGACACAGAGAAAGGTGTGGTCACAAAGTCTTACCAAAGGGCCAAGTCACCGCCATCTACAGCTTCAATTTTGCAGTAAACCAAAAAGATCTCACTTTTTTTTTCTCCTATTTTACATGCAAAAAAGAGTTTTGCTTCACAATAACACCACAGAGCTGCAGCAATAACAATTTGTAATCCTTTGAATATGAAAAGTTCAACATTTTTGGAAAAACACTGATGCGTCTATGGAGTAATTAGAAGAGCAATTTAGCGCTCACTTCCGAGAGAGATATAAAGCAAAAAGCGAAGGAGACTGATATATATATAGACACAGAAGGCTGAGTTCAGAAGGTACATCTGTCTTCTACCACCTGCAAAAGCTGCAAATGTGTAGCTTGGAACTTTCTGATAACCTTTATTTTCTTAAATCAAAGTAGTAGTTCTTTGACACAGGGAAGGGGAAGCAGATCAGTGGGAGTCTATAAAGAAGGCAGTTCACTTTCATGGCTGCAGCACCTTTAATAACATTAGAATCGAGCTGCAGACGAATTAGACCTCAGCTTCTCCGATGGCGGTTGAATGTCAAACACCATTAATAGCCTGTAGTCTCTTCTGTACATAGAGCTAACACAAGTGTCTTGTGTGTTTACAGCAGCAATGTGAACGAGTTACCCTCTGTTTCAACTCCGATAGCACACGAGAAAGTTTACAGATTTAATAACATTGCATTGGTTCTTCCAAAATGGCAACCTTTCATAATCCTCTGACATGATTGTGAACCCATGACTGATAAAACTTTTAAAAAGGCACCATTTATGAGAGCCTGGTGGCATCTGCTCTTACAGCTTTTGAGGATAAAGGTGTATTAATATTGCAGGAGTGTTCCCAGCTGCAACAAGCTGAGCAGCAACCTGAACTCTGCGTAATCTGCTCGATTTAGCATCAACCCATGGAGGAGCCTACCTGCGATAAGACTGACCTTCTGGACTTTGCATAAACCCTTTGCTCGTGCGCTGCATTGGCAGGAAATGGATGGCATGTTTGTTGGCAAAAATGTCTCGGAACTAGGAGGCAACAAGGATTAAAACGATATATTTGCAGCAAAAACTGTGTGATTCTGTAAGGGTTTCTTGGTAGAAAAGTCCAGACAGTCCATTGCACCTGTGCCCATCAACAGTTAAAACCACCTGAGCTGTGGACTGTGCACTAAGGGGGTTATGGAGAGCCATGCCAGCTCTTATGTAACAGCCAAGCAGAGATCATGCCTTGGCTCTAACAGAGCAACAGAAAGTGAAGTTGGATGATTCTGTGCGATGAGGAAACTCAAGTCCGCCATCGCCAGAAATGGAGATGGGTTAGTCGATCTTCAGGCATCCAGAAAGTCCTGTAAAAATAAGCAAGGCCACACACAGGCTCTCCTACTGCAGCCTGCTGGAAACTGAACTCCTCTAAATTGAAGATCTGATGCATATTACAGTAAACTGTTTTCTTGCTGCCATTTCACAAAAGCGTACACTTCTGATGAAACTGATAAAATGTTCCTTTAGTTGTGGTTCTATACTCTTATCTCTTACATGCTTATCACTCATATAACTTTGATCCTCTGACAGCTGAGACCTGTCAGCAAGCTAGGCCTTGAAGTTGATATTGCCCGAGGCAACAGTTTATTTAGGTACATTTACCTCTTTGGAGAAAAAGATTTTCAAGAAAGCTTTAATTGAGCTTGTTCACTGAGTGGATGCCAGGATTGTCAGTGACCTAAAGCAATCAGAACCGTTTCTCTGTTTACACTGGCTGGATGCCAAATGACTGAACCAACATGACAAGGCCTGGAGACTGAGAAGTGGAAAAAAAAAAGAAAGAGCTTATCTTGTTCAGAGATCAAACCACAGACTGCTAAAGCTGGGAGTGGGCTGGACAGGGGAAGGGGTGCTAATGAGCCTGAAAATGTTCCTCAACAAAACACCAACACAATGGCTGCCAAAAGACCTCAAAAGCACTTGGAGTCTGTCACAAAGCCCAGGGCGACTGGGATGATAAGGGCATGTCATGTTCAACGCAGTTCAGTGGAGCAAACCCCTGAGCAAATAAAGAGCAGCATAATGCATCAATATCTTCTAAGACTGCAGAGTTCTTGTGATTTTGTGCTGCGATGGCTTATATCCGGATGCAACCATGATAAATGGATTTTGAAAACAGTAGGATCCATGTGTGGTCAGTGATGGATTAGTGCACATCACATCATTCTTTCCCATCTGCACTTTAGAACTTTGTGGTACTCAAACAAACGTGTCATCTCTCACAAAATCATATTGCAATGGGGAACTGATGAGGCTACGTTGAAGCTCGTAAAAATCAAATGATGTTGACACCTCTGCAACAAATACACAGAAGTCCAGGTTTGGGTAATTTCTCGTTTTAATAACCAAAACAACGCAGGCAAAGTCCTGCACACAAAGCAGCTCTCTAGTTTTTTTAAAGGCTTTGATTCATTTTTTGGTTTGCCAATCATGGTGATTGTGTCATTTTGAAACACAAAATGTAATGAGGAATGTAAAAGTTTGACAACCTTACTTCCTAGCTTTCATCAAACAATGAGATGGTCAATCTCCAGCGGCTGATGAGCAGGTGGGATGTGTTGGAGCGAATGTGTACCCAGAATTTGCTCCATCCATCACTGGGGAAACACAAGACACATGGCGCCAACTGAACATCCAAGCAGCGAGCACTTTGGCCTGTAGCACCAGCTGTGTTTGCCTTTCCAATAGGACATGGATAGTAAGTGAGACCTTATGGCTATAGTGGGCCGAGGTAGCGCAGATCAATCACAATTTCTATTGTTATAAAGAATTGACCGGTGAGCAGGCTTAGAGCCAAGAGATGGGGGGTGAAGAATGGGGGTATTTCCATTTCAAATGTGGGCTGTGGATCGCCAGGAGAACATGGCTACATGTGCCATCTTTTGAAGAGGTATTAGAAACACAGATATCGCTCAGACTGCTGCAGGAAGCAGAGACTTGATTTAACTTGACAAATTTGTAATCAAAGGGTCCTTAATTAATAAAAAACAACAGAAAGAGTGTGCTTCAAGCAGTAGAGATCTAACACTCTAGCAGGGTCTGTAGCAGGTGGATTTTCAAGAGATTATCAAGTCCTATACACTGATCAATATGCCAACAAATAGCTTCTGTGCCCAGCAGTCTTTGTCCCCTCTACCTCATTGTTCATACATTTTGATAATCGAACCACTACTTGTATTTCCACTGGTTGTAAATCACTTCATAGGTTTCAAAGTGCTGCGACAGCACCTTTTTCCAGACTGAAATATCGTGCTCTGTCTGGTAAGCTTACAGGCATTACACGCGCTGCTACTCAAGTGCTGCCATGGGGGCTTTTTACTTCATGTACACAATTTGCGACTTGATTTATACGACCATCAATAAAAGATTGGTAATGGCATGTCTTGCAGTTATTTCTTTGAGGTTAATGAAAGCTTTGATCACAAGTGAAGTCATCTGGCACTGTTTTAGGACACCGTTTTCACCTGCAACCTCAATAGCCCACATGGTAACTCCTAATCTATTACCTTGTCCAGCGCATTGTTAAAGCGCCCACCACCATTTAATCTTCATTTTCTTTGCAAACCCACAATCCATTCTTTCGCAAGTGACCCAGAAGGCGAGCAAATCAATTAAGACCCATGCATTAATCTCCTTAAAGGTCCTGGAGTCGTGGCGGTGGAGAGGACCATGAATGGGTGTATCGGTTGATCCGGATGAGGCCAAGTCACTCCGCTGAGCTGGACAGAAGGTTCCCGTTTGTGCAGCGGAGCAGGGGATCTTGTGTTGGAGCAAATACACAAAGTGCAGCTGACTGAACAAATCCCTCAAAGTGGATGGGTGTGTGTCAACTAAACCAGTAGCCACAGCAAAACGAGTTAAATCCAGAATCATGAATTATGCAGCACACGAGGCACAAAGCATCTCTTTTAGTGACAGGGTTCAATTATTGTTTTTGGTCCAAACTGCCACTTAAAGACAGAGTTGGTGATAGCTCGCTGACCTGTAGCTGTGTGCACACAGATGGGGTCAGAGCCACCCATGTGTCTTTTGGTCGGACCTCTCGGTGAGTGAGGTAGCAAAGTCTGGGCCAAGATGCTGTCAGCACCAGCTTTTAGTCCACCTGCTTTTTATAGCAACCACTCCGGACATTGCTGGCTGTACACTACCAGTGTACTCTTTGGAAGCCAAATATAATCTCAACCACAGAAGAAAGAAATAGAAAAACACACAGGCTACCATTACATTTTCTTGACTTGTCCGTCTAAATTTAAAAAAGTACATCTCTCTGTTAACAAAGGAGTTAATTTATAGAGCTATCTGCAAAAGAAAAGGTTGTTTTCAATTAGATCCATTACAAATCCTTTAGTCTTGAAGATGTAAAGCCCCCTATGGTTTCCCCCTGCGGTGCCTCTATACCTAGACAGTGGAGGGCCTTTGTCCCCGTGCGACAATAAACATGGATGTTACCCGTGCCTGATAAGTCACATGCAAGTCACCTTATATGGAGAAAAGTGTGCAGAGGAGAAGAAATGAAACATCAGCGTTTCTCGGCCCGTGTGCTATGACACTTCAGAGTTAACGATGATGGGCACTAACACACAGCGTGAACAAGAACAACTGTTTGTTTTTCACATGACAAAACGTCCCTGTTGACACAGAGCATCAAAGTATCACTGACAAGAAGAGTCACATCTTCCCAAAGTTACAAACTGTATATCAACTGACTTCAAAACAAATGTTTGTTGTTTTTTTTTTAGGGTAGTTCCTGTGGTAATGATGTCACTGCTCCTTGCTTTAAAGGAGCCTTTCAACTTGAATAAGACAAGAGATGAGCTGAAAATGCCTGTGAAGCAACTCTGTGCCACCCAGAGAGAGGTTTCATTTCATTTGGCTTTAGTTACTAGTAAACAACCTTGACTACTGACAGCCATGCCAAAGCCATAACTCCCATCTGTGTCATAATGGAAACAAGTGAACGTGCAAAACAATCACATTTTTCACGAGAAAGGAATAATGGTCCACGCTCAATCAGTAATCATTCTGAATCATGACCCCATCGCACAGCCGGGAAAAACAGGATGATAAAAACATTATGTTCCTCGTAGCTGAGGAATTCTTCACCGCAAAAATTTGAACCGCAGTGGCAAAAACATGCATGAAGTGCCAGAGCTTCAGACCAGGCGTTTATTTTATCTTTTTTTTTTACTGATCTCTGAAAACAAAGAACTGGGTGCGCACTTAAGAACAATAACAAGTATGTAAGTAAGATACTATTTCTGTGCAGCCCATTACACAAGCAGGGGAACTGAAAGGCCGGATGAAATATAAACCAATCACACAGCATGTTCAACCCTCCAATGATAAAGACATTCTTTTTCCTTGCACTCATACACAACTGAGGCCATAACTTCCTGAATAAAAACGATCTGAATCAATGATTAGTAAACCATTTACAATGGCTCTGCTTGTCTAATCCATCATTCAGTAAAGAATAATCACTTTAATTACCATTAAAACAACACATTTCCTCAGCCGAACACTTTCAACCACATACAGCTGCAAGAATATTGGACAGCCAAAGCCTTCAGACTGATCAATAACAAGGCCAGCCAGCGTCTGTAAGTCAAACATTAGCCTGTGTTTTTATTATTACAACCCTCCTCAGGACAGTCAGACTGACACCCCCCCATGTGTGGGTTTCCATGACAAGAGGGCCCACCAGTTCAAAAGGCATGCCCAGCCCTTCCTCCTGCTCCTTGGGATTGTTTGCTCTGGGTTGGCCCTTCACTCCAGGGGTCCCAGGGCCCTTTTGTTACCTCAGTTAAGTGGCAAGATCGCCCTTCCACCCCAGCGCAAGGCCAAATAACAATACAAACTCACGGTAAATCACATTCAAACACGACAGAGGAAACATAACCCAACATCCCCAATCTCTGAGTTCATAAATCAAAGGGAAGAAAGAGAAGCAATGAGCAGTCTGGCTGACACTAATGTGGACTACAAGATGAACACCTCCACACTTCCTGATATATTGTGTTAACACTATGACACCCAAATACCTTTCTTCTGGAGTTTTCATTCATTTTCAAGGCAGAGCATGCCGACAGGATTTATCATACCTAATGAGGTTCCACAAACCTAAGGATTTAAAAACAGATATTTCATGCTAATGATTAAACTGTCAGTTTTAATATCTGATGATTATCAATGAAAAGGGAGAGGTCATTCTCTGTCTCTTGTGCACAATAAACCCAGATGAAGCTCTCTGCACCTTTAACACAGTGATGTAGTCAACATTTAAAATTAAACTCTGACATGTTTTTTATAATAAGAATAATAATGACTTCAGTCACAGCTGCTGCAGCGTGACAACAACCAGTGAGGGGGTCACTGGTACAATAAATCCAGAGTGATAACAAACACCCGCAAAGTTTTGTGTTGCTGACAAACTTTGTGAGAACATCCCGATGAAAGAAGTGTCTAGGTTGTCGCAGAAGACAAAGCGCACTTGCAGGAATGAACGGACTCTTCTTAAAACCAACGTGACTGAGAGACAAGTTCGCTTACAACTTACCGGCTTATGTTTCCCCTCACTAAAACACTGTCTCTTCTTTCAGTGTCGACGTCTTGTCCTCTTCGGGAGCGATACATGTAACGTATTTGCATTTAATACAGACATAAAAGTGATTTTTCGCCCGGGCGTTTACTTCCACGGTTCCTCTGTTTCCAGAGCGAACGTTCCTGGGACGGAGCGCCAAGAGACTGCGGACTCCTCCCAGACAATGTGGGGTTAAACTCCTCCTTCCCACGGACACGCAGAGGGGGGGATCGGGGGGGGGGGGATCGGGGAAGGGGGGGGGGATGGCCGTGTGCTTCATTACAGCACTGGAATACCCGAGGTTTTAAAAGTGTTATCTACAGATATGATTAACAAGGGTTCCCAAACATTGGGTCGTGGACTTTAAGGGGCCTCACACGAAGATGTAAAGGTCCAAAGAGTGAATCAAGTTTAATGATAAGACAATGTTGCTTTTATTGCCACCTATTAGCCTAGACAGACAGATTAATTTGCATGTAATCCGATATGAAGCAAAATGGCCCTGTGTGCACTGAAGGAGCATTAAAAAATAAATAACTCCAATGACAACTTCCAGGTTTTTCCTTTCTTTTTTTTTAATTCAGCTGACATTTTAGATTTTGGGTCTATTTTTTCAGATCTGTCTGCTTTGAGAGCTGAACTTTATGGGATGCGATACTTTATAGACAAAGTGTTCCTTTAATTCTCTTCATAATTTCTAACATAAGAGGGTATGGGAATTGCACATACAATAGGCCTAGTTGTATTTATACTACATCTGATATTTGCTAAATGGTCACATGTATTTGTTGTTGCATTCAGCCAAATGGCAATACGACAAATACAGTGCAATACAAACCAACAGATGTACAAGCTTTAGACTATGTTTGCTTTTGGCTTTTTCATCTTATGTCATACTAAATAGTTTTTTGTTTTTTTTTCATGAACAAGGAAATGGTTAACCGTACCTTTTCCTTTCTTTACCTACTGAGCGTAATTTAGGATGAACTCAACTTCCTTTTTTCAAACACTGTTCAAATTGAGCTCTGTAGTCTAATATGGATCGACTTGTGTTTGGCAGTCCTTGCACCTACAGCTTCTCAGCCAGCTGTTGGAAAGGTGAACAGGGTGAGCATTTTTTTTGCATAACACTTACAGCCCTGTCTGTCACATGGACAAATGAACTGATAAGCAGGGTGATAGGAAACAGGTTCGGTCTCCTCTGACAATAAAACTGCGTGCCTGTGAAGAGAGCTGTCATTGTTATTCTTGGGCCTTACGTTTTTAGTTTTCCTCCTTTCTTTTCAATCTCTATCAATCTCAATCGCTCGCATCCAAATGCCTCTACTCCCTGATAACACAGATGCAACGAGCAGACCTTCCTTCCTGCTATCTCGCTGAAAATGCTCGTAAACCCCAATGCACTGTGTTGCATTTCTTGGCTCTTTGGCCAGGCGTGGCAGCTACAGCCAGAACCTTCTTATCATGCATATCAGCCTGTAGCGGGGTCTGAACGGAGCTATACTGTATATCTCTGCTGCTGCTCATTGTAGCTACAGACACTGCAATAATGCTCAGCTCTTTTCAAGCAATTTAAATCAGTGTTCACAACAAGCAGCCTCTTGTGCCTCTTTACTTCTATTTTTCCACAGGGTATACAGCTCCAGTTAGTCATGAGTGTTATTTTCTAAATCAACATAACTATTATGCATCTTTAGGATTGTCGAAGGATTATGCAGACCAATTAGGATGTAAGAGGATGTAAATCATTACAAGTGGAGACTTTGAAACCTGAAAGTTTAGATTTTTGAATGATTTTAACCATGATCAACTCCCTTGATATAGCTCTCTTTTATTTTCCAGAAGAACCAGTGTGTTAACCAGTAATGACAACATTTGATCTGGTTGGCCATCTTCCTCTGACATCACGCTCAGAGTAGGACTCTCAAAATCTCCAATCATTTTTAATTTAACTGCAGGAACTGAAATAACAATATGTAGTGTCATTTGATGGAAAATAAGGCAATATTCTAGGTTAAAGAAACTCATTTGATAACCTTTCACAAGACCCCAGTTCATCCACTCGTACCTTTTCTGATATAACAGTGTTACACTCTAATGTTAGCCTTGAGTTAACAGTGGCTGTTTTACACATGCACTCCTCATCATTTCTAGAAAATGTAGGGACACTTAATGATGCATAAAAGAAATCCTGCAGAAATTTAGGATGACGGAGTCCGATAATATAATGTAAATGTTTTGCCTTTATATCAATGTTACATGTTATCGGACGTTTTCACTTGAACAAGTGGAAAATAACATGTTGGCAAAAACGTTAAAGCAGCTTCATTTCATGCACGAAAATCACAGTGGTCATGCACCGGTAGGATATAAACATCATCACCCATGCATGCTCATGCTGAATTTTTCTGAATTTTTCCTGATGTGTTCTCACATCAGCTCACCCCAACTTCATGCAGAAACTTTAGTAAGGGGGCTGACAGGAAAAAAGTCTGGGAATGGTCTGGGTCCAGATTTTTGGCTTCTTGAGTTCACACATGCATTTGCCGATGCATTTTATGCATGTGTGAGAACACCATGAAGTGATATTGGCTAGGAGGGGCTTTAACTAATGTTAAAGTGACGAGGAATGTAGCCTCTTTACACTGTGCACATTACTGCTATAGGCTTCCCTGAGCCCCTGTTGTCCAATGCTAATGAATTGATTATTGATTATACATTGATTCAACTTGAAATATGGCCGGATGTCCCTCTAGACTTTTACAATCCATTGTCTTTTCAGTTGGTCAGTGACCAGCCCAGTATCTCGTGCTTTTCAGCGCAGCATTCTGGATTGAATCAAGCTTTGTGTCATCTGGCAGCTTGGTAGCTCTCTGGTCACTCCGCATCTCATTAAAAATAATTGGCTGTGACAGACATCCTGCAACCCATCATCACTTCCTGTTTGTCTGTCCGTTAATCTGACAGCAGACCCCAACCAGGGACCGCATTTCCCATGAACCCACAGAAAGCTGTTAAAAGAACAGACATGGCTGAAATATTGGTGTTGCCAGTTTAAAACACAACAAGGGGGCAAAAAAACAAAACAGTAAGCTCCGTTAAATTTCTTTTCTTTTTCTGCTGACACAACACAAATAGTCCACAGATAGGCTGACAGGTTTGACCGCACAAACATGCACACAAAGTCACACACCTATCAACGCCTCAGCGCCTTCTCCTTCTTTTAAATGAGGCTTCTCGACAGCCCATGTCCAGCCAACCCCGTATCAACACTTTGTTCTGCATTGTGTCCCCTTTAATAGGGTCGTCATAGTAATTCTATGTGTGTGATACTGCATGTGTGAGCAAAGGAAAGGCTGCTAAGTGATTTTCTCATTCTTCTCACTGCTGCCCCTTGTATAACCTGATCCAGACATTATTACCACTATCATGAGGGCAAGCCTGATCCACGTCCATGTGCTATTACCACGCTCATCTGTCATGTAGCGTTTTAATGACTTGCTGTGGCTGGGAGAAAACTGTCTCATACAGTTGCTTGAAAGGCTTGCAGGCTGGTGCGGAATATTTTCTGTGGTCATTTGAAAGAAAAGGATGTGAAACAGCATCCAGGAATACTGTACAAGGGAGTTTTTTTTGTCCTAAGGTGTGCGTGAGGCGGAGGGAGGGCTATGGTCACATACTGTAATCTCACACCACACCCTCAGACAACTCTCTACCTGTTACTAAATACAGCATCCACAAACACAAAGCAGCAGCGCCTCCCACAATAGACAATAGAGTCTGTACACACAAGTGTTTAGAGAGTCAGGGCGGGAGATAAGGTATGAAAAAGCCAGACCTATCCTGGAATAATTCTTTTAATTGAACTCGACCGATCGGATAGATAGATAGAAGTGATAGCTAACAGACTCCCAAGGGGACAAGCTAATGACAAATCAATGATGACAACTACTGGAAAAATGTGCGTCCCCGCTTTAGGGATCTTTAAAGGACAAGGGGGGGGGGGGGGGACTTATGGCCTCTGATTTACATGACTGCATATATGATTTTACAAGCATTAGATAAAGACTTTTCAATGCAATATTGACCTTTCATTTATTTGTCTTTGTGCACAAATAAATCCAGCATTAGGAGCTAAAGATGATGAAAATGTAAGTGATTGATCGTGCGTCTGCTCTGTGAGGATATTTAAATAGGTATGGATGTCCTCCACCCTTTGCATCATCAGTCTGTCTGACTGCCTGTCAGCCGCATGGAAATGTTGCTGAGAGGAGAAAGCAGCATGGGGGGGGGGCCGGGCCTGTTGATTACTTGAGCTCTAGGTGACAAAACTCTCGCAGGGGTGTGACAGACTGAGGAGTTGAATTCGGGTTTTGTGTCCCCGTAGGTGGAGGAAAGATTTGAGATGGCCATTTGATGAACGGGAGGATGGGACTGTTAAACAAAAAAATAAAAATAAAAATGAGGCGGCACCTGTGAAAAAAAAAAAAACTCTGGCTCCGGTAAATAGAGGACAGAATTTGCACCTGAGGCCAATGTGTCAGAGAGCAGTGTGGAAAATGTTGTTGTCATCCTAAAAAGATGTTTGTGCACCATCACGTGGAGCTGATCCAAAGACACATCTATTTTCTACCTCTGATGGATTGCCTGTTTTCATCTACTCAGACTCATTATTCTCTCAAAAGAAATGATTTCAAGGTAAGCTCGAAGAGGTTGTTAGAGGCCATGAGCACCATTCTGACAAGGTGCAAATATCCATGGCACGCCGACATGGTACAAATTAGACATCGCTGTCATTTCTTAGAGAATAGCAAACAAATACATTGAGCTTATCCCTGATTATGCTGGAACGGTTTTAAAAAGCTCACACAACAAACATGAGGAAGTGAGATACGAGTTAAAAGATTAAAAGCCTAAATGTTTTGTAAACTGTGAAGAATAAATCAATATGTAGTTTATCCATTAAAAATGTAATGTACAGCAGTATTACCTATGAAGGGGTTAGGATCATCTAAGTGACACACTATATGATAAATTGGACAATAGTATGGGAGATGATAAAATGGCTTTTTCAAGGCACGATATTGTGATTTGTTGGGCCTCAGTTTTTGTTGAAGTAGTAGCATCCCAAAGAAATATTCCACCAGTGTCAAGAGGTCACAAACCCCCAGTGTTTCCAAACTACTGTAAGGTAAAGGTTTAGCATACTACACTATGTTACATGGGTGAGAACAATGTGTGGGTGTGAATGTGATTATCGCCCTATTATGTCACTTTAAATGATCACCTTTACACTTGAACAATTCACACGTTTCATTTCAAATGCAAACAGAAAGAAAGAGAATAAATCCCCACAGTGTAATACTGCAAAGTGTATTGTTGTATTTATATATATGCTCCCTGAGAGGTTATTATTTTACCTTTAATGCCTGCACATCATTTCCTTCTTTCTAAAATAAATAAATAAAAACATGTATATATACTTTGAGATCATTTCTGAATGATTTAGTGTCCTTGTGTGA
This sequence comes from Labrus bergylta, assembly GCF_963930695.1. Classification (NCBI taxonomy): domain Eukaryota; kingdom Metazoa; phylum Chordata; class Actinopteri; order Labriformes; family Labridae; genus Labrus; species Labrus bergylta. Next base: position 10,548,463 of record NC_089212.1, on the reverse strand, counting down.
AATTTCCTTTTTTTTTTAAAAAAGCTACAAATGCAACATGCTTACGTACGATTCACGTTGTAACTCAATGTTTGCTACCTTTGATAAGCTTCATGGACACATGTGAGCTTCTGTTTATTTGAAATAATAAAATCTGATCAACACTTTCCTTAAATCCCACAGCTCAGTCTCCTCTTTATCCTTTTAGGCCATTATGTTTTCTCTGCACTGAATATCTTGCTTGCAACCATGTCAGGAAACATTGCCCACTTACAATAGCTCCAAAACATCCAGCTGCCTGGATTTTCTCTTTGGCTTTTTTACAAGGAGGGAATCTGCAGAGGCTGACAAGAAAATTGCTAAACCTAAAAAAAAAAACATGTTTGTCTTCCCATCAGGCCGTGCCAGTCAGGCACATGGTGGCACCGTACCATGTCCAAACATGGAGAGAGAAAATATGACTGATGGACTGATGTTGGCCAGCTCAGCGTGCGGTCAGCACACCATCAAACATCCATCCATAACTCCACCAAAGAAAGCAGTCCAGTGCTCATTTTTAATATCTTTCTTTGGCTGAATGTAGGGCAGATATGACAATGACAAAGTTTAGAGTGTGTAAAAGACCAAATATGTGGCACAGGAGAGAGGAAATGGTATACATGATTGAGAGACTGTGAGGAGATTACTTTATAAGAAATAAGAAAAGGACTGGACAAGTTTCATCTTTTGTAGACTCACAGTGAGAGAATAAAGTAGCATGTCTGTAGCTGTAGGATGGAGTGACAATTTAAGCTGCTTCAAATCTCTTTACTCCTGGTCAAATAACTACAAGCACAGCCTCACAGCCAGTGGAGGGGAATCCAGTAAGGACACTTTATTGAGTTATCATAAGCTCAAACTGAGTGTAATGTGAACAACATATTAGAAGCCAACAAGCATCCATGACAAATCAAAAGCTCTTTTCAGTAATGAATGGCAAACGCTGATTCCAAGAAGCCAAATACAATCATTGACTCTGAAGTGTAATGTGATTTAAACTGGGCTGCAGCTTGAGCTAAATACTGCTCATTCTAATTCAATAAGGTCAACAGAAAAACAAAGAACAGGAAAAACAATCCAGACATAAACAACTCGGAGCGCAAAGTTCAAGGTGGGAATAAAAAAACGTGTTAATAACATTTTCCAACTGCAACAGAATTCAAAAACACAATTACTTTCCCACTAATTAATGTAGCCCTGGGTGTGATATTGCTGGCCTCTCTGGGTCCCCTAGCATAGTATCCAAAGTGTTAGAAACAAATTGGCTCTTACTTGCGCCATTACGAGTGGTGTAGTCCCTCCACTAGCCCACTGAGGTAACATTCCCACACCCATTATCTCCGCAGCTCCCCGCTGAGAGACACTTTCACACCCGTGTGACAGGAGCCAAGCACAGGGCAGTTAAAATTACCTTGTTAAAATCTGCTCATTTCACTTTCTTAATTAGAAACACGCATGCTGTTCTCAGTCCTTCCCCACAAAATCATCACCCACAATTACAACGCCGAGCGGCAGAAAGCACCAAACCCAAGCAAGGAGGTTGTCCGTCTGGCAGCTCGGGTTTTAAACAAAGTAGGAAATGAATAACCCTGCAGCTGTAAATGGAAAGCTGATACTTCCTCCCTAAACTGTCTGGACTGGTTTTGTTTACAGGCCATGTGGAGACTGAACGATAAGCTAATTGTAAGCTCACATTTTCATGTTTGTGTCAGTGTTTTAGGCTCATAAGCAGGGCTTTAATGTCCCCCTCCCCCCCGGGAACAAACTTCTGTCATTCCAAAAGGGAACTGGTTCTTCAAATGGTTACCCATTTACTAATTACCTTTTTACTAAACATCTTTCCTTAACAACAATCAAAATATAGCTTAGCAACACGGTCAAGTGAAGAGTGGTGTGTCTTTTCTTAAGCATTTGCAAAAGAAAACAGAAATGTAGAAAATAAAATTAAGCTGTGTAACTCCTGATATGCAGGCTACAGCTATTAGCTGTTTGGCTAACTAGCTTAACGTCTTTGGTGGTAACAAAGTCATGTGAGGACTTCATTAGCCGACTACATTAGTTTGCTTGGGTGCAGATTCAGGACATTCCCTGCCTGTGATGTTAAGTCCCAGATGTTATCAAAGTAAATGCTAACATTAATTGCTTGAATGGACTTGCTATAAGTTTACACAGCAGCCTTTAGCGGCTAGTGTTATGTGAAGATGACACTGCTAAAAAAAAAAAAAAAATCCTTCAAGCCTCAGATTGTGAACATTAAAAATGAAACCTTACTATTTGAAGATACGAATAAATGTCTCACATTTTACCTCAACACTGACTAACCAGGACTGAATTTTGTATCTTGGTCACAATACAACTTCCAAGAAGGCCCACATATTACCAACGACAACGCAGGAAAATGCTGTACAATAGCATCACTATGCATTTCATGTAGCAAATCTGCACATCTGTACATTTGCCCCATGAGAACATGAGAACAGGGAACTTGACAGGTGTGGCAACTGGAGAACGTCAGTTGCACAATGACACCAACTGCTGACCTTTGAGAAAATCGTTCTATGTAACTCCGGCTGGGAAAACAAAGCACAATGAAAATTATATGGCCTACTTGAAATGTCACAATGCACTAAGTGAAGGTGGGATTATTTTTCAGTAATAAAGGTCTATTTAAAAAAAAAAGCTTACTCTTTGGACCGTGTGCTCACATGCTGAGAACAAAGGGAAAGCACTCAACACTTTTTTCAGTTTACAGCAGCAGGTCTCCCCTGCTGTTTGTTTTTCTACAGCAGCCCTTTGTGTTATGTGTGTGTGTTGTGTGTGTGTCTACCTATTAGCCTATTTAGCTAATAATAGCTAATGGATGTGTGCATGTGGGAGTCTTTGGGATGCTTGGTCTGGGGAAATCGGATTAGTTCTCCTGCGTGTGCTGTGATGTGTGTATGTGCGCATGCATTTTCAATTTGACAACAAAGAGTGTGTTTATGGGTAACCACTCACTCAGAGCATCCACTATTCAGGAGACAACTTAGATTGTGTGTTTACTGGTACAGGTAGTGCAATAACTAACACTGCATTTTGTGTATTATTTGACTTTAAAAGAGCTTCATATCATCTTGTGCGGCTGTTGGACAAATCCTGGACTGTGGATAACAGGATATTGGATCTCTCTATAAGAAGGAAAGCCTCCAGGTCTTCACTTCCTAAAGAGGTTTAATGTTGTTTAGGTCTGCCGATTTGGGAGGTCATGGGAAGCATTTGAGTTCTTACTGACACTACCAACTCAGAAAAACAGGGTAACTACTGCAGGGTTTAGGATCTACAGGAGATCTCAAACCTTCAGACTTACTGTTGGTCAAGTACAGCTTATCCTGATACCTGCAAAACTCTTGTTTCAAGCCCTTATTATTTCAGTGTTACACTAATTGTTTAGCATACTTGTAAAATAATGTAATCTGATCAACAATCCACCGGTTTTGTAGCAGATAAAAACGATACAAATATCACAGAGAATTAAAGAAAGGCAGGGTTTATCAGGGCAGAACTATTTTTGTTGTTGTTTCCCTGAGGCCTTCTTTTGGGTTAATCTGGTCACGTTTATTACAGATTAACAACAGTCTTTTTTTCTTGTCAGGGATCCAGGCTTAACCTGCATTTGGGCCATTAATAACCCATCCAATAATTCTCCATAAATCACACGTTGTATTCTTAAAGCGCCTGTGAGGAGTTTTTCTCAGGTGGTGCAACAGACTGAAATGAATATGGATGCCTCTATGTGACCTGCAAAAGTAAATAAGACCTGGGGCACTGGTGGTGCAGGGACGATGCAGATTATGTCTATAGTTACTTTTTTAAAATCTGTAACATCTGCCAGGTAGTTGCCAGGCGAGGCAATTCACGGCTCGCTGCCTAAACATTCACTTTCCACGGAAAAGATTTACTAAGTGCAATATGTTTGAATATCGAAATGTAGCAGGATGAGATTATTCTTTAGAAAACACCACATACACATTTACAGGACAAGAGATAAGGGGTACCGCTTTGTCCACAGGGGGCGCCAAAATCAACACAAACTTAAAGCTCCTCACTGGAGCTTTAAGTGATTTACTCCTGTTACTGAGGCTTTTGTCAGTGAATCTTTGTTTAACAATGAATCCTTTACCAGTCATATAACATGTTTCAAGCACAGTGGTCTATGTAAACTTCTCTCATGGACAAATATAATTGTGCTTCACAGGATTCATCTCCACAGTGAAAGGATTCAAATTGTATGCAGACAGGTCTTGTACTTTTGTTTATATGCAGATAGTGTGTATTTTAGAAAATCTCTGCCCTGTTTTCTTAGACACTGAAGGGATTCACATATGATTGTAACTGGAGTTAAACATATCTTAATTTACTTTATTACTTTATTTATTAACTTAAAAAATCATATGAATCTAAATCCCATTCATTTAAAAAGTGATGGTCCAAACTCTTTTACAGCTGGCACTAACCACTCATTTGGCTTCGGTTACCTGAACTTATAATCATGTAATGAAAAAGAGGAACGTTTCCTGTTTGATAATGTTTCTGTTATTTTTTCACCTCCTGTATTTGTGTTAAACATATTAACCGGTACACTTGTTCCTAGCCAAGTGATCATCAGCATTGTAAAGAAACAAAGAAAATGAGATGCAAGTTTTGATAAAGTGGAAATATTGTTTAACTCTTTGACAATGAAACCCAGTACACTGGATGAAACATTTATTTTACGTGCTGCCCCACTCACTCCTCCACATCCACTGTCCACTCCATGGCAGCGTGACTAATGGGCACACTCCCTGTCATCCCCTATGCCTCTATAACTTATGCCTCTATCCCCCCCCCCACTTCCAGGGCCTGGTACAGTATGACCTGGCCATCTTCCCAGGGAAGTATCTTTGAATAGATTAGATGGTTGCTATGTTCATGTATCTCATTTTCTCTCTGGTGTCCCGTGTGACGCTGAGGGCGTGGGCAGAAGGATAATAGGTGGCTGTAAAAAAAAAAACGGAGAAAGACAGAAAGGGAGGAGGCTGAACAGGTTGCAGGAGGGCAAATTGTCTGCCTACCTATTCATTACAACTTCCCCTAGACACTACTTTCCTATGTCAAATCCTTTTTTTGTGTACCCCTGACCCCCCTCTGCCTTCCCCACTGAGACCACGACTGAATTTAGCTACTATTTCAACTCTTACTCTGCCCCACTTCTTTGGGTTTGACATCTTATTAAAATTTCAATATTTTATTATTTCTCCTTTGACTCAACATTTTTTTGCAAAGGCAGCATTCATTGCAAGATGTTACTGACTTATTTTTTACAGGCAGTATCACTATTTCTGGAGCTTTTCTTCTTGTTAGCATGCATCATGCGGAAAAAGCAACCAAATGCAAAGGAATCACGTCTGGCATTTTAGCGGCACTTTTATTAAGGTGAATTAAAGTAACCTTGATAAACAATTTTCGACATGTATTCAGGTTGTCAGGCTGTCTGACATGCAAACACATATACTGTAAGTCAACAAAAAACGAGGAAAAAACAGACTTAAAAATTGGTTAATTTTAAACTAATTTAATCACATCTTTAAAAAAGTTGAAATGACGTGGATTTTTCGATACAGCTATCAGAGACTCTTTTATTTTTTTGGTTGTTTTTTTGCTTTAATTCAGAAAACGTTGAATTTTCAAAGGTGAGGCCAAGGATACAAAGTCTCAGAGTACTGATGACCCCCCCCCTCGAGAAGAGGGAATTCATGCAAGGTGAATAAAGGTTAATTTGCTGCCCTCTATTCTCTCCGGACATGAAGGAAATGAAACCTAAAAATAGCTTTTAACTTCTTTTTTTAAACTGCATTTTAGGTCAGTTTCAGTGTAGCCCTCATTGAGAGTTTCAGTTACCAGGGTGTGTGACCAGGCTGCGACCCGCAGAGAAGTAAAAGGCGAGGGGGATGAGACGAGAGGCAAATGGTCAGATAAATGAGAAAACAGAGAGGGAGAAGGCAGCGAGAAGAATAAAGATGGGAGAGCATGGGGAGAAAAGGGAAAATGTCTAACAATGAAACAGCAGAGGGAAGAGAGAATAGATGGGGAATCAGATGGGACAATGCGAGAAATGCTGCATCAGCACTCTCATCACTCATTTGTCATTTCACATGCAGAGGCTGCGGGGCAAAGCATGTTGTAGTTTTTATTATATCCAATGAAAAGAGGACAAATGGTTTCTGGGTAAAAGGGAAGAACGGAAGGAAAATGGATAAAGAAAGAAAGACAAAAGGTTAGAAATGTAGGGATGATATTGGTAGTGTGTAGTGTGTGTATTGGCACACACACACACACACACACACACACACACACACACACACACACACACACACACACACACACACACACACACACACACACACACACACACACACACACACACACACACACACACACACACACACACACACACACACACACACACACACACTCAAGACTGAACAAGAAAGAAGAATAATGGAAAAGAGGGACAGGAAGGAAGTCACTGTGAGAACATTTCCTCTACATTTTCACTAGGTCATGGACTTTTCAACCCTGATTACAGACACACACTTACACACACACACTTTCTCTTTCTCTCTCTCTCTCTCTTACACACACACACACACACCCACTGGTGTGACATCTGCTGTGGATAGGCCCTGTCACACTGCAGTCTCTGCAGGGGCCGGCCGTCACAGATGTTCTCAGCGAGGTCCTCAGTCCATCCCTTCCACCCCTGGGAGAGTTCAGAAAGGGGGTCCGGAGAGACAAGGAGACAGGAAATCTGTTCTTTTTCTATTTAACAGGCCAGTGGATCCATACCACACTCACTGACACACACACACACACACACACACACACACACACACACACACACACACACACACACACACACACACACACACACACACACACACACACACACACACACACACACACACACACACACACACAATCTAGAGCTTACTACCACTAACATAAAGACGAAGACTGTGAGATAATGAGTGTGTGTTTTGGTGCACAGAAGCATTTTCACAGATAGGAATGTTTGTTCTTTTCCACTCTGGTGTGTATGTGTGTCGAAGTGTATGTGTAGGTGCATAATATTAACAGAAAATGGGTTTCTTGGTATGTGGTATGTTTAGGTGCAGTAGGAAAATGTGATATGTATGTGTTTGTGTGCATAAAAGAGAGTGCTAAGAAGAGGAAGACTGTGTAGGTGTATGAGAAAAGTGCAAATCTGTGGGAGTGTGCGTGGTGTAAAAATGTGGAAAAAGTGCATGTGTGAGCTTTTCGTGGGAGTGTGTGTCAGTGTGTGCGCGTGTGTCTGTGAGACAGCACTGAGATCCTGATGCCTGCTGGTCATTAATAAACATGATCATGAATGTTTAATCCCCATCAGCCGGGTAGCAGGGGAACCCTTGTGGGAGATATTGACAAAGTCTCTCTCTCACACACACACACACACACACACACACACACACACACACACACACACACACACACACACACACACACACACACACACACACACACACACACACACACACACACACACACACACACACACACACTCAACAGATTGGAGGATTGGGATTTTATACACAAACCTTGAAATAAATCTCAATATAAAACAGATCCATGAAGCCGAGTCAATACAACTGTTGTCAAATAAATTCACTGTCACAGCTCACATCATTTCAGGAGTTTTGTTTGAATGTGTAGTAGTTATTGAAGCTTCAATTAAGAAAAGACTTTTGATTAAAGAAACAATTTTAAATAATTGAATCTATATTGGAAAAAGAAAACAACTCTCAACCCTCTAGCAAATTGGAATAACAAAGTTCTGCTGAGGATTTGTTTTCTTCAAAATTAAACTATTTAGAGCAAGGCTGCTAATGTTTCTATTGATGACAAGATCAAGTTGATCTAACAGGAGAGGAAAAGGTCTAAAGCAGTGGTTCTCAACTTGTGGGTCGGGACCCAAAAGTGGGTCGCGGATGTGTCTGGAAAAAACCTGGTGTCAAACAGTCTGTCAAGCGCTTTTTTAAACCTGTTCTTTTTCCCAGTTTGTTTTCTTCCATCAGATGTTTTGCACCATCTGAGGTACAAAACATTTGACTGAAGCTGCAAACTTTTGCAATAAATAAATCCGATTGGTTGAAAAAAATGTCAGACATTTGGGTCGCAATTTTTCATGGAGAAGTTGGTGCTGGGTCCTGAGGCTAGACGAGTTGAGAACCACTGGTCTAAAGGTTCTCTAAAGATTCTTATCTGGACCACATTCAGCCACTTCAACAACTTATTGTTCCAACTCCATAATTACAGCTTTGCAGCAAGTTAGTACAATTTGTTTGACGTTGAGTGTATTATGATTCATGTCAGAGGAGATCGAATTGTATTTTCTTCAGATTGAAACAGGTTTAATATAAAAGCATTGATTATGTTTCAGAGGCTTATGATTCATAATAGTTGAGAATTTTAACGATCACTTCATCATTAATTCATTAGAACAAACTTCCACTCTCACAGTCTATTAAAGCTGCAGAAAAGAATACATTGTTTCACATTCATCACCACTGAAATACACCTCTCATCGTACATATGACATAACATAATATTTCAACATCTCTACAAAAAAACTCGGGCAGAAGTCTTCAAAAGAACTTCACTATCCTCCTTCCAAACCAGACAGTCACACTGCGTTTCAAACATCTGATATGACTTCATGTGAATGTAAGTGTTTGCTCAAACATCAGTGAAGGACACCGGTATGTTTGATCACAGAAGCTTGATCCCTACAAATCTGTCAACTTCCTGCCATACTCCCCCCCCCCCCTTCCTCCCCCCTCTCCAGAATGATTCTGGTGAGTCAGGAATTTCCTATCTTTTTAATTTGACATCGTCTGCTGCGCACACTTCTGAGGGACGCCTCAGACTCGGGGGAGGGATTCTGCTTCTCACCATCGTAAACAAACTGCCAGACAACAAGGAGGTCTTCAGGACTAATTACCAGCTAGCTGCTGCGCTGTGCTAACAAACAGCACAGGGGGATCAGGGCAGACCTGGGGCGAAACAAACACTCACGTGTGGGCATGTATATATATCCACACTCACTATGTGGAGTACTTAGTGGAAACAATGAGGCTTGTTTTGCCAGTTGATGAACCAGGTGTCACATCTGCAGGAAGACGCTGAGTCAGCCTTTAATAACACACGTTTATAAGGTCTTCTTCTCAAGTGATGGCAGACGTGAACGTGACGTGACTGCATGAGAACAGCGAGAGTATGAAATGCTGCACTTTTTCAAGGTGCAGAAGGATGATTATAATCGGGAACTGTATGGAAATGCGTTTGAGCGTTAGTATAACTGCGATGTATGCATGCAGCCACTCTAATGAGAGCAGCACTGATGTTACTCTGACAGCAGGAAGCTGCAGCTCGTACCTGCCTGTCTTAGCTGATACATATCATATTTCCAAGTTTTCCAAACTTCCAGGCACAATGTGCTGTGCTGTCAATCGCTTGCTCAGCATTTCAGCTCACACACCCCCACCTTGCTGCATTTCTCCCCTCCTTTCTACCAAGCACACACATACTGCTAGTTTGTGTTGGCAGATTTAATAAGCTCCCCTGTCACCTAGATTACCCCCCCCCACCCCCCACCCCCACCCACACCTCACCTTCCAATGATTAATGACTGGGTCCTCTCTGAAAATCAGGAGAGATGCTCTCTGTTGTCTTCTTTGACAAACCTCTAAAGCACTTTTCTGTACACTTCCTGTATCTTCATCAGTTGGGACCTTTAACCCCTTACACCCCAATGACCCCCACACACTTGCCCTGCCATAATGCCCAGTCGTTTGAGAGGAGAAGCAGAGGCAGAACCAGAGAAACACACATTTTTTTTGGGGGGGGGGGCAGATAGTCCCATGAAATCAGATGAAACATGTTTACTGATTTTTGTGTTTTGAAATGGGCCACTAACAGGGAGGATTAAGGGACAAACAATGTTACAGTGGAACACATTAGTCCTAAAATGTGAATTTACTGTCGCTACTGTGTAAACCGTGTTTGCACCAATGGGTTTAATTGTAGTTGCATTGCTTCACCACTGACACACTGCCAATACACACACTGTTTGTGATGTGTGTGTGTGTGTAGTGAAAGGTATTCAGTGACAGGCATGTAGACCACTGATCACACACACACACACACACACACACACACACACACACACACACACACACACACACACACACACACACACAGAATGCAAATACACACTGACTTGGCAAACACAGGCTCACCCTCCTACTGCTCCTGGCGTGCATTACAAAAAAAAAGAAAAAAGAAAAACAAACTTGCCAGCCTCAAGAGAGGATGAAATGAAATATGATGATGAAAGTTGAGAACAAATAGAGATATAATAGAAAGTTCCCACCTTCAAAAAACAAAAGTGGAGCAACACTGTCTTTGTAGAGGAGAACATTCACCAGAATTAACTAAGTCTGGGGATGATGAACCCTCTTCCTATTATGATTGTACAGAGAAAAGTCATCCACACGTACGCTAACAAGAGCAAGACTCTATAGCCACAGTGTGCAGCTGAAAAGTCTGTAAATCAAACTAAACTGTCAGAGTGATAGAAACTTGAGGTACAGAGTTTTAATATTTATTCATGTATATATAAGGGCTCTAAGGACGCAATTTCAATAGCTTATCGTGATTAATTGCATTTTTAATCATGTTTGAAATTCCATCATATCCCATTTAAAAGTAAATAAATAAATAGTTTGGCTTTCATTTTGAATTGTTGTACTGTCTTGAGACGTGAGTACTTTAATCGCTGTTTAAATTCAAACCTGCGTTTACTATTTTGAAATGAAGTAAGGACCTTCTGGTAGGTTGAAGGTTACAACATTAAGATCGCATTGGATCCATGGAAGAAGAAAACTGATACAGATTAAAAAAGCTCAAAGGAACGGTGAAAAAGTGAGATGTGTGACGTCATAAGGTGGATAATACTTTTGACTTGTCGACTGACGCTGTCTGAGCGTTGAGACATTCAAAGGTGAAGCAGTGTTGCTCTTTCTCATGACTGTTACTACAGGGAGACACTGAGGAGGCTTATTCGCGTTGCTCCTAAAGGGACAAAATAGCATGCAAGTTTGGGATTAATCATCTCATTTAGAACCACCCTCGACTTATTACTCTGAGCACTGAGCACCCAATAAATGGCAACAGACTCAACACTTGTAAAGAAAGAAAGCACCACCACCATCATCATCATCATCATTCAGAGTAGAATTCTGAAAACTAAAGAGGAGGCACATTGTCATGAAAGTGCAGTTACTATCAAAAAGAAGAAATCTGTATGCTGTGACTTTATTTCTTTAATCACCCATTTGTTTTGATTTGAAGAATTGGCGTTCACTATCACAAGGTGAGTAACTGATCTGACCAACAGTGAGCATGTTGGAGCTGTTTGCTAGGAGGCTCAAGGCCCTCCTCAGCTCCAGCTCTTTGCCTGATACTAGGTTGACTGAAAGCTAATTGGGGACAGCATTTCCAATATGGCGAAATCAATTTCAGAAACCAATATGTGACATCACCGAGAATACGTCCAAGTTTCATGCAGACTATGGCATAACGTTATGTCTTCTTTTTGTCTCTTTTTCAAACAACTATTGAAAACTCTAAGCTTTAAATATTGAGCCTAAAAAGTTTTGTTAAGCCTTAACAATGACAAGTACACACCTTGCAAGAGGGCCCTTGAGCAAACCACTGACAGAGAACCAGCCCCAGGGCTGCTGCTGCTGCTGCTGCTGCTCTAGCTTCCTGCACTTACTCTCTCCTGTGGTGTGGGTGCACAACTTTGTGACCTTCGTGCCTCCCTCAACCAATTTTCAGCAGGGCGTGGCCTGCAGCAGAGCTGAGCTCAACACGAGGCCAAAAGTTCTCGGGTGAAGGGAACTTTGGACACCTCTGCCATGTCTCGAAAAGTCTGCTGGCTCTGATAACAGGGAGCCATGAGGGTAGAGGCGTCTTCAGGGCAGCAGAAACGTACACACACTCTCACAGTGGTGAGTAATTACTGTGACTGCAGAGTGTAAGCCGAGATAGGGGATTCCTCTCCTGCATAACTAGCTGGACTTAAGATAGATGACTCTGTGTTTTGCTCTAAATCAATCTCTCTTGCTCTTTTATATATTTGAGCAGCTGCACCAGCACAGACTCTGTCTTTCTCAACTTGGCACACACTTCTCTTAAGGATATCATATCGGGGTATCTAGCCAAGGCAGATATAGAGGCTGATTTTAGTGTGGAGGCTTTAGGAGGCCTAATCAGTTGCTTGAATCAATTAAGAATGCAGCAAGTGAGAAGCTGCTCCAAGTCACACACTCAGGAGCTTATTCCATATATCACACCTCTCCTATATCGATCTGAAAAAGGTATAGTAAGAGGCATCTGATGAATTAATTTCAGCCGGTGGAAGTATGAGAATTCTGCATAGCAGCAATTTTCTGTGCCCTTCGTCTTGTGTCATGCCTGTTGTTGCTTTAAAGGAGGGAATTTCATGTGTAGATATTTCTCTCCATGGCACCGGAGGGCTTTCATTTGTCTCACTGCGAGTAAAGAACAGAAGGTAAGAGAGCTGTGCACTGCAGATTTTGAGCTGTCACACTCCAAGAACCTAGTCTGCCAAAAAACATGCGAGCGCCTAATAGTGAGAGCTGCAGTACCACACTGACCTCCAATGGTCAGAAGTGGTACTGACACTACACAAACAGACTGTGGGGCTTTAAATGGCAACAGGAGAACAATATATGTGGTGGTAATGAACCACTAGCCTTCAATATAACCAAAACTAATTAAACAGCTCCCAACAAAGCACATTATGCACTAATGTACACCTGTAGTCTAATCAGAGTCAAAGATTTATGATTTCCCCATATCTCATATTCAAGTCTATTTACAAGATAAATCTTAACTGTTGTCACCTAATCCAATCAAGTGAAATCACAGCAGGGAGTTTCTGCCTCTGACCGGCAGTAAAAGCAGTACCATCCGGTCATGACACAGCAGTATATCATTATTCAATTCCATTACAGTTTTGGTGTTCTCATTAGTTGCCTGTGCCGAGGGTTAGCCTGAAATAAAGGTCAAGCCTACTTATTTTTTTGCTCTCATGGGCTTATAATGGAGTTTTAAATAGCAATGCTGTGCATAATACTTGGCATGAGATCGCCAAAAGACCCAAACAATAAGGACTACGTTTGTTGGTGTATGTATTTGGCTAACAAGTCAGGTTTGTAGGGAAAGAAATGTATACAGTGGACCCTAATCCTGTCCTGAGCCCTATCTGAAAGCAAGATTCATTTATCACGAGTCCCAAAGGGGGGGGGGGGACGACGACACACACATACCCTTTCTTCTGTAATAATATACATAACTAAAGGATGCTGGGCTTCCCTAGCACAAGGATTTATTATTTGAGTTTCAGGGTGGAAAGTGGTTGATTCAGAGTCTCAGCCTGTCAAATCTTTCTGTCAGAAGGTCAGACCTTGCCGAGCACCCAGGCCTTTGGGTGCTAGGTGGGAGCTAGAAATGTATAGACTGAGTCACACTAGGAGACACTAGCAGATATTTTTGGCATGGCTTTCCTCCCTTGCAAGGTCTCAGGATGCTAAATCTAGAGCCAAACTATGAAGCATGTTTTCCGGTGTATTAATGTTTGGATTAGCAGGCTAAGCTCAGGTGTAATTGTAGGTAAAGGCATTATTACGCAGCTCATTGAGCCGCTCTACTCTGACTTTTCAGCTCTATTAAAATGAAAGCGTTGAAACAGCTTCCGTACAAGCTGCGATGTACACGATTGTTTAAATAAATCCTCTGGCTTGTGTTTTCTGACACTAGCTGGGTCATGAATGAGCACAGAGGAGCTTTGTGCTGAGTTAGCGCTTCCTCCAGATGTTGCAGTTCGGTCTCTGGCTGTGCTAGGTTGAGGGGGGTGCAGGGCAGCAAGCATCTTTTTCTACCCCTCCTATATTGTGCAATGTCTTTCCTTATGTATGCTCCCTTTTTGTTCAGCTAATTTATGTGCCTAATTGAGGTATATGCTGGATGACTGCTCCACATTGTTTTGTCAATGTGGGATTCATTTTGTTCAGTATCTCAGGTTTCAGCTGAGTCAAGTTATGGCCTAACGCTTAAAAATAATCAAACTAAAAGAGTCTCTGTATTTATTTTTTAAAATAGAAATAAGGATATGTGACACTAATTTCAGTACATAGCCTTATATCATTGATTTGCATGTCCTGAAGTATTTCTACATTTTCATTAGTTCAAACTAATTATGTTTCTGGATTAAGGACAGTTTGACGATCCAGTGTGGATGTGAGTGCTAGAGTTCATCTGATTGGCTTAAGCCAGGATTCATGACAATAAGAAGGGAAAAAATCTGATGCACCTTCAACTTTTATTCAACATCACAACTCCTGTAGTAGACATTTGGTCTGAGAGAACAGCAGACTATGGATTTCTAGCAGTATGTCTCAACAGAAAAGCACTACAAGTATGAAATGAACAAGAGAGACAGGAGAGTTAAAACGTGGCTACAGGCCTGCATGCACAGAACGATGGAGTAAATAGACGTGTTCTGCTCTAGGTGAGTGCTGTACAAACTGCCTAGCTACTATTCAAACGGTAGGCCAGTCAATTTCTCCGCTGATAGCATTGTGTTTATAGAGCTATCAGATACTGAGTTGCAAGAGCAGTCTGGTGTATCTCACGGTAGTGTTGGGTAGCATCATGAAAGTCAAATCCGTTCAAAAAGGCACAATCCCATCCTCAACAGTCACACAACAAAAGCTTAAAGAAACATAGTCAGAGGTCATCACAAACTAAAAACTACAAATCCCACTGTTGCATCCACCAAAGTGCTCTGTGGATGGAAAGTATAGCAGCAACTTGAGTTACGAGAACATCAAATCGACTGAAGAGACAGCACACAATGTGTACGAGTCTGTATAGCAGTCTGAGTTTCCGCTGGTCCTGGGTCAGAAAACAGTCCTAAAGCAACATTTTTTTTTTTTTTAAACAGACAAAGCATGTTTATTTCAAACTAAAACAATAGGTACTCAACATAAGCATATCCCTCTGTTGATTTTCTTTTTTTCCCCCTGGCATGTCATTTTCTGTTCATGTTTACTGTATAATTGGAAACAAATTACAGACATTTATTTTGGGAGCACATTTCCATGTTTTCAGTTTAAAAATGTTCCTTTATTCCAATTATAGCAGCCATACTGGTCTCCCTGTATGCAGGCTATATGTTCTTCTTCGAAACAGAAAGCATTGTAGGTCACCACAAAAGTGTTCATTGAAAACTTTGCAGCAGCATTTTAAAAGAAGAGTAGACAGAAATGGAGCCAGCAGCTGCTGTTTTCAAGGTCTGTATCCATTGTCAAACACCCAGGATTTCTTACTCTCTTCCATAGGAAGGTCAAAGCTAATTTACCCCATATACAATTGAAACATTTTGGTAGGCAATTCAATAAAATTCGTCAAGCTTAGATTAATTAAAACGGGTGGGCGGCAATACAACTTAAAAAAAGGAAAAAGGAAATAAAACAAAGAAAATAGTCTATCAATAAATCAGCTAATGAGTCCTCTATTAAGTACACTGGTATTTGTGAGAGATAAAATCATTTGTTATTGGTTATCAGACGATAACTGATGTGAGTCTGTATTCACCATGTCCCGTGTGGTGGTGGTGGATTGCTGACATGAGTACAGAGAAGAAGAGACAACTTTACAAAATGATCTTTTACCTACTGAGTGATGATTATGTCCCCTCAGTGTCTGTGACAGTGTCTACCACAGGCTGACTCGCAGCTTCCTCCATGGGCTCACTCTGTTCATTGTCTAAGTCCTCAGGAGAGCCAAGCTGCTCCTGCTGCTGCTGCTGCTCCTCCTCCTCCTCCTCCTCCTCCTCCTCATCCTCCTCCCCCTCCTCCTCCTCATCCTCCTCCTCCTCCTCATCCTCCTCCTGCTGCTGCTGCTGCTGCTGCTCCTCCTCCTCCTCCTCCTCCTCCTCCTCTCTTTCAGGGAGCACAGAACCAGGAGAGGGTTCTTGAGTGGGCTCGGGAGAGGGTTTAGGAGATGCCTCAGGTGAGGGCTCAAGGGAGGCCTCAGGTGTAAGTTCAGCCACAGTGCTATTGTCTGTACCAGATCCATTGACCCACTGTGGTTGAGGTGAGGAAGGTCTATCTTGTGACTCCTCCTCATCCTTCTGTAGGCTTTCCTGCTCCTCCGGAGAGTGGGTCATCTCTTCAGGGGGGCTGGTAGCTTGAGTGAAGGCCACAGGAGAGTCGTGGGGTGAGGCCTCAATCAGCGGGGAGTCTTGGCATGGGGTCTCACTGTCTGGAGAATTAGAGGTTTTGGAAGGGGACTGAGGTATCGGCTGGGTTGGGGATTGTGGAGGGATTTCGGGTGGCGGAGATGACTCAGCCTGGATGGGAGCCTCAGTCTCTGGGCTCTGACCCTTGCTGTCTGATGAAAGGTCAGGTGATTGGGCAGGGGTTGGTGACTGTGTTGGAGGCGTCTCAGACAGAGCTGGGGTTTCTGACTTTGGTTCTGCCACAGCTGCTTGGCTCTGTGATGGAGGAGACTTAATCTGGGCCTGAGGCAGTGGCTGATTTAGGCCTAAAAGAGAGGGCTTTGTCTGAGCTTGAGGCAGAAGTGGGGACTGAAATCTGGGCTGAATCTGGGGGTTTAATTTAAGAGGTGCAAGCAGTTTGCCTTGACTCAGGGACAAGTTAGGATTGAGAGGTGGAGTTGGGAGCAGAGGTGTTGGAAGAGGGAGGAGAGGAGTCCAGCCCCCTCGTTCATGTTCTCTCTCACGATCTCTTTCTTTGTCACGATCTCTGTCGCGTTCCTGCTCTCTGATGCGATCTCGGGCTCGCTCTCTGTCTCTGTCCCTCTCACGCTCCCGTTCTCTCTCTCGGCTGTGGCGGTTTCCATTCATCTCCCTTCTGAAGTCAAAATCTCTCTCATCTCTGTCTCTTTGCCTGTCCCATGGGCGCCTTCGTTCATCTAGGTCTTGATGTAATTCATTGTCGAAAGGCGCTGCAGCAGCAGCAGCAGCAGCAGCAGCAGCACCACCCCGGTTCCAGGCCTGTGGCCCTCCAGTAGCCCCAGCATTTCCTGGAACCACAGCTGCTCCTCCGGCTGTCCCAGGACGGCTCTCAAAGCGGTTGGGGAAGTTCTGCCCCGGTGTGGGACGCTCTTCCTGGAAGCCCTTTGGGCCACCTGGGGCCTGTGGCCCCCCTCGCATACTATCCCGTTCATCAAAGTCTCCCCTGGTCTGGCTCCAGCGGTTATCAGGGGTGAAGCCTGCAAGAGCTTGAAGACGTCCAACTAAGCTGGTTCTTGCAGGCTGAGTCCCTGGAGTCTGGAGCAATGGAGGCCTGCCTCCTCCACCACCTCCTGGTCCTCCACCACCACCTGCAAGCGGCTCCCTGTGCTCAGGTGGAGGGGTCCTCAGCAGGCCAGTGCTCTGTTTCTCCATTGGAGGGAAGCGGTAGTCCTGGTCCTTGCCCTCATCAGCTCCAGATGACTCATCTTCTGTTTTGGATACATTTTCATTGGGTAAATTGGGGGCCCTGTTGAATGGGTCCAGCTGAGAGAAAGGAGCCCTGGCACGGGCTTGGGCCTGGAGGGAACTCTCAAGGAGGCTAGCAGCCTGCTGGGCTTGTCCCTGCTGCATTAGAAGCGGGAAGCGGGCAGCAGCCCCAGGTTGGAGGAGGTTAGGCCGCACATCAAGAGGCAGCAGGCCAGGCATCCTATGGCCAGCCAGACCAGAGTGATGCAGCGGGTGTGTGAGGGATGTAGGATGCATGCCAAGGAGACCCATCCCACTTCGGACTGCATTCTGCATGCCTGGGGACATAACACAGTAACATGAGTTAATGTTTACATTTTAGGACAAACAATAGTAACCTTTATGGCCATTATAAAAAACTTAAAGGACAACAAAAAGTAAGATATGATCAGAGTGACCCCCAAAAACAAATGTATAGTCTTCCATTTCAGTATGCTTTATCATTTCCTCACCTTGCAGTGTAAGCTCTGCAGCAGCATCCATACCGTCTACAGACTGGGCTGTCTTGTCATTAGTGGCTTGCTGAGTTTGGACTCCCAATGGGTTGAAAACACTTCCAGTGATGGCTGAGGCCATGAAGCTACCAGGAATAGTGTTGGTTGGAGGAATCATAGCGCCAAATGGTGAATCCTTCATAGATTCTTGGCTGGTTGCCACTGAGGGCTGCACAAGAGCTAAAGATGGGTACAGTAGAAGAACATATTTAATCAAAGCTAATAAACTCCAACAAAACACCTGAAAAGAAATGCCAATTTTTAAATAACTACATAGATTTGGATAAATGAATTATCGTGTTGTGGGTAATAAATACTCACAAGTAGCTGCTGTGGCCATTCCTCCTGCCTGTGCTGCCTGCATGAAACCTGCACAACAGCAAACAAACTTTGTGTAATCAAGTACATTTCTTTAAATCTATGTATATATATGACTGTTTGTGTCAGCTACCTGGTGGAGGCTGCGAAGTATTAAAGCCGGCTCTTATGAAGGGTGGTGGGGGCCCGTAGCCTGGCGGAGGTATGCCCATGGCGACAGAAAAGTTTGGAGGTACCAAACCTACAGCACTGGGAACAGCTTGGGCTACTGGCAGCTGGATGGGAGAGAAAATAGAAACTAATTAGAGGATTATAAGGTATTGGCTAAATGACATGGTACGTAACTTCCTGACCATGTCTGATAACTTTGTCACTGCTTATAGCTAAATGCAATTTTACTATTGTCATTCAAAAATTACAACAAATAAGACATGTCTGCATTTCACGCAAAGATTGAGGCAGACCCTCTCCAGTACCTGCACAGGCATCATGGTGACCTGCTGGTTGTAGGTCTCAGTCTGGGTGTTAGATGCTGCCGTCGTCTCAGCGCTTACTGGCAGACTAACAACTTCCTTAACTGGCTCAGCGTTCTTCGCTGCTTCCCATTCTGTGAAGAAAATATATATATTTTAAAAACAATCATCCAGAACGTGTTAATATTTCAAAGTCCAGAGGTATGTTTTTTTTCTAATTCAATCTTTGAATTAATTTCCTATCAGGGTTGGGAAACCCATCAAAGGATTTCATATAACCAGAAGAAACAAAACAACAAGTAAATTGAGTAGAAAACAAGATGATTAAATTTCAGGTGTCTGTGTACATACTTAAATTTAAAAAAGCACTGCTGACAAGTGATAGTGCCAATGAAAGAAAATAAGCTGATGTTAATCTTTTCACCATCATTAACTGTCTCCTGGTCAATGATTCCTCCTTCAGCAAAACCATCAAGGTCATCCAGCTTCACCTTCTCCCACGGTATGTAGGTGACGCCAAGATCTACATCCCAAAACTGCTTGTACTCTTGCTTTACCCCCTTGTTCAGAGCCCATGCAATCTGGTGGGGGAAAAAAAAAAACACGCAAATGACACAAGGAGTTTTTCAAAGACACTTCTGGGGGCACACATGTGCCTGGAAAGCTAAACTGAGGTTTTACAGTTAGAGGTCAATGGAAAATTACATTACATAAACCCACAAGGAGAATGAGAACACAGTCAATCAAATTATAAAGGTAATGCATACCTTGATGATTTTGGAGCCAATCTTAAAGGAGCCGGTGCTGAGCTTCTGGCGGGCACGGTATGCATCCTGTCTGTGGACCATACAGATGTAGGCACAGCCTCTAGGAGGGATCATCTGTAGACACATGCACAGATTACATTAAACTGGGACATAGAGGAAGGAAACAAGACATGACTGCACAGTGGATAATGAAAACGACTTAAGTGTGTGATGGATGAGAAACGAGTTAATGAGAAAAGGAGAAAGTGGGAATGTGTTGCCAAGAGGAATGAAAGTGAGTAAAAATGAAAAAATAAAAGATGGGAGACTGCAGTAAAGGAATGTGGCAGACAGTTAACAGCAGCTTCAGGTCACTGTGTGTTAATGACAAACGAAAGTTCACCAGAAAGATATCCTATTTTGTAAATCAAAGTACTGGCTCACACTGCTTTTACCACATTACAGGGTTAGGAGAGAGAAAAGTTGACTTACATTGATCGACTCAATCTGACCAAACTCTTCAAATAAGTTGGTGAGGTCCTGCTGAGTGGCCTTTTTGTCCACCTGGCCCACCCACAGAGTTGTGCTGCACACTGTGTGGGTACAGTTGAAGTATATGATTATTCATTAGAGCAGCAGCTAACAACATTTATTCATAGGACAAGGACATCAACTTACCGCTTAGAGTCTTGGATCTTATGGGAGGCAGTCCCTTCTTCTGCCGCTCCTTCTCCCGCTCTCGAGCGCGTCTTTCACTTGAGTAAGAACGAGACGACTTTCTCTTGCGGTCTCTGGAGCGCGAGCGAGACCTCTTGCGGTGTTTACGTTTGCGTGAGCCAGAGCGGGACCTGGACCGTCTTCTCTTGGGAGACCTATAGAAAAAAAACACAAAACTTTTGAAAATACTTGCCAGTTTGACTTTTGACAGGTTTACCATAACACCACAGACGTGCTCCTTTTAAATATAAACCCTTTTTTTTTTCCAGAGTTCATTATTACATGTAACATATGGGATAAAGTGTGAATTGTTTTTTTGTTTTTTCTTTGTCCTTTTCTGTTGTGTGTTTGACATGTACGGAACAAATAAAAAAATAAATGTTCACTTTACAAATTCACTTATTTCAAGAGTCAAGGCAGTGATTAGAAAGAAAGGAATTCAACAACATCATATTTAAAGCTTCTGAAGTCTTACAACACAGCTCTTATTTTATAATGTATTTGAAGCCAATATCACCTCCTTATATAAGTGATGAATAAAAATACTCTCTGGTCAGGTTTTAGTATATTTATTTATGGGGCCCATGGAGGAGACACAGTTAAGTATGTGACACTTTTGGCAGTTTTAAACATTGCAAGTCACACAGAAACATACAGCAAAAGGAAGGGAAAGTGTTAGCATGCTTCGGTTATTTTACATAAACTTTTCCTATTATAACTAATTCCAGTGACTTTGGGACAGAACTGCTTCCCATGGCCTTCAGAGCAGCCAGTCATTTTCTAACAAGGTTAAAAGATTCCAGATAAAAGTAAAAGATATTTCAGCAACATTCCAGACAGATTTAGAATTCCACACGATGACAAAACTGACCTGGAGCGCGACCTTGAGCGTGTTCTGGAACGTGTGCTTCCAATCTTCTTCTCATCTGCATCAAAAATCTCTTCCTCCATACCATCAGGGCCCTCATCAAGATCCATGTCCTACAAACAACAGAGCAAACAACAGCTGTTTACACAGAAACAAATAGGACTATGATTAATCATTTCTGTTGTTGTCCCACTGCTCAAACTTACCTGCTGCTGGTTGTCTATCGAGTCATCCACCTTGTTCTCTTGCTCAGAAAGCTGCTGCTGACTGCTACCCTGAGCAGATGAAACGGAGTTCTCTTGCCCAAAGATTGAGTCCTGCCCTTCCAAGCTTAATGCCTAGAAGATTAAAAAAAAGAGGGGTTTATACATTCAAGATTAAAGCAGAAAAAAAATGTTTGAGTGAAAATTCTCAACGTATAAAACAAGTTAAAAATACAATTTGAATAGGTGTTTTCTATCTAAGGAATAAAACTGACACATTTTTCTTTTTTGACGCTAAACATCTAGGCTACCAGATATGAGCTTGCTTCTTTTTAACAAATTCGACCTACAGCCAGGTGAATTTTATGCTTATATAGATTAACAGGTGCAGCAGGTGTTCTATACAAAACTTTAAAGAAGTGAAAGTCTGAAAAGTAAATGAAGTTAGGGGGGGTCTGGGGGGATTCTCCCATAACTATTCTAACCTACTCTGTTCTTAACCTTAAGCAGCCTTAAGTAGTAACAACACAGACATACCTTCAAATTACAAAAGTTAGAGTACAAAGGAAAAATAGTTACTTTGCAAAAATGTACCATTTACAGAATATTATTTATAAAAGATTTTAATGCATTCATGTGTTCCTCATTTTGTTGTCATTGCTACAGCTGGTGCTAATCCTACTTGAGTTATTTAAATACTGTAGCTGGGTACCTTGTGAACTCCCAGGGCATATAATAAAGATATTTTGACAAATAGTGTATTCATCCTATTTTAAATTATAAATCTGAATCTGAGCGGTAACTAGGAAACAAATTTAAGATTTTCTATAAATTCAGTGGAGTAAGAAGTTTTTTTGTTTTTTTTTAAGTACAAGAATGCTTTTTTTTCCCCCTTTCATTTTTTATTTTAAGAATGCTTTTTATTTGTACAGAACTTCAGAAAACTTCAGAAAATCAGTCGTTGTGTGTAAAAAAAGTAAACTAGTGCTAACTTGTTAAGCTAATATAACGTAAGAATTGTGTCATCAAACGGTCAACTTTAAAGGTGATTCACGTCGCGCGGTGCTCTGTGTGGGTACTGTGTCACCTGTTGTCTTGACGCGCGTTCCTAAAGGAGTGTGTCCGATAGCGGAGCACTCTGCCACTCTCTGCTCTGCCTGCACGTAATAATACTTTAACGGTAAACCTTGTCATGTTACAGATTGTTATTTCCCTGGTATTTTCTTCTTTGGTCTGGTAAATAAATTGCACACTGAAGCCTAAAAAAAAAGTCTGGACATGACGAGCGGTGCACGCTGATGTTCGCTACCACAATAAAAGCCTCCTACACAGAGCAGTCTTCACGTAGCAGATACAAGTTCTGACTGTAACCTACATTGTGGTTGCCACACAGACGCAAAACTACACTTGTGTTACAGGGTTCAAATAAATGCCTGACATTAAAAACAGCAGTTTGTACGTTTGTCATTAACCCACATTCTGCTCGACTTTTTTTGTCTGATTGACACTGACTAAAACTTTTAAACTGATGGAAATCCGTCGTAGCGACGGAGAACTTCAATGCCTGTATATTTTGTGTAGTTTATGATAAATCAATGCAGGCAAGTGGAGTGTATTTACACAAATCATGTTTGTTTTTTATAAGAAGGGAATCTAGAGAGAGTGGGCAATGACATGTGGGGAAGGTGCTGTGGTTCAGATTCAAACCTGGGCCACTTGCTAGGGAGGACTACAGCCTCTGCATATGGGGTGCAACCCAACAACGGTAGTCTTTTTTCATTTGAATTACTAAACTGAGGCATTTGAATAGCTTGCAGGTACTGTGATATTAGGAACATACTCTATGCCTGGTGATAAAGAGTTATTACTAACAGTATAAGCTGTTTATGTCTATATGTGCAGACCCTGCAAGTGAAATGTGGAGCCTACAGGATGTGTAGGAAACAAACAAGTTGATTTGATTGTGGATACGTTTTTCAACTATTTATACACCTAATTTGTCAACTGACTTAAAGCTATTTACTATCTAATGTGGTTAAAGCTGCAACATGGGAAGCAAATATATATCTATTAAAAAGGAAGCCTGAGCACATCATCAGTCCTGAATAACATTCCTCAGGATTATTGATCTGTGTGTGTGCATTGTGTGTGTCTACCTTCTGCTGGTGCTGCTGGTGCTCTAAAAGCTGCTTCTGAAACTGCTCCAGGTTCTGCTGTTGAAGCTGTTCTGCCAGCTGATGGAAGAGAGAGCTGTTGATGGGCTCTGACACCATGGGCCTGAAAGAGGTCAGCAGCACAATGTATCACAATTTAGTTTTAGTTTTAGAAAAATAACACCTTCGTCAATAAAGACACTGAACTCACATTTGAGATGAGGATGCGTCCTTTTTAGATTCTTCACCACGTTCAGAATCATTTCCAAAATCGAAAGGGCCCAGGAGCTTCTGCAAGACACAAACATCAAATTGTCATTAAGAGGCATCAGGGGAAGGAACAACTACATACAATTTGACTGCTGACTGGAGCATTACCTTATTAAAAGAGGAGACCCGCTGCTCCAGGGGGTTGAGGCTATTTGCAGTAGCAGCAGCAGTAAGTTGAGCTGTCAGAGCTTGCAACTGCACCACCAGGCCAGCATCCAAGGCCTGCAGCAGGGAGGGCTGGGGCTTCTGCTGCTGCAACTGTAGACTCTGTACCAGCTGCTGCAGCTAAAACAGACCATAAAACATAGTATTTTTATTTCATCTTTTACACCAATAGCTAAACAAACTACACAGGTTATTCAAGCAAAATGACTGTTCTTCCAGAACAAAAATGTTTTAATCAACAGCTCAGATGTTGGTTATAAATGTTGACTAACCTGTTGTCCCTGGGGACTCTGTAGGATCTGTGCCACTGCAGCAACAGTGTCTGTGTTGGTAATCTGGGAAGCCCAATCAGGCAGACCCTGGACTATGTTAGCCGGGGTTGCCGGGGTAGGTGGCGTGCCTAGACACACAGAGACAGTGGTGATGAAGTAAATGTATTACAATAATCACGGTGTGTGTGTGTGTGTGCATTTCACAACTTTGTAACCTACCAGGTGTAGTGTTATTGACGGGAGCAGCACTGCTGGGCATGACAGGTGTGACACTGGGAGGTAGAATCCCTGCAGCCATGTCCAACAGAGGCTGGATGATGTCACTTTTGAATACCGCATTCTTTTGCCACAGGTTCAAAACTCGCACTATCTTGCTCTGGAAACACAGAGAACGAAGACGGTAACAACAGTTAATAAAAAAAAAGTGGACTTTCAACCTTTGAGATCTCTGATTTTTCAAATATGTCTATAAATATAAGACATTGAAGATATGTTTATTTCCTTTATCATGGAGGTTAAATCATTTTATTTTTCTAAACACATTAAATGACTGATCATTAACTCGAGAAATCAGAATAATGCAAAAAAAATGTGAGCCCTTTGCCACTCGTTGATTTAATCCTTTAGACACCTTCCTGTAAAATGTAGGCATACTCTCTATTAAAGGGGTCTGATATCAATTATCATGACACCATTACAAGCTACAAAAAGAACCCATTATAAACTGTCTGACCTTGTCATCTGAAGGGCACCGGTAGAGGTGCTGAAACGTTGGAATGATGTTCTTGCTGAAACGTGGAGCAAAAACATCCTTCTCTGTTCCAAACTGGTGTCGCGACTGTCTGACGATGGAGTCGATGACATACAGCCCTGGGACCTTGTATTCTGGTTTGCACTGTAGACACAGATATGTACAGCTGGAGTTAGTACATTTTAATAACGGGGAAATATTTGATAAATTATGGCAGCAGCATGATATTTAAACTATTAGGGAGATCCATCTTTATTCACATGTATTCACAGTATACATCTCATAATCATTCTTAATTAACAGTTAAGGTTTCCTTAAAAAAATGAAAACATTCAGTAAATTTAGCCCCCAAAATCCCTCTTTAAACAGCTCACCTTTTGTATGAACTTCTCCACGCTCTGGACAACGTGCTTGTAAAACTGAAAGACAAAAAAGGAACAAGAAGAATTTTGAGTCACTTGAACAACAGTATTTTACATTATGTTTGGGGAAACACATGGCTGACATGGTCAATAACGGCAGGGGTAGCCTTAAGGTAATTTACGTTAGAGTTTTCATATGAACCTCAAAACTTGAGGTGGGGTTTCTCCAACACGACACACAGCAACAAAATATACAGAATCATGGTCATGGCTTTATGCCTGTTGCAGGTTCAATGATAAGAAAAGAGTTGCAAAATAGACATATGAATTTAGACTTAAGTACATTTCCACTTGTCTGTGTTTTGGTACACCTTATAATGTTGCTGTTACACATTTAAATATATGGCAGTAACCTGTACCACATTAGCCCATGTGTTCAACAACTCAAAGTACATTGTTCCTAGTTCTCCAAAAGCCAGATTAAAGAGAGAGGTCATCTAACTGCTCTTAGAAATATGACAATTTTGTTTTGGATGATAATTTGGTCTGTCATCCTAATAAACCCTAAACTAATTTCACATTATAGGCTAAATATAGAGTCCGCTTTACGATGCTATAATGGGAATGTTTGCCTTTACATCAATGCTCTGTGTAGTTTGACTGAAACACAATATCAACAAATAGCTAAGAAAAAGATACTGGTGAAGGGAATAAACGTCACCAACCCCTCACTCTCACTCCAAGTGAAGTCTCCTGATTCTATCCTGCTACATCAGGTCATTCATGACTTTCTGTTGAAAAAATACTAGGGGAGGTTGCAGGAAAAAACTCTGGATAAAGTCCAAGTGAAAACATTTGGCTATTTGTGTTCACATATGCAGCTCCTTCTGAAATTATCAGGAATGCAAGAATGAAAGTTTCTGTGTGACCACACAGGTATTCAGCATAGGCCTGCAACAAACAACTTTTTTTTTTACAGTTGACAAGTCATCGAACATTGAAATGATTAATCGACTCATTGCATAATGTTTTGGGCAAATGCTTCATAATTTATCTATCAGAAATTAGCTTTAACATTACTCATTCACACTCAAACTATGTCATTAAAAATTCAGCCTTAATTTAGCTTTATTTTTGTCTTGGATTTTAACGTAACTAGTGTTAATGCAAGACTGATAATTTAGTTTAAATCCATATGATTATAACACCACGGTCAGAGTTTGCTCTGAAATGAGAAAGCAATGAGGGGGAGAGAAGAAGATAAAGCATTCTAAGGGAAAGGTTTGCAGGATAGTGACTGAAACTGTAAATACGACAGAAATCGCTGCATGGCTGAAACTTTGGATTGTGAAGATGAATGCAGGGTGTCTTCCCTTCAAATAATTTCACATAACCAACATGCTCACTTGACAAGCAAGGTCTGCTTTAAAAATCCCGCTTATGATCTTATCTTATACAGGGGATAAACTACGTGGGTAGTAGAGCGAGTGAAGAAAGGGACCGAAAGTCAGCCAGTGCGTGTGTGAGTTACGTTGTGGTCATGACCGGAGCAGCTGAGGAAGAGCCATTGGTAGCTGTTAGGAATAGCAGGACGAATGCAGCCAACAGTTTAAGCTGTGTGTCCAACAATAAACGCCACAACTTCTACCTGGCTCCTGTGTGTTGCATACCGCTTGCAGCTGACAAGTTAAAATTGGGGGTTATCACAAGTAGCAGACCAAGAAGTCTCTCCTATGCTTTGTCACTATGGTCAGGACTCTGATGTAAGAAAGAAAGAAAACTTTAATTTGCAGTGTCGAGGGTGAAATGATCTCTGAGTTTAGAAGTTTGAGAACCTGATGGTGTTACATCTGCAGCCCCCATTATGTTATGCTTTGTTTTTCTGTCGCTTCCCTATCACTGTTTTGCATACATAACTCTCAGCAGAGATAGTGAGGGGGCAAGATGACTCACTCCGCTCAGCAAGACAGATCCAGAAAAACGATGAACACAAAAACATGCACATTAACCAACTAATGATCAACAATTGAATTCTTCAGGGACTCATTCTGTCATAGATTTCTGTCACAGTTTGCTGGTTTAACTATGAACACAAGCTTGCTACGCTGTGTTCAAGTCAGTTTAACTTGACAAAAGTGTGGCAGTCAAAGCCATTAGACATGACGGGCTTCAGAGCTCAGTGGGGCTGTTCTTCAAATTTCTCAGTTGCAAGTTTTATAGCAAAAGTATTCTGCTATTTGAGAGTTGCTAAAAACACCACCTAATGTTTATATCTGGTCATTGTTGCAAGACACTTGAACTCTCAGCTTTCAGTCATCAGCCTTGCATGATTTAGTACATGTGGTTTTTTAGTCAAATACCACATTAAAAGTAGCCAGCCAGAAAAAGAGGAGTATACAGCTATTAAGTGACGGCTGACATGTTGGGAACTCTTCAGATACTGGCTGTGTCTGGTTAAATTATTAATAAACCACTAACTATAGGGATAAGCTATAATAAAAAAGACCATGCAAAGTAGTAGTTGAAGACAGACTAGTTACTAACATGTCAATGACCTACTTAGAAATCACGTATATTAAATGGTAAAGGGCATAACAAAGTAAGAAGGAAAAAAAAAAACAACTTAACTTAACAAAATAGAAAATTGTAATGGAGCTTTTTTTTTTTTTTTTTTAAATTGTCCAGACATGTTTCCTTGCAGCTTTTATATATGAAACCAGTGCAGTCATTGCACTGTTGTGCATATATATTTTTTTAAATTCACAAAATGTATACCACGAATACCACAGCAACAATTTGGTCTCATGATTTGGAGTTTTATTTCAGCAAACTACAATACCGAAACCACGCTGTTACTCCTGTCAACAACAGCCACTTAAAAGAGAGATAAAAGAAAAGGCTCAGATCTCCAAATTCAAAAGATCATCCATGCATTGACAGCAGTGGAATAGAACTGTATAAATATCTGACTCTTTATAAAAGTGTCCTACAAAAGTTCTTCAATCAGCCAGTAGATGGAGTGAAAGAACAAGGGAATGAATGACCAAGGTTAGCGTTAAACATAAAAACCACTTCAAGTCTAGCTTCTAGCTGGAATCTTTAGATCATTTGGCTTTTAACAAACAACAACAATGAAATCATTCCTCCCAGACATTTCCTTGTCAAATTTACCGATTGGAGAAATAGGTATTGAAACACTTATACGTATTACCTAAGTGGCTAAAAGTTGTAAATGGTTTCAAATGATGAAGCGTTCTTGTGTCCTCTTTTGTATCTTTTCTTTTCTAGTGTTCACCAGGAACATTTTCACACAATGATAAATGCATTATGTGAACATAGACTTTAAGAGTTTTTGTGTTTCTGCACATTTCAGCCCAGCAGAATTTCTACCCAGCAGTATTGTTCCATAAAGTCGTCCAAATAACACACTCACGTTTGAAAGTTTCACTTGTGATGCCACTTTCACAACAGGAGAGCCTTGTCTCAGGAGAAGAGTTGTTAATGAGGCAGCAATACTAAGTGCAGAGTACCATCAACACAGCAGTGTCACAAGCATTACAGCAAAAAGAGACATTAAAGGGGACCTCTCTCTATCGCTCTGATCACCTGCAGAGCATAAACAAACTACTCAGAACACAAAGGTTACAGGTGGACAAGCAATGATCTCAGATGGTGATCGTTCACTGATAAAAAAAAGAAAAATGCAAAAATGGTGAGAGAATATACTTAGGAGGTCAAATCCTGGCTACCTACCCAAGTAGTCTATGTGTGAGAAACACTAATAGTTAAGTTAATTGCTCTTCAGGTCAGAAACCCCTTAATACCAGATGAATCTGTTAGAATCACATCCCTGTTTAAGATTTTGAATTGAAACCAAAACCTTGGATGATGCTGATAGTTTGCTGTGCTGCAACCTATGGTTAATTCAGATGATACCAAAATCGTCAGACATCGTTTTGATACTCAATATCACACATGTCAGTTATTGTTCGGCCTTTTCAAACTGTGTTCCCACACAGTGACAGTAAACATGTATACCCCTACTTTCTAAGATTTTTTCCCTAGAATTGTATGATTCAAATTTTGAAAAGGAAGCATTTCAAGTTTAATAGCTAAATATTTGAATACTTATGAAGTCATTCTGTTAAAGAAGTCATACCATATAACCCACATGGGGTGCTGCAGTAACTTTAATGTGCATTTCAAAATGATTTTAAATGATTTATTTTTTTATACTAAAAAAATAAATCACTTCCTGAACATCATATCCATGACAAACTTGAGTATGGCACCTATTGCTTCACCCTGGGGTTGTTTATTAAAAACTTGCATGCTTTTTTACAGTGAACATATACAGCAGAGTTTTACAGACAGGGCCCCTCAAAATGTTTGCATCAACTGACAGAGGGACGCCTTTAGGTGTTGCTTAAGGATTTCGAAAATGTAGTTTCTGCTTGGAGGTGGCAGAGGCTGCAGCAGCATTGGCAGCAGCTTAAGCTCATAGCTCTGCCAGCTCTCTAATTTCATCACAAAAAATCCCCTTTAAGAACTTGTGACTAGTACATCTGAGTGACTCCTTTATTGATTAAGCAGGAAAACAGCAAACGGAAAGACGACAGACAGTTAATGACACTACAGAAAACAGCTCACTTCAAGCAATGCCTTAGACTCCAGTTAAACAACTGGATTTCACATCTCAGCCTGCTGAAATCACCACTTTTAGTTCAAGCAACAAGATGTTTAACATTGAAACCATCAGGTAAACTGGTATTCCCCCCTCTACAAGTTTCAGCAAATAACAGCAAGATACACTAAGTGTACTAGCTTGCAGCACATCACTTTCTGTCTGTGTGGGGCTTTGACATAGACTATGCACTGGATTAGAATTGCATCTCCATTTCAAGAGGTCTACCTGCTGAAGGGGTGTTAAAATGATGACTTGCTTGTCTTGAGTCCAAGATGATTAAATTAATTGGACTGTGACTCAAGGTCTGAGGAGCGACTGTAAATACTATAGCTCCTAACAGTGTTATTGTAAGTATCTTTGCCAAAGCTCACTTAATTTAATGACAAACTAGGGATGTAACAGTATCAACATTTTCAGGGGTCGACATGTTTATTTTGTTTACTCTTATCTGAGGGTATATTTTAATATTAGTTTGTATTTACATCAAATGTATTTTTTCCCCTCTATTTCAATTTTGTGACAAACAACTTTAACCTACTCATCTTATCCATGCACAGACACAAACACTAACACCAGGAGTACGCCTTGTGTTTTGAAAAAATCCACTCGATATTCTGTTAATTTTTGGAGTTCAGCACAGCATCAGCAGCAAGCATCTGTACTTTAACATCATACATGAGAAGCTTCAGTTATGATAGGAGCAAGGCATCTCAATCAGTGCATTTACGGACAGTGGACCTGTTGTCTCCCTCTCTCTGAAGCTGCTGTGATTCTGCTCTATTGGCTTAGCTGCGGCATGTCTCACTGCAGGAGTCAAGAGGAATTTCTCTTTTTTTTTTTAAACAGGAGTTTTATTATGTTGCACCGAGCTGCAGAAGGCTCCTCGCTTGTGCATGTACGCACGCTCCCCCGCTCTCTTTCTCTCTCTCGTGCTCAAATAAAAATGTTAAGGGGAGCTAAGGGGCTTTCAAATTGGAATAAATTTGAAGTTGGGAGTGAAGTCCGTCTTGACATGTTTAATACATTTGAGCTGGATTACAAGATTTCAAATACATCAATTTTTCAGAGCCTAACAAAAAATATCATCAAATTAAAAACTTAGTATAACAAATACTGTTTAAAGTAGAGCTAGTGTCGATCACAAACGATGCCTGAATGATGCCTGCAATTCATTTATGATAAAGATATATCTCTGTTTTCATTATTCTTCTACTACCACAACAGCATGACTGTCCTGTCCAACCAGACCATAGTGAGGTTTTTTTTCATCTCGTTAAATTTGTTTGAATTTTTGTATCTTGGGGGAATTTATAATTTTGTTTTTGGTGTTTTGTAGAATGTTGTAAAGCCCACATAGTTTGTCATGGATTCTGCTTTGGCAGGGAACTGGTGGTCTTAAACCATTTTATTATTCTAATTTATAACAGAAAACCTGGGCTACAATCTGTGTCCAAATGTACAGTCTGAGTGTAGTGAGCAGACTTGTGAGAGGGACAGCAGTGAAGCTGTAGGCAGTGGCTGTCTTTCAACTATGACACATACATGTGGGCGTCTATTAAACGCTGAAGCTTCAGCAGTTATTAACAAGATGATCTCCCAAGAAGCATTAACAAAACACTGGTATCACAGGAAATCACATTTAATTCTGAGTTATTTGTTATGTATTTTAACTGGCCTAAGAAGGGTCAGTGGAACGTGCAATCTTCTGGTCCAGAGTCTTTCAATCTGTATCAGGCTAAAAATCTCTCAAAAACTTGGATGCCATGTTGCACTAAGAGATACACAAGTAAAAAAAAAAAAAAAAAAAGAGCCACTCTGGGGCGCTGGTGGCACAGTGGTTAGTGCACGTGCCCCATGTATGGAGGCTATAATCCTCAACGCGGGCGGCCCAGGTTCTAATCCAGCCTGTGGCTCATTTCCTTTTTTACTCTCTCTCTCCCTGATTTCCAGCTCTATCAACTGTCCTATCTCTCCATTAAAAGGCCCAAAAAGCCCAAAAATAAATCTTAAAAAATAAAATAAAAAAAGAGCCACTCTGGCTAAACACTAACAATACTGTGACAACAGAACGGATGTTCAATGCAGCATCAGAGTAAGGCAACAAGATTGCATTCTGATCTACGTGTTCCAAGAGCAACACCATTACTCGACAGTCTCTGCTGATGACGTCCAGTGAAGTTGGCAGAACCACTTTCACATCACAGACTCTGAATAAATGACCACATAAGTTATCACCTGCTTTGCTGGGCTGCCTCCGCCTAATTTTGTACCGCACTGGCCCTCGTCACAGTCTGATGGGTGTTTTAATGGATATCAAAGTTTTCCAAGTAAAGCACCTGTTTTTGTCATTTCTAACTGCAATTCTTCTATCATCCCTATCAATGATTTTGTCCTAAAATTGTACACATGCGCTGATCTCCAAACACGCGTTCAGCTGCTGAGGGATCGTTCATTTGAGACAGCTCTGACAGTTAACAGTCCAGACTGCAGATTTCATAAACTTCTCTGACAGACCTGAAAGTCACACAGAGTAACACAAGGCTTCATGGTTAAATGTGCCGTCTTATTGTGTCTTCACTTCTGTCCGAATGCTTTCTGACTCTATCTCTGGAACTGCAAAAGTATAATACATGTAAATATTATTTATTGAATATTCAGCGCTGTCACATCTTGGCAACAGCGGTGTGGCGTGTGATTAAAAGCTTCAACATGACGAGTCGCTGAGGTATTAAAGAAGTACCACTGAAGAAAAAACAATGATAAACTAATTTTTTAAAGTTAAAACTCGTTATTGCCACAAACAACATTCACCCTTCTGGCCATGGTTTAAAAAAGGCATATGTCTATAGTGGAGAACCTTGAAAAAAATAGTTCCTTACTGCAGTAAAAATATATTAATTGAGTTATGTTAAAAATGTATAATTCTGTGTGGTAAGAATACAGCTTAAGTGATGAAGTAAACTCCTCTTTGTGTCTTTCATGTTCAATATCAGACTCCATGTGAATGATTACACTTTAAATCTGCTTGAATCTGCTAGGGAATTTGACATCCATGCTGAAAGTACCAGAGGTTTTAAAAAAATGTTTTTGCCAGAAATATACCACAAAAGAAGAATTACTGTGGTTGATGCTAAAAACTTTGTGTGGAAATGAACACAGAGCTTTTCTTTTGCATTGTTTTTCATTTTGGACTGGGCATGCTCATTTATAAGATATATTACGTTTTAATGTGAGATCCTTTCTTACGTTTCAAAATTATTAGAATTTCTAATTTTGCCAGTACGCATGATACATTATGCACATATACAAGTTAGGAAAGGTAACACGCCCTCATTCTGAGCCGGGAAAAACCCTGGACCCTAATCAGGTCAAATAAATTAACATACTTTTGGTTGTGCAATGGCTACACAGAACTATTAAGTTATTATTACAGATAAAGATTAAGACAACCACATTAGAGAGAGGAGAAATCACTGATTGCCAACATGGCAGTCTATACAGTGAAATACGGTGCATGAATAAAAGACCCTTTTCCATGTGGGTTGCACAACATATACTTGAAGTAACATAATTTTAAAAAAGGTACTCATCTGGCTGCAAGCTTTCAAAAACAGCTTTCACAGAATATTTACATTATCTTGTCAACTAGTGTTGGTGCAAAACTATTCATCTGAGATACTCTGCTATAAATATTGCAGACAGTGCTTAGAGTATAAAACTAGAGAGAGAGAGAGAGAGAGAGAGCGCTCTGCTGTATGGTTGAGGCAGACGTTTATGTGAGGCAGCCTTTGACTGGGTATATTACCGTTATCAGTGGCACCTTGGTTAAATGCTTGAAAATATTGGGGCTTCAAATGTGGGCTGTTGATTGTGCAGCATTTATCTGGTTAATTTTCCTTTTTTTTAACATTGAAAAATACATTGCAGAAAGAAGAGATATTGCAATGTCAATTTGTCTGCATGGTGTTCAGCACTTTATGTTCTATTCAAAAAGGTATCATTTGAGTGCATTATGGAAGGTGAATACAGTAAGAGGTTAGTGTGGAAGTCCAAGAAACAATGATAATGCCAGCCAGACGATACATGGGCCGTACTCAAAATTCTGTCAACGGTGCGCATAGTTTTTTGAGTATGCCAACAAATCACCAGCACTACATGGGAATGAGAAATACTGTATTGATCCCAAGGGGGTTGGTTATTGGGCCTCCTCAGCCATATTGACAGTAGATGTCCATAAACTACTGCAGGTGGTGTCAGTCACCAAACTGTGCAAAAATAGATTTAGCCCTAAAATCTGATTAAATATAATCAAAATTCATCAAGATAAGGAACTATAAATAATAGGAATGCAACGATGCAGGAAATGGATTAAACAATGATCCAATCAAATGTCAAAACATCCATCTCCATTGTCATCTTTAAGAGTAGCTTTTATTTTGAAATTCCATCCGTATGCCTGTTTGACAGTTTCCACCCAGATAAGCATCATTCTGAACTATCAAACAAGCCATCGGCAAGTGGACAATGACCAGTAGATGAAATAAGGAAAGAAGATAATAACTCCTCTCCAGGGACAAAACAGTTCAGTGGAAATATATTGGACTGCATCCTGGTGGGCCACCCAGCTCTTTTTTATCTGCATTGTTTGTATTTTTCAGTTTATGATCGCCATCGAAGAGCTGGAAAAAACAATCTCTTCTTGCCATCTTACTCATTGCTGGAGAAGTGCAAGTGATGTCTGATACAGGCGCTGTACGTAAACATAAGCTGTTAGCGGCCTTCTAGAATTCATAGATTGTGGTGCAACTTGATATAAAATACATCACGTAAATAAAAGCTTCTAGAAGTGATCTAAGCAGGACAGCAGCTTCCTCTACCTCTTTATGAGGCCATTCTGTGTCTGTCAAGACAAAAGTTTGTCCAAACCCCTCTATTCATCAACTTATCAAAATGAAGATTCCAGCAGAACAAAAGTAAGGTTAATTCTTAACTGCATGACCATGTGTTAACAGATTTAATCTCATTAGTATCCCCCATGTCTTTTAAAACTACATATGAACTGTACATATGCCACTTTTATACAGCTAGAGAAAGTATGAAGGGCTAAAGTAGTGAAGACACTACTTACATTGTTTGCAATACAATCCCAAAATTTGACACACAAACACGAGTCATGTGGGTAAACACATGGGAATGCTAGCCACCTGTTCACTTTAAGTGCAACAGAACCATTCATGATCC
Source organism: Labrus bergylta (assembly GCF_963930695.1). Taxonomy (NCBI): domain Eukaryota; kingdom Metazoa; phylum Chordata; class Actinopteri; order Labriformes; family Labridae; genus Labrus; species Labrus bergylta. Next base: position 10,513,015 of record NC_089212.1, on the reverse strand, counting down.
ATGATATGTACAGACCGAGTTTTCTTTTTCTTAAGGTGAAATGTAACTGATAATGTTAGATGTGTACATAGTATCGAATCAATATAGGATTGCAGCCAACTCTTTGATGTCGGCAAACATGATATCGTTGTCCCAAGAATCCATATAATATAGCTACCCCGTTACACTGCTGAAGCAATTACCAGATAATCTTAAATTATAATCTCATCTTTCAAGAACTGTGATTTGGGGACATCATTTTAAAATTTACAAAAAGATACATATTCAGAGTTTTACCCTGGTTTGCATTTCTCAAGTATCAAGCAAAAAACAGCATATCTTGAAGTCACTGACCAGGTCCATTTAACCAAATATTCAACACTATTAGACAAGATGACTGTTAATCACTACATGTCTTTTTTTCCTATTCGAGATTTCAAGCTAAATGTGAAAAATGACAGACAGGTAAAAATTATTCTTGCATGTAAGTGGAAAACTGTCTAGACAAAAGCACGAAGTACTAAGTCAACAACAAGGGATGCACAGATTCGAGCCTGGTCTATCCGTCCGATACTGACTCAAATAGCTAGATCAGGTATCAGTGACAAAGGTCCAATCCAAGGGTCGAATCCATAAGGCCAATCTATTTAATTCATTTCTATGCTATTCTGTGTTTACAGCAAGCATGTGTACATACAACGTCACTGTCACCAGTGCGCTGGAAGGCCCGAGAATCTTTTTTAGGCGGCGCAAACATAGCATGGAGGGAGATAACAACAACCACTAAGCAGTTTGGAGGTTTTTTTTCACATGTTACGCTAACTCTGCGACTACTTGCAATTTCTGCAGTTAATGTTTTGAGCGGTGGTGTTTTAAACAAAGAGGACAGGTGAAACAAAACGCAGCAGTTATCTTTGTCTGCTGCTTGCAAGGATGCTAGAAACTTCCCAGTGATGGTTTGAAAGTGCCAAAACACTTGGAAGTTGGAACCTTGGTGCTCTTTGCCATGGCAATATATTTTTTTCTGTGAGTGCTCAGCCTGACCTCTACAAGAATGTCTTAGAACAGAGCAGACTTCCTGGATGTAAATGCTGTTATCACAGCAGATAACTGGAGCTCTAATTTATGCCACACTTTAAAGGTGCACTATGTAGATTTGGTAGTGAAAGTTGAAAGTTGGAGAAGTGAAACAATTCTATGCTATATTTTCTGAACTAAATACACAAACTTTATTCAAAGGAAAAAATGGGTTCCTGGATCACTGTTTGGAGCTAAAAAGCTACCAGGAGAGTTACGGTTTCACTGTTGCGGGCCCCCCACCATTACCGTAAAATCTGGAATAAGTCGCACCGGTATATAAGACGCACCCTGAAGGTGAAGAGAGAAAAAAAAAGTTTAAACTGTTTTCCTGCGTGACGATTTATATTGTGTTCAGCGATGTCTACAACGTGCATTTTCTGTGCAGCTGTGTCGTTCTTTTAGTTCCTTCTTTTTTCACTTTTGGGAGTTTGCGCTCCTACCAGCTACAGTACGGTAGTTGAGCTCTCAGCCTGCAGGGAAAGTTGTGAGGCACAGACTCCTCACTTGCGAGCCGTGCTGCTTGACTCCGCTGGTCACTCTTTAACTTTAATTCAGGACTCTTTCAATCAAAAGAGCACTCCACAAGGTTTATTTACGGAAAATATATACCACTGTTTTCTGTAAATGCATGATTATGACCTCGTGAGGGAGAAAAGATGTGGAAAAAAAAAAGAGTAGCACAGCCAGCCTGTTCTGTGTCGCCGTCTTTCCCAGCATTCACAGTGTGCACTCAGATTTCAATACACAATGAATGGGGATGGGTTTTTAATCGCGTCAGGTTGCAGTGATAGTGGCTGCTGCACCCGCTGTAATGACGGCGCGTGTTTCTTTATTTTCTACTGGTATATTGGTCGCACCGCTGTATAAGACGCAGCCAACTTTTAAGACGGAAAAATAGGTATTAAAAGTGCGTCTTATACACTGGTACTTCTGCCCTATAAGACAGTGTCCCAGGGACCAAATCTTTCCTCTAAAGACAGTTTGTATATAGAGGTATGAACATACCACATAATCTGTACATTTCTCTACCAAAACTACATAGTGCACCTTTAATAATCGTGTACACCAAGAAATACAACAGTCTTTCAAAAGTCATAATCAGTCCTTAGTGCACAAACCACAAGCTACAGCACAGGCTTTGATAACTGCATCACATGCAAAACTTGAGGGAGAGGTGTTCTTATCAAAGCCCTTCTTGTTTTGGCTGAGGATAAAAGGAAAGACTTGATACCTAAAAACAACGGACAAGTCAAACACCCCACAAAAAGAAAGGACAAAACCAACTTGATTTGTAAAGCACTCCCTCTATGGTTACATATTTCAACAGTAGTTGATTTATCATTTCCATGTATGCTTATATCCCAAAACATGTTGGTGTAACAGCTGTCAGAGAATCATTCAGATTTTAAACTGATATAATAAAGCAGGGCACAGAAAATATTATGTCTATATGAAAAAACTATCAATCTTGCCTACAGAATGCCGAGATATCCCATCAGAAAACACGAGTATTGATTTCTTTGATAACTTGTAGTGGTGAAACAGATCACAGTTGATCACCATTTCATACTGCATGTGATCCGTGGTTTGACATTTTTTTAAATCAACATGGTGTAATATAAATGCACTGCTGCTAAATACCTGAGCAGAGCCTCATTGAAAAGAAGGTAGTGTTTACATGGTGCATGTAGGCGCCATGGAGATCCACTGTACAAACAGTACAAAGACAACTCGGTCTATTTAAATATTTTTTTGCAGTTTTTTTGTGCATTTTCCACACAGAAAATGAGTCGCAAAGCGGCGATACTATATTGCGTATAGTTACTTTATAGCCATTTTCATATATGCACTCCGGATAATATCTAGATATTTACAGGAGGACCACTCCAGGGATTCTCCCGAACTAGGCGTTCACATATGCTCCTCACAGCAGGGGACTTTCCCTGTCAGAGGAGAGGGGGGGTTTTCCCGACGAAGACGTGACGTAAATAAACAATGCGGAAGTAGCGGCTGAAGCAACAGAATCCGCTACACGACGTTATAATGAGAATATTTGCCTTTATATTAATGCTATGTGTAATCCAATGGAATGACAACATCCACAAAAGAGAGGAGAACAACATACTGACGAACAGAAAACATAATGCAGACGTTTGATTACGTGCACGGAGATCGTAGTGATCGCGTGCAGACACTTTAGGCGGTCACTGTATATAAACGTCATTCTCTTCCTATTGGCTGAAATTGAAAATCTCCGGAGTATATTAGGCCGCGTTCAAACATCAGCTCACTCGGATATTCTGCAGATAAAATACTCGGGGTCTGGCCGGATAAACTCCGGGTAAAGTCTGCGCGAAAAATGCGGCTGTTTGCGTTCACACACAGCCTAAAGAACCTCCGGGTAGCCAAATCTCTGGAGTTTTTCAGGAGATTTCCGTGTGTGTGTGAAAAGGGTTTGTGTCTAATACTGCTACAACATTTCTCCACTTCATCTCTCATGTTGTCATGCAGATGTCAACTGGTGGCATCAAACAGAAATTTTACATGAGAAACTAGAGATGCACTGATCCTCTTATTTTCAGTTCCGATCCGATTCTGATACATGTACTGATACAGATATTTCTTCATCATAATTCATAATGTTGTTATTGTTGGTATTAAGTGTGAGGATATACAAAGTTGTTGCAAACCCTGCATTGAATTGTGCTGGCTTCACATACAAACAGCTAACAACAACAACTGTAAGGTTTTCAGATTAAACATTTTAAACTGAAGTGTAAGAATTGTACTTCTTATGATATAAAAGGAGCTGCTCCATCCTGTTTGTACTGTCTGACTCGCACAGCAAACGCTGCAGGTGCAGTCAGAGCTCTGACACAAATCCACTCCATGACGGGTGTGTGTATGTTGTGTTCAATGTTGTCAATGCTCATACAAGAAAAAAGATAACAAAAAAAAAGGATTTCTGTCGTTTACGGCAATAGAGCTATTCATAGAAATATTTCTATCGTTTGTTTGTAAAGTGGATGTCCCTGATTTAGGTTAATCAGGGAGGTTTAAGATTACTGTTACTGAAATGATGCATCTCTAAGTTAGATTTTTAAAATTGAAATTGAGTTCAGGTATATCTAACTGCTTGTATCGTAACTTTAGAAATCACTGCAATGTGTCTACTGAAGAAAATTGAGGCTGGATATATTTTTGGAGATGTACTTTGATTTGTAGTGCTGCTAAAATGCACAGTTTAATTCATGGCTACATGATTAGAAGAAAGATTATATTATAAAGGTCTTTTTATGGCCTATCTGAACAAACGATTCGATCCCTGAGAAAAAAATGTGATCTGATCCGGGAGGTTTGTGATCTGTTGCGTAACTAATAACTAATAACTAATACAAAGGAGGGAGCTAGCTAGGCTGACTAAATAGATAATCATAGCACAGAGTGTTTGCAGAAGACAACTCTGTTGCTCTGTCAAAACAAAACAAATTCAGTACCCTTGCACCATGAAAGACATCCCTCTGGAATGTATGAATTAACAATGTTTATGAATACTGTCTTTTAAACTATACTGACTATGTCTTACTGTTGAATCATAAATAAAATATTATCAACCTTAAAGCATCTCAAACATTACCAGCCTAAGCTTTGTGATATGTAAACGGTATATGTGATGTCCATTATATTGAGAGTAAAGGCTGAAAAACTGACTGTCTTTAAGAAACATTTTTATAAAATTAAATATCTACTTGCATTAGTGCTGCACGATTAATATAATCGCAATCTAAATATGAGAATAAGCAGCTACATGACGTTGATGTGATTTAAATAAATGTGTGCATGTGTAAACGTTCTGATCAGGGTCATAAATAAAACACCAAGAGCCAAATGTGCATCACAGGAGCAGCAAGAGATCCACACACATCTTCTCACTGAAAGGTCTGCTCAACTTTGTCTAAGCTAAATCGAGCAAAAAAAGTGTTTTTGTAGATTTAAAAGCAAATATATTATTGACATATGGATTTCTGTTTTGAGTTTGTAATGTTGTAATAAAGGAGCGGTTACAGGGGGGGTCTGGGCAATATTACCTTTCAAAAAAAAAATTAAATCCCAAAATTATATTTTTTTTTATCATTTCTCAATTTCCTCATCTGATAAAATGATCCGCAGCTCATAATGCCTTACAAATGTACACAACAAAAACACAATGCATTATTTTGATCAGTAAATGTTTTAGTCTACCCTCTCGAAATTTGTCCACTAAAATCCTAATCGCACAATTTTACCAAATCAAGCAGCACTAATTTTCATCACCAGTGTTTGCTCACGCTGCAATGATTCGCCTCATTAAGAAACATTGAAATGTTCTTGCTGTACAACCAAGAAATAACTATGCCATGACCAGATTTCAATTAAAATGATGTCACCAGACAATTTCAAGACAACAAGAGCTCACAACCGACATCAGCCTACTGATGACAACCAGAGAGTGATTAAGAATCAATGTGCCAACAGCAAAATCCACACTTCTCTGAGTGTGTGGGAGCAAATTAAGTTTAAGAGATTTCAGTCTTCTTCCATCTTCCTTTTGAAACAACCCATACTCCTACCTAAGCTGGTTAGGGACTCTCTTTATCTCTTTGTAACTCTCTCCACCCCATCCTCCTGCTTCACTTTCAGTGCTTTGGGGGAGCTGGGAGAGCTGCTGAGGGAAGGGGAAACGGGTGTTATTCACAAGAAACATGAGGCACAGCAACACCAATAGCACAGCAGTTCCTTTATAAACAAGAGTAACAACAGAGCAAGGAGACATTATCAGTTAATGTTAAGAACTTGTGTTGTCAGGCCAAGAAATCTTGAATTAATAAACATGATGTGATACAAAAACTCAATAATACTTTGGCCTTTAAACCTTTTTTAGCTTAGCTTAAGCTAAGTTTTTCAACTTAGGTGAACTACAACAATAGATGGTCAGTGGGACTTGGTCATAGTTTTCTCTGTCAGGCTTCAAACCAGATATTATTATTATTATGAAGGTTAAGTAAAGAAAATACATCTTTTTAAAGTAATATACGTGAAAGTCAAGGTGGCAGAATTGATTAAATCAAATAGTTAATATTGAACACAAGTGCATGAAATCAAGCCTATTAAAACTTTTTTTTTTAAATGTTGTACATGTTGTCAAAGTTTCTGTTTGCCTACAATGACCATGTTTCTGCTCATACATAACGGTGAGTTTAGTTTCTGGTTTATTGCAACTGTGTCTGGCATTGTTTTGTTAGTAAATCTGTTTGAAGACATGATATAAAAAAGATAATTAAAGCAGGTACATGTTTAATCTTTCTTTAAAAACATCCATTAGCAGCTAGTAATAATGATGCAGAGGAACACTTGTTTTTTTTAATGTATCACCCCTTTAAGTAAAGATTCATTTTATCTGGGTAGCAGTGGTTCCCACAACACATTCCAAAATATTTGTGGCAAGTGACTTGCAACTTCATGCTATGCTTCACCTCTGCCCCTAACATGTCTCCCTTTAGCCCTATTCACACTGCCATTTCAAGGCGTGATAGTTACACCACTGAGACGTTTTGCATTCAATATGAATGGCTCAGTAGTGTAATAGGGGGAAGAAGTGATCCCCTCTCTGTGCCACCTTCAGAAGTAGGAACAGAGGCGTTAAAGGGGCGAGACAGGATAGGGTTAGGGTTCCGCAACACAAAAAAAGGAATGTGAATTCACAGACTGGGACACTCATATTAGGCTGCTGCGGAATATATATGAATGTCTTAGGGTGTGATGACAGCAGGGCTGAGTTACAGCAATGTTGCAGAGCTGCACAATGAAAGAGCTTTTTGTCAGCAGCTGTGTCTTTTATAAACTTTCAAAACTTGCATTTGATGTGGACTAAAAACCAACCAGGGACTATGTCCCACAACACCATACGGATCACGATACAGAGGCCCCGATACGATATATATCGCGATATACACTGATTTTGGATAACAGCCATGTCCTACACAGAATTCAATACAAAAGTTGTTCTTTATTGTTGAGAACTACAGCAGAGGCATAAGGATACTACAACTTAAAACACTTCAATTCAGGTCCTCAGAGATCCTAGAAGAAATATATTAAAATATTTGAATCCCAAAGTAGTGGTGGGCTATATGGAAAAGATATTATGTCATTATTTTTTTATGGCAGGATCTAGATCACGATTTTTTTCCTAATTGATCTTAAAGACTAATTTGCAAGTTACTGGCTAATGTTTTTAAATGCACAAAAACTGTACTGATAAGTCAATTCTGTTTAAAGAAAATCTTTATAGGGGTCTGGAGGTCTCCTCTAAAAAACATTTCTGAAAGGGAAATGTCTTTCCCTTCTTTCGGATCAATTTGTATGCACAATTTGAGTTTTTCTGCACCACTTTGAGATTATGATTTAGTATCGTGTCCTCTTTTGTCTCCTTAAATTTTTTAGTGTTCATCAGATACATTTTATACAGTGATGCATTCATTTGAAAACATGTAGACTCCAAGTTCTCGTATTTCTGTACTATTGTAGCCCGCCAGAATTCCTACAACTGTAGTTTCATACAAAAAGTAGCCTTTGTTTAAAGGATATGTCATGCAAAAATGTGTAAACAAACTTTATCAAGAGTGTGTTTATTCTGTGACACATGGTCAAAGTAAGTTTTACTGAAAGAATAGTTTTATTCAAGGAGTGGGCGGGACATCGTTAATGGACAGACAGCTACAATGTTTACTCACTCTCACCTGCCTACTACACACTGAACTAGAGGAGAAAAAGCTGCTGACTGACATCACTTCAAGCAGCATGCATGGAAACAAATGATTGTACCGATCAACATTTTTATTTTAACAACCGAGGTCTGGACCTCGCTGACATCGTCGCCTCCCTCCGTTTGATAACGTCTTTTAACTCTTGTTTCCGTTATGACAACAGGTGAGCTTCGAGTGGAGAGGATTGTAACTTGTAAAAACGAGAGCAGAAAATCACCAGCAGCAACAGATTATATCTCCCAACACTGTCTGTTTGTCTGAGCTCCGCTCTGATAGACTCTCAGTAGACCAGGAGTGCCCAACCTTTCTTGAACCAAGATCTACTTTTAAAGTTGCCAGTCTGCCGAGATCTACCAGTCCACATAGGGAGCCGTAGCCATTACCGGCAATATATTTTGAAGGTCTTATGCTCATATCGGATGTTCGTGGCTATCTCTACGAGCCGCAATATAGCGACAAGCAGTTGATGCTGATGGAGGAACAGGAGGCGGCGGCTGCAGCCAAGGCACAAGACCTGCTGTGCATTGTGGGAGTTGTTGTCTTTCATCCACATGAACCAATAATCCACTTTCTGCCTTTTCTCGGTCAAGAATGCACCAACTTATTTATTTCACATTTCTACTACATATACGACCCAATTTCAATACAGATTCATGTTTCAACTGGTGAAGTATCCCTTTAAGTTTCGTTTTCATTGTCTGCGATGAATCCCGCCACGCAAAAAGGGAAGGGGGAGAGGCGTCTGTGTCGGAGCATAAACTGAATCGTGATAGAACGAACACTGAAGCCCAGTTCTATGATCTCTCTGCTTTGGACGATCGTCAACACATTCTAATCCTCCACGAGCGAAGATCGCCTTATCGCACACTACTATCCCAGAGCTATGGTTAGGGTGTTATTGTGAACTGCACCATAGATCAACTGCAGCCATATCAATTCTGTAACATCTGCATCAATAAATGTATCTGCAAGGAGCACATGACGATATATTGCTATATCGATTTTTTGAGCACAGCCGTACCAGGGGCACTTCAAAGATACAATGTCGTAGGTAGGCATACATTACACAGGAGGTAAACGTATCAGTGCATTAACAGAAAGGACGGATTGCAGTAGGGATATATATATATTTTTTAAACAAATAATCAACAAAAGGAGGAAAAATGAAAGACAGTGTGTCATCAAAATAATATGTCCGTATCTTATTTACTTTCCAATAGACAAGTGTCTAGGTCTGCTGTGCAAACAAATATTTCCTTCCTTCATATTAAGTAAACATGACTTGATTTCAGAGGTAAAAAAATATTCAAACTGCTTGTGCGATTGCAGGTTGTTTTCTTCTTGTGAGCTATCCTGTGCTAACTGGATTCTCGGGATGGGCAAAACGTCAAAATCAAGTCTCGTTAGATTTTAGACGCTGAGCACAGAGTGTAGAATAAGCAGCAGAAGCTCAGTAAACTGGTTTATAACTTCGAAGTCAGATTGTATAAAATCCATGTTAAAATTTCAGCTCACAGTGTATGACTGAATCGTTAACAACACTCAACAAGCTTACTATTTATGTGCTAACACTTTACGACCTGATTCCCGGGCACCACCGGAGCACTAACACTGTACGAGTTAATTCAGGACGGAGCTTTGATAATTGTCAAAGGAAAACTCTCACAGACTGAGGTTAAAGTCAGATATAGGTGTATTTAAGTTGTCTCATGCGCGACTCAAATGCACACACCTCTCATTCTCTCTCTCTCTCTCACACACACACACACACACGCGCGCACGCACGCACGCGCTCAGCCTCACCAACAAACAAAAGCTTACTTGCAGCTACATCTTTACAAAAAGGTGAAGGTCTGCAGATACTTCCATCTAATGTTTCTTTCATGATCTAAGGGGCAGGACAGATGTAACAGACAAGCCTGCTGTTGCCATGGTGATATCTGATGCTGACAGTTTGTATAAGCACCATCAGGGGGGAAAAAATGTCCGGAAGTGTGGGAATCTGCTTGGGCTCCACTCTCAGTGTGCTGTTATGAGGAGTTGTGTGACCAAAATATGGAACAGGTCAGAAAATCATCTGTTCGGGAGCACCTGATCGGGCCGTCATCAGCCTTCGTGCTTCAGCGTAAACTGCAGAACTGACAACCTGCCATCAGGTTGAAACTCTGCCTGACATCAAATGTAATCGCACTAAGAAAATCGGGAACTTAATCGTGCGTAAATTGTACAGCGTACGCCTGATATAACATGTACGGATGGGTAAATCTTTAAACCTTTACATTGTTTGCATTTGCCTTATTCTCTTTCATTAATGGTTGTTTGTTGAATTAAGTGTTTAATAACTAAGTAACAACATAATTGCCGTGATTTAACAATGTTTAAGAAGCTACTTTGAACATTCAAGTGTCATACTGTAATTCCTTGAACGTGCCGAGGTCTGACATTGTAACCATCTACGTGTTTAAAAACCTATTTCCCCATTGAACAACGTCTTATCATAAGAACTACAGACCATTCCCGTTTTATGACTATTGGCTTTTCGCCTTTACCTGCCCTACCTTAAACACTACATACTTACTTTTATAGCCTTGATTCCAGACTTGGTGATCTGTGTCATCTTGGCCTTGGAGATGGGTGGCTTGTACTCATTCAATGAGTACAGCTGGAAAAAAAAAATGAGACAAGACAGAACATCTTAAATCATTGGATGTAACTACTAAAACATAACATTGAGCATCATTTGACGACTTTAGTTTGCGTTTTTGTGAACAAGCAGTAATCTAAATTATTAACCCCTTTTGCCTGCAAGCTTTGTTTACAATTAGTCAAACCAAAATCTTGGAAACATGTTTAGTCAGGGACAAGGTGTCGTTTGGTTTTATTATGGACGATGTTAAGAGGTGACAGGTTTTTTGTTTAGATAATGTTTAGGATCCACCGATGCATCGGTTAAACAAGTATATTCAGATATCCACTGTGTCAGTATACATCAGCTGATAATGTGGCACACACACACACATGTTATCTGTTATGTTGCATCAATTTAAAGCTGGTAAGCAGGTATACCTTAATTATGATTAAGAAAGGAGGTTTGGCATTGGGTAGAAAAAGACACCTACAGGACAAACTGATTTGTTTTCATGGTCAAAGCATGCAGATTGTAAAACATGCTCCACTAGCACCAGTTTATAAACATCAAATCTCAGCTCATTAAAATACAGATTATGAGTAATAGTGAAGGAGTATCGGCCCTCGTTTACACAATCAAATATCATCAGAACAATTAAACAATGCATCTTGATACGGATTTAAAATGTTCTGTGCATTTCTTATAAGCTACTTCTTGTGTCTGCATGTTTTCAGCATTTGCAGTATTGATGTTAAAGGACAGTGTCAATGCAAACTGAGCCCTCCCACAGCTAACACTTACCCTAGCCTAACAATGCAATTGTTTTAGGTTACCTCATGTGTTTAATATCAAGTGCCGCTATTCATCAATACCGTATCACCAACCACAGTTAGTATTACGTGGTAATATAAATATGGCAAAGCGGTGGTAAGCGCTAAGTATTGTAGTCAGGTCCATAAGAGTTAAGATAGCTAAACAAGTTATCGCGCAGCTGCGGCGGGTTTTCATACCAAGCAGCTCGTTAGCTGCTCATTATTAGCACGGGTCAATGGACATTATTGCCCGCAGATTGGCAACGAAACAAGGTATGTATAGAAAGAGATGTTCAATTCGCACTCACAGCCCAGATAGTTAACATGAATTAGGCACCCAACAGCTTAACATCATCGTTGTATTGTTGTGAACAGACAGCGGCCTTGTGAAACTTGATGCTAGCGTTAGCCAGCTAGCAACCGCAAAATGTGCAATAATACATTTTCTACACTTAATATGTTCACATTTTTGCTAGGGTTTAAAACAAACCTCGTTGTTAAATGCTTTGACGGCCTCCATTGTGTTGTATTCGGCTCACGGGATACTGTGAATATTTATAGATATCTCCTCAATAACCGGTTCGAGACATGCATGCTCGACGGGCTGGTGAGATGGAGGAGACTGCCAATATGGCGCAGGACCTCAATGGAAGCGCTGCAGAGACCGGCGACACCTAGCGGCAGCATCAGGGAACTACAAGGGTACCAAATGTTCTCATCTGCTAATCATGTCATGTAAAGTGGTTGCTTTACCCAGATGGACAAATCACCAGTGGTGACTCTGACCCCATACATAAATTCAATATGCAGCGTTATTTATCACAAGATTTTATTGTCCTGTACACAACAAGCAATCTGTGTCTCATGCCAGACTTGAGATCCACAAACACATTACATTACACATCCATGTAGTAGTATTTACATGACCTTTTAATTACATGTGAAACAGATGAAATGCAATTCAGAAATATGTGTTTATATTTTTTTTGTGTGCACAGAGCATGGTACTAGTACAATTTGTAATTCAGGGCTCCATGCTTGGGGTAGATTTACTTTATCTGGAGCTGTGGCTGTGGCTGGGATCTGTGAGTTACCTCTTCATCACCAGTTTGTGTGTAACAAGCAAAGGGTTTCTGTCAAATTACTTAGTGCCCAGGGAGGCTTTGCCTTAAAGAACATTATTAGAGTTTTTCCTGAGAATGATTCACCATGCATCCTGTGTTATGCTAAATAATACTACTACAACTTGCCTGGAGTCAAGTAGAAGTTATATACCATTCCACCTGGAAACTGGTTAGTATTAATGTCAACATCTGCAGTAAATTCTCAAGTTATCCATTCTTCACTTAAAAATAATGGTTTGATTAGGTTAAATACATAATTTAAGCTTAAAAAAGAAATAAGGTAGATTATTCACTTGGAGCTTAGTTAAAATTACACAGCAATGGAACTGATTTGACACTTAAAATGTACAATCTTTAAATATCATGACTTGTGTCCAACATTTATTCTGTTAGTGCAGGCCCTGGTGTTCAGTCGGCAAAGGCTTAATGGTAAGTATAACCATGTCATTTCTCAACTGCACAATGCACACAAATTATTCAAAAAGTTACTGTAAGCAAATGTACCAGTCAGTGAGGGTGCATGGCACCAATAATTGACCAAAAACTGTTAAAATTTTAACATCTGATAAAACACAAGTAGACAAAACATAATGTAAAAAACAAGTGTCTCCATGCAGAGAACAATGTGTCTATTATTTCATCATGCTCCATAATTACAAATATAAAACAACTTATGCACAGGTTCACAGCATTACAACATAAAAACAACTGTGTGTACGATTGGCTAATCCTACACCTGCAACAGTTAAAGGAATACTACGACACATTTCACATTTTAATGTGATCTGCCTATCATAACATGTTTGTGCCATCTTTACTAAGGAATGTAAAACACTCTTCATTGATCCAAATTACATATTGAACAGAATTTTAAGACCACTGTCCGTGTGTGTGTGTCCGTGTGTGTGCTTCCGTGAGTGTGTGTCCACAGAATGTTTAAAATGAAGTCCTTTAAGTGCAGAGCCCAGAAATAATATTAAAATAGTCTTTATAAACTGGTCTCGGCTACTGGAGCAGCAATAGCTGATGCTGCAGCTTTTGTGGACTCTGGTGCCACCTGCTGGTGAGCTTTAACACAGATCTCCTGCACCAAGGGTGCGTTGGCCTCCTTCCATTCTCTGAACCTGCCTGATGTCAGCTCTGGGTCCGTCAGCACCTGCTCTATTGCCTGTAGGTCTGCCTCTTTTGCCTGTGCCATAGAAGAAGAACGCAGAGAAAATAGAGAAATTTAATGAAGTCTGTTAGCTGTAATGTAACATTCTAGGATAAGATAAAAGATGTAAAAACAGCAGGAAGAGTTAAAAATAGACTATACAATTTTACAATTTGAAAAATGTACCTTTAATGTGCTGTTGAGAGTCCTTACAAGATGCAGTCGGTTATTGACAGTCTGGTTTTTAGAGCGTTTTATAAAAGAGGCCCTGAACTCCCTTTTGGTTGATGGTTTACGATCTCCTATTGGCGAGAGGCTTGCCTCTTTTAGGTGAATATATAACTTCTCCATCTCATCTGAGCTGTTTCCATGATGACCTGCAACAAGTGAAATCAAAAATCACAATGTTTACACCGACTTACTACAAGTTCATGACATTTAAAGGCTCTAAAACTTGAAATCACTCACAGATCAATACAATTCAACACCGCTGCTTCTACAAAACATTATAATTTATACTGTATACATCAAATCTAAAGCATGAGAAAAATGTGCCAACAATAATATAAAATCTTCCTTTGAGCATTGATGTTAACCAAATGTTCTCTGTTGGTATGTTTCAGCCTTATAGCCTAACTTCCATGCCGGCCCTCAGGCCAGTTTCATAACAAAGTGGCAGAACTGACCGGCATCTCCTTCAGGGAAATACACTTACTATTGACAAGTATCTCATATTACCACACTCAAAAAAAAAGCAAGTCTCACCTTCCTCTTCAGCCTCTGACACAACTCTCTGTCCTTCCCCCTCCGCACCAGGACTTTCTTCCTGGTGAGACGAGCTCTCCAACCCCTCAGAATCCTCTACTTTTGTCTCTGCTGGCGGAGGCTGATGTGAGTGTACTTGAACTGAGCACACCACTGCCGTTTCACTTGTTGGAGGGGTCGCCTGTGAGACCAGGTCCATCCAGGACTGCCTGTGCTTGGCCAGCGAGGAGGAAGAGCTCTGTGATGTCATCGTACTGACGGGGGATGAGAGTGAACCGTTGGCTTCACTGGGGACTGCAGAGCTGTAAGGGGGAGGAAGGGTACCCTGAAAGATAAACACATTTACATCAAATGTTAGACAACGTAAGAAAGGGAAAGAAGGCTGGCCAGCAGAAAAGATTATAATGAAGCTTCACTACATGCAAGAAGAACAAGCCGGTCACACAGAGGATATAAACATCCTCCCCCTTGCCCACTTGCTTGCAGGGAATTTTCCTGAATATTACATGCTGCATTCACACAGCAACTTTTTGCAGGAATTTTGCCATGAGGATGGCTGGAAAAACTCTGGATTAAATTGTGGTGAACACTGTGGCTATTGGTATTTACGCACGCAGCTCAGCCTCGGATATTTCAGGAGTTTTGTGCAGATGGCTGATGGAAATTTTAAGCAAGAGACACGACTGACCTGATGTGTGCTACCAGGTGGATCAGACACATCCACAGAGTCCCGCAGGGTTTGTTCAGAGTAAGGTGGCGGGGGAATCTCGGTGCTTTCAGCTTCTTCATGGTCACTGGCTTCACTGTAACACTCTGCAGGGACACACACATGTAAAAACAACTCAGGAAATCCCCTACCGAACCTCAGAATTGTATTCAATAACTTCACAGGTGACAGAAAAACATGTGTGACTTTCATCGGTGCTCACCAGCAGTAGGGTTTGGTTCTGTTGGCTCATACTGAATGGAGGCTAACCCAAGCTTATTCAACCACCTAAAAACAACAACAACAACAACAACAACAAGTGCATTCAACTTAATAACGTGACAAAAAGTACACCACTTTTAAAGAAAACTCTTGGAGAATGGAAACAATGTTGTACTTCTACACAGACTTACACAGTCATCTCATCATGGCTCTCAGCAGCAAAGAAAAACATCATGACCTGTGGGTGGCAAGCTTTAAACGCACTGTGTGAGAAAAAGAACCCAAAAAGAATCTGTTAGGACAGGATCAGCGCAGCAAGAGAAGCAGGGTGAAGACAAAGTTCTACTGGACTTTTTGAAAACTTTGTTTATTCTACCACATTGTTGCTTTATTTAGAGATTGTTTCAAGAATAAACTCTTCCTATCACCCTGCATGGGAGTACTTTCTATGTCATCGAGGTCCCTTAACAGATACAGATATGACAGAGTTCCATCTTACAGCTGCTTGTGGGTGGTTTAATACGCCTTCTGAATCAGTTCAAACAGAAAGTAAACAGACTAAAGCTAAGAGCTTACTGTTTCTTTTTGCACTCCATGGCTACGTCAATCATGAAGTTGGTGAGGTCAATGTATCCTTCAGCCTTTTCTGCCTGCAACACACACACACACATGGAACAACAATGAGGGTAAAAAAAAAAACACACACTACTTTCTGACAATGACACCCGCTGCTGAATTGTAGTAGGCTACTTCTTCTATTTCTTCATGTCATGAGATGGTGACATTCAGTAAATGTGATGGAAAACTTCATGCGGGGAAAGCAAACACGTCAGTACTAATATCTGTGTAGAAGTCAGACCGGCTATTAGTGACACTGTCACATTCAGGAAACACGGTGACAATGCTCGGCAGTCTCTGCAGTGACATGCTGGCAGTGAGACACAGCTGTGGCAGAAACAAGAAAGACTCATCTGCAGCCTGTGGTGCCTCACGCTGCATCTTTGACTCAATGAGTACGTGTGTGTGATCACAATATCAACGCTGTATGAACTGTAAAAGACTTATTATGTGCCACTTCTTATCAAAGCTTTAGAATATTTTCTCAAATTACCAAGATGGGTGAGTGCAGGTCAAGAGTATGTTACTAATCATTTCTGCACATTTCATGCCGTATTGAGAAATGTTATGTAGAAATGTATGTGTCGATTCATTTGATTCAGAAAATGAAATAATGTCTCTCACTGAGCCCACACTGATGCAAATGTCTCTTTCTTTTTAATCACTGACAAATTGTGAACTGTAGTGATTTTATCCCTTCGTTGATGTCCTGTATTTATATTTCTTGTGTTTTCTTTTTAGATAATATGAACCTATGGGTCTGAAATAAAGTATTACGTAAAGTCAAGCTGACTTTTAGAGGCAGCTCTAAAACTGACAACAGATACAGTAAGACCACTTCTACTCATCGAAAACATAACAAGTTGAAATGAAACTGTTAACTTCATCATTTGGCAAAAAGAAAGGTGTTAACTTTTAACCACAGCAATCTGATACAGTGTCTGCCTTCAGGGAGCTGATGTACACTTATGGTTTAAAGTTAGTGAGACTCAAATCTTTAAACTTTCAAACTCTGATCACATAGCAGGACACATTAACTGATATGTATTTGTCAAACTGTTAAACAATAGAATGAAGAGATCAAAACTAACAGTGAATCTATATTCTACTTCTGCACTAATCACCACAAATAATAACTCAATGCATAGAGTCAGGATCACACTGGGTGACATGTTCCATTGTTACCAAAAAGCTGCTTTAAAACTCACTAGAGCACTAAATGTGTTTATATTTCCTGCTGAATTTTTTCTTTTCTTTTTTTAAATGCACTAAACTTGCTCAACTTTTTTGCAACCATCCATAGAATGAGGGAAGCCACAGAGCTATCTTTTATTCTGCATTCAATTACCTCAAAATATTTATTTAACATATATTTTCTTTGTTTGACATTATTATAAAATACCTAGTCTTGTACCAACCACTAGTTAATCCTAATACTTGTTAATGATATCCCATAATACATTTGTGTACATAGTTATACCACTAAAGCAATTTGAGAGAGACGGCGAGTGAACAACATGTAAGAAGATCTGAGAGAAATCCAGAATCTGAACATTTTTTTTTATCTCATGGAGTATGAAGCTCGAGCTGCTGATTTTACCAATTGAACATGTTTGTATTAGAAAAGGTTCACCTGAACTAAAGCGTGTTCTTTTTTACTCACCAGCTGGTTAGCGTACCAGTAGAGAGATGTCCTCTTCAGCACAAACCAGTACTTCTTCCATTTCATACCGAGGAAGCCTTTGCTCTCTTTCTTCCTGTACAGCCAGCCCTGGTGGTCTGGCTTACCGAGCTCTTTGACTGAGATCCGTCTCCTGCTCATTGTACCATTGCCTGTGCAAAGACAAAAAAAAGGCAATAACATGAAGCCACAGCAAAACCCAATTAAAGCAATAGAGGAAGCAAGAAGTGGCAGAGATTGAAATCCTGAAGTGAACAGCCAAAACATTTCCATTAGAGTAGAAACAGGCCACTGCGTTCCGTCAATAACTTATTGACCTCTAAAAATAACACGGAACAAACATGGACAGCATCCACTACAGTCATTTGCAAAGTGCCACAGCTACAATCAGCCTACCTCTTCCAGTTAGAAATCAAACAGAGCTAACAGGAACAGCACAAACAATCTGAAATGAATGAAATTAGTATGCGTCTGAGAGAAACCCGAGACACTGGTACAGAGAACTAAAATAGAGACAAACTGAAGTGAAAGTAGCAGTGTAGGCTAAAAGCCCTCTTGCACACACCAATTGCCATGACACTTTGCACACACCCACAGAGGGTCCAAATTACAGTTGAGGAGAGCACACGAAGAGACAAAGTGATGAGAGCTTGAGGGGTGTTACTTACCTCCTCGGCTCTTCTTCTTGGATTTATGTCGGAGGGATACCTTCGGGAGGAAAGCAGTGGAGGCAAATGTTAGGCTAGAGAGATAACTTTGACAGGCTCTGTCCCCACAGCTGAGGTGAAGTGGCTGCGTGAAACATCCTGTTTCTCACACATGTCACATGCATTTTTTTTTTCTTTCCATCTCCCCACTCACACATTACCCCCCCCCCCCCCCAACAAACATCTTCCTCTGTGACCTGACTCTCTGTCTTGAGATTTGTCTCTCTTTGTTCTTCGGTCTCTGAATGCAAAGGGAAACCAAGCGTGCCCTTATATGGAGTATATGCCTTTGTTTGTATATATATATCAATCAATCGGCCAATCTTTGTTTGTATAGCGCCAATTCATAACAAATATTATCTCAAGACACTTTACAAAAAAGCAGGTAAAGCACCTTACGCTTTGTTATATTATATTACAAAAACCCAACATTAATCCATCATGAACACAGCACGGAGCAACATTTAGCAAAGTTACAGTGGCCAGAAAAAAAACAGCCGAACCGGACTCATGATGGACAGATATCTGCTGAGACTGTGGTGGGCTTGGAGAGTGGAATAGAGGGAGGTGCAGGAAGACAAATAAAGCAACGACAACAACAAAGAACAAGATAGAATAATATCCACAATGTCAGTAATAATGGTATTTAACTTTGTCATCATAAAATAGGAGAAGCAGAAGTAGATCAACCATTAGGAGAAAGGTATCTGTTTCATTAGTTGCAAAAACAAGGCAAACTCAGTCGTTGTAAATGTCATACACGAAAAAGGGAAGGAAGACTCACAGGGTTGTAGTCATCGGCAGCCATGGACGGGGGCACAGATATGGGGAAGGCAGCCTGTTGAAAGATAGCAGAAGATGCGACTTGTGATACAAAGATTGATGGTACTGGTCTACGATGCAAAGAAAAAATTGGGTTGAAAATTAAAAAAATTTTTGCTTTAGCATGACAAGAGGAAGTGATGTCATGGGCAGATAACAAAGTAAATCTTTCTCAACTTGACATTTTGTCTTTTTGCAAGAGTGAAAAACAGCACAAGCACCTCGAGGAAGTCAAGCTTCTCCTTTCTATGGAAATGCAAGCTTCGTAAGCTTGCAAGTAGAAAGTTGAAAAAACTTAATTAGCATTTATCACACTGACTCACAGCTCACATTTGTCCCTGTCAGCAATTCTGAATATGACACATGCCTGCCTACACTACCTGAAACCTTTGACGATTCAAAGTCCCCTTTAAGTTAACACACCAACAAAGTTAGCTGTAAAGCAATGTTGAGCATGGGTACAACAAAAAGTCTGTTTTGCAATTCATCATCAACCCAAAGGAACGTTGACATGAGAGATTTTGAGACATCCAAGTCACCAGTATTGACCAACTTCCCCTTCAGTTAGGTTCCTTTTATGCAACGTTTTAGAACTACCTAAGGGAGACAGGAAATATCATAAAAAAAAAGTTGCCAGACTTTTAATAACCTTCCTCTGTTGAGAAGCCTTTTCAGATTGAATACAGTCAAATCTCAGAAATGACTTAACAGAAATTGAAAATCAGGAAATGTAAAAGCCTATGGGTGGTCGTATGGTCATCAGTCCTGTTACAGTCACTCCCATTTAACCACTCCCCACAAACTCAATCTACAACAGTCCCTTAAAAAAAAAGAACATAAAAGACAAATAGTCACGTACCTGATACACTCTAAAACTTAATCGATTTAAAAACAGCGGAGCTTATGTATCCTCTGTTGCACCAAAGCTCACACAGTGACAGCCAACCTTACAGTGCTTATCTTCACCAAAATCCTGTGTATGTGTGTGTCTTTGTCTTGCACAACACAAATGCATCATTTCTTGTTTTCCGGCTTTACAAATGAACTGGCTGCGAGTGGGAGATATGATGATCACCACAGAAACCACAGCACAAGCCTAACAGTAGGTGTGTGTGTTAACCAAGTTCCTGTAGGATTTTTTTTTTTCTTTTTGTAAATGCAGATGTTAAAGGTTGAAGTGTGGATCCAGTTCTGAGATTCATATAGAATAGATGTATCTGCAGTTTTACATTTCATTTCCCATGAGCAGTAACGAAAAAACAAATCAGTTCACTTTGCCAGATAACATTCCTGCATCACCTGCTTGCTGCTTGGCACAGGCAGCAACCAAGGCATAACATCTTGATTTTAGTTGAACCAAACATGACAAGTAAAGGCAAGAAACCTATGTGCAAGTAGAAGCGAACAATAGCCTATTCATCCTATCAAAACGGAGTCATGGAAATAATAATAATGTAAAAAGGGTGGTCGACGTTTGCAAAACAGGACGAAACCAAAACTTCATTGTGTTGTCTGTTCATTTTCTGTAGACTGAAAAGCCACGTTTAAAAAAAGGTGAAAGGAAATTAAAACAACAGTCAAAATAATCTCCATCGGTGTTTTAAACGACTCGAGCGAGTTTCACCAGAGCATGAAAACGTTTGAAAAACTCCTTAGTGTAAAATGTCCTTGTTTGGCTTGTGGAGCTACTGTCAAATGCAGCGTGTTGTCTTTTGTAGCAAAGACAAAAACATGGCCTGCGAAGAAACAAAATGATAGTTTCCACACAGCTATGCGAATAAAACGTTTACTGTACCTGCCACCACAACGTCAATGAAAATAGTTTTGCCCGACAGCTCCGCTCCAAGTCTGACCAAACCTCGGCGAGCATGTCGCGAAAAGACTTGAGAGGGAACAGAGACTGCTCGGCTGGTTTCAGGTGAGTCCACGTAATGTTTTGGTGTTACTCGCTTTCTCCTCCTCAACAACCCAAAACTCTTAACTGAAGTAACAAAGATATGGGGCACTTTTTTGTTGTTGTTGTTGTTGCTAAAAGCAGCAACAACTTTTGTGATGTAGTTTCATTGAGGTTGAGGTAGGGTAGGCTATGCAACTCAGGTCAAACATGCATACTGATACCAGAAACTCCCCGCAGTTTTCACTTATGGCCACTAGGCGTCGCCAAGTTACCACTTTTTAGCAGCCTCCAAAACAATCAAGTATTTCGAGGCACACAAAAACAAATGACATTTAGTGGCTAATAATTTAAGGGTTTACTTTTACTCTACTATTTACTTGTGTTCAAGCAACTTACTTACAGCTGATAATATTTGTTAAAACTTAATGAGAGAAGTTCATAATAAAAAAGTGTCAGGGTCAGGACCTAACTAGATGAGAGCTACACAACATCTTTCCCTTTCATGCTTTCAGAGATATACACACAATTCACAGTGGTTTCCCCCTAAAAAAAAAAAAAAGACAAACATGAGTGTTAAATAATTACAGCCATGGCTCAGTGAGAGTGTGGTCTTGCTATCCATAACCTTCACAGTCTTATATATTGAGGAGCTAAATTTGTAGCCATAACATCACTGCACGAGCTCTGCAGACACTTGGATGTTCTGGTCTATGTTGGCCTGTGTTGGGATGGCGGTAAACCAGCAGACACATTCCTGAGTCCTGCGTTATTATAGTCTCCATTTCATTTCTGCTTAAATGGACAGGGGCCTCTTGTTTTTTTCCACTTGCTATTGTACTGCAGCGAGTGGAATGAAGTGACTATGAAGAGACCCCTCTTTTTATATCTCCCACATTCTCACACTGTAGCTTCCTCCTCCTGCCCTTTCCCTCCCATTTGTCACCCTATCTTTATCATCCATATCGAATAACGTCCCTGTGTTACCCCTACCCCCAGGGAAAGATCCCCCTATCAACATTTCAATTAAAGGCTTTGAATTAAATAAAAGACCTCAACACAATTCACATTCTTCTCATTTCTGTGATGGGTTGAAAAATCACAGCATGTCACTTTAGGGTAATTTTAAAGGGCACTTTGCTGAAGCTATGTTCGGGTGGAAGTGAGGTAATCTAGCCGGCGACTCGTGTCAAAGGCCCGAAGGACTCGTGGGAATGCAGATTGGTCACACTATTGTAGCACTCAATCTCCCATCATGATCCATGCTGAGAATTGTCACGGCACTTAGATAATGCCCCCCTCCCCTCCCCCCCCAACCAGAACCAGTGTGTGTCTGTGTGTGAGGGAGACACATGAGAGAGGGGGCAAACAGAGTGGCTATTATTCAGCAGGGGAATCTCACACAGTGTATAGGGGGAAGGGTGCAGGGGCTGGAAATGATATCAAACTCAAGCTTGCCAGGTTTGATTGCACTGCCTGCCACTCACTTGTTTGGGGTAGTTACTGCCTGGTTGCTCTGCAATGGTCAGCACATAAATGTAGAGCTCACTGTGTGTTAATCGAGTATTCATAGCTCTGACTGAATCACTAAATATAACTAAACAAGGGTTGGGTTTAAATTAAAATAGATATCTCTTGTGCAGCATATGCATCAGTATAGATACGCACACATACAATCAAAGTGAAGCCAGTAACAGAAACATAAGCAGTAAAATACTTCATCTATCCCTCTATTGCCCCTTTTATCATATATATAAGCAGAATGCAGGGTCAAGGTTTCCTTGTGTGGGAAAACAAAGTCACCATTGGACCATAAATCTGCACACACATGATTTGTTCCCATGTCAATACTGACTGTGAGCCTAATCCATCTCACCTCCTGCATTGGTCTTTGTGCCACTGAGGAATTGACAGTAACTCATGGTACTGTGGTGTATGGCCTCCATATGTATTTTGTATTTACAGCAAAGAGTCCTCAGTTTACCGCTGTGGGCATTTCATTTCCACCTCTGCTACAGCCAATGAACCCTTTTCCATTTGAAGCACACTCGATTCGGATTACGACCAAGTCCACAGCCGCATCAGCCACTTTTTGAGGCAACGATTCAGCTGAATGCAAATGCTTACATTTTGAGATGTCATTTTTTAGCACATTTTTTTTGATCATGTTCAACAACTTTGGGTTGTCAATGGTCCTCTAGTAGTGATTAGGTGCTAAACTCTCACTAAAATTTCACTCTGAGGAATGCATTAACATCTCAGTACCTTATATGTTACATTGTATACCTTAGTTCCTGAGATATTTTATATGGGGAGGAAGTTGTGCCTCTCTAGTGTACTGCTACCACGGGTAAAAGGGGTTAATTTCTGTAGTCAAGCAGACTTTCACATGTTCTTCATGTTGGATTGTTGTTGTTCTGCTCTGTCTGTTGCCGATACAGAGCTGTGGCTGTGTAGGAATGTTGTTTTATCTGTGTGAAGTGTAACAAGTCTATAATTAAGGCTTTATATTTCACCTCCTTCCACTAAACTCAAACCACTTTCATCCTTCATGACTTACAAACTCGTCGATGTTTGCTAATAAACTGTTCGGATTAATCGCCTTTTCTTTGAGGCATACTGAACAAACACTGTATACTTACTGCTTGAGAGAAGGACCAGGATCGTATCTGTGGTTGATTATACCTGCAACAGACGATAAAAAGCAAACCCTTAATAGTTTGAAATAGTCCAGTAAAGCTTTAGTTCTTAGCAGTGAAGTTGAAAAACAACAAAAACTTGATTTAATCTTCATACTTTAGATCAGACAGAAGGGGCTTGTGAAAATTTCCAACACATACTTATTGCCTCCCAGCTCAATGGTAAGCAATCATTATCGTCATCTATGTTCCAATCCAGCTTATACTTTGATAGAGCCTGAACAGCACAGATCCCATAGAGTCTGTTTGAGGACTGGTATGTAGTTTGTGTGAGAGAGCAGTTCTGATAATACATTTGGCAACCAGCCACAGCAGCATGGGTAGACAAGAAAGTTCCCAATGCTTAAAATACTCCATTTACCTCAGCTGGGCCTCACCCTGCAATTTTAGGTTACAAAATTGTCTCTGGCTAGTTTTTCCTGTCATCCATAAATCTTCACGTCTTTGTCTCCTCCTCAAAGTAACAAGTTGCTCATGTAGTTAGCTCTGTTCTCCAGCCTCCACAGATTGACCTCCCCTTTATTTTATTTTTTAAATCAAATGAGATTGTTTTGAGAAATGGACTAGAAATAGAATTGATTCACCATCACATTTTACTGATTAAAATTCATATGACATCTGATTATACCCAGCGTCAATCAAATTCCATTTCCTTCATCAGTGTCACACGTTTCTTAATCTCGACTGACTATGAGTCACCTGCTTGGCTGATTTATGAAAGCATCTCTCTGTGTGTACTAAATGTGAGTAATGAGTTTTGATTGAGCGTGCAACCAACCGGATGCAGAGTGTTTTTCGTGCGCGGCTCTTAGAATAGAACTGCCACCGAGGGTCTGTGTTTTGTGCGAGGCATTTAGTCATCGATCCCGGTGTTAATGTGGGGAGTCACACCTCCTCAGGCCCCCGAATCCAAGACCAGAGGAGACGCAGGGGCCACGGATGACGAGCTGGAGGAAAACCAATCCTGGGGATGTCGTCATATTTTCGCAGTGGGAAGCGGTTATTTATAAGTTGGAAGCGCAGAAGAATGAGGATTTGTCATAACAGTGACATTTCTACAGATGCTTCAGCATGTGAAGGTGTCTTGGGGGTGGATGGCAGAGAATACACACTAGTGTGTGGGCAACATTCAAACACTTGGATGCTGGAGGTCCTGGGAGACAGTAGTGTCTCCAAATGAAAGAAACTTATCCAAACCTTAATTTGTTTGACTTTTAAACTGAATAGAATGGTGAGTATTGTTCCAAAAAAAGATCATACATTATCTTAGGGAATTTAATAAGGCTGGGATTTCACAGTTTCAAAACTTAGGGACTAGCATATACGCCTATGTACAAAGTTTTGAGCATGTGATCAGGATTCTTTGATGTTACTAGATAGGAACATAAAATATATAACTGTTTTTTATTGTCAAGCTAAGTCAGAGCTGCTCTACTTGAACTCAATCTGTGCAGGAGGGTATCATTTCTTCTAACCATGTTGTTGCACTTCATGATATCCACAGGCACAAATCGTAATTACTTCAAACTCTTCTATTAAATGATTTCTATACCATTACGCCTGGAAAACAACTCGTTTTTTTTTTATCCCTCAGCTGTCACCATCTGTTTGTGTGACTCTCTCTGTATTTCAGCCTCCATATCCGTGGCATATTTTCCCTCATCATGAAAACAGCCCACCCACTGATCAACTGTTGTTTTTTTTTTTTTTTAAATCCACAGCAGGCTCACTGTCACTCCCTGTATGAAATGTATACACAACACAGTTTTAAGTGTCTTTTTCTGACCTGCAGACTATGTAACATGGTGTACGGGTTGATATCTGTGTGGATATATATATTTGTGTGAGAGGAAGAGGCACTCACCGGTTGAGGAAGTCACTGCTAGAGTGCCAGTCAGGTCCCTGTGATACATAAAGATTAATGTGTTAACATGTCTGAGGTGGAATCAGCAGTTTTGAAATAGTTGTTTTGAAAGTCTCAGGTTTGATTTATGTAGATGTGCTAGCATCACTGATGCTCATTTTTGTCTGTTTATAGAAACACCCAATGCACAACTTTATGTGGTGAATTTTGAACCCTCAATGTAAAACTGCAGCACCTTGTCTTACAGTCAATTTAATTCAATCCCATTAGCTTAAGATCTTATATTCTGCTGATGTGAAAGTTGATACGCCCTTTTTTTGTTGTTGCTTATTTTGTGTTGGAGCCAAATTGAGCTGATCCCCCAGAATATGAAAAAGGGAATGGAGAACTAGTCACTCCACAATCATATGTGTCTGTATGTGATTTGTGATTGGATAATTGGACTCTGCTCAACGTGCACAATTTACCAATAATTGAGACTATTATTTTCATCCAACCATTTGTAATGTGCAGGCACGCCATGTTAGTTGTTAGCAAACCTTGCAGTGGGTTAAAGTAAGAGCAGGTTGTATTTAAGTAGACCACAGGTTCCAGAGGGTGCAAATTAGTGAAGACTGCAGGCGCAACAGTTCGGCAAGCTGGGGCAGAGCAAGACAAAGAAAAAAAGAAGAGCAGGAGAGATAAGGAAAGAGGCCCGTCTCCATTATTTAAGTCATGCACAGAGAAATGAAGGAAAAGGTCAAAGAGGTGAGAGAGGTGGGTCATCCTTCATAGATCTTCAGTCCCATGATGCAAGCTGATGATCCTTCCCAGGAAAACACTTCTTCAAAATCAATAAAAAAAAAAAAAAAAAGGCAGAAGCTGTCAGGCAAAGTAATCCTAGCCTCGCCCTTTAAATGTTTAAACGGCAACATATGTGCAGGAATAAGAGCCCCTGATGGAAAAACCTGCTTTGACCATATGGTCCCCCCAGCTGGAATTTAAAAATCATCAAAGAGGGAAGTAGTTACATAAGCATCAACACCTGAGACGCAGAGGAAAGGTAAGTTGACGTTAGCTATCCTGTTTCACCACATGCTTCAAAAACAGAGGCAGTGTTCACCTCAAAGGTCAAAGCAGGTTAGAAAGCCAGCAGGCTTAACAGTGGAAGTGAATAATGACTAAAGCGACCCCTTCACTGACACATTGTTGTGAAAAATATATTTCATTTTGAGAATTGTAGAACAACATGGTGTAGAAATGTAGTTTCAGAAAGAAACGGCCAGCATGCTATGGAACATATTATTCAACAACCAACAGTCAAATGAAGACAACACAAAATATCACTGAAATAAACCGAACTTTTTAATAAAACACTATGCAAAACTTACAAAAGGCAGGTAAAGCAACATCAGACACTACTTCCTCATTTACTTCAATAATACTGTCATTCTGTCCCTTGTGATCTGTTCCACAACATCGACTATTTGAAGGCTGTTTGACCTGTGTGTCGTCAAAGATTTGTTCATATCTCCGGCTTATATAGACCATATATTACCGTCAACTTGATGTTTGTATAGGCCATTTAAGAAGGTAATTAAAAAGTCGACTGAAACAGGATGTAAAAATGTTTACTGACCTGAGTGCACAGCTTTAAAACCAGCACAGATATTTACAAGTGATAATATATAAACATCCTTTAACCAACCAATGCAGCATTGTCTCTTCAAGAGACTATAAAAAATCTTTCTGCAGGAGATGCATAGCTTACAGGAGGCAACCTTTGGTAAAGGGAAATGTAACTAACTGATCACAAAAGAAACAGTAACATGTATAATCAAAGCAGTCTTACTGATTAACGATGCCATTTGTTTCACTTAGTCGTTTCTTTTTAGCTTAAAAATGCAAAGAAAAGCAAAGAAAGCAAATGTCTGAAGGGATAACAGGCAAGTTTTCTTTAGTTTTAAATAAAAGTACCAGAGAGCATTCAACTGAAACACAACATAACTTAATATATACAGAGAGTCCATAAACAGCACACAAGGCCAACGTGTATCCTCTTGAGGCAGAGATGGTTCTTGTAGTCAGGGATGAGGTGGGTTGTAGGCAGTGTTAAATGGATGATGACGCACTGTAGTGAGCACTACAAAAGCAAGTTTGGTTGAGGAGTAGTAGTTGGTAGTAGTATTAACACCAGGAAAGAATGGAGGTTGGGGAAAGAAAAGTGTGAGAAAGCCCAAGCTGCCAAAAAAACAGCTGGACGTTTAAAAAAAAAAAAATCAAAGGCACTGAGGAAGGACACAAAGACAGGAACAGGAAGCCCGAACAGGAAGCGCATCATCAGTGAGTCAATAGCTTAAGCCGCGTGATCCAACTGACCAGTAGTGAGCGCTCTGCCGTTGTGCGCTTGGAGACAGGGGCCACAGGAGCCTTTCTCAAGTCCTCCTGGTAGGGGATTGTGGCGCTGTTGTGGAGGTCTGAGTTGGAGTAGTAGCGGCTTCCCCTGATGTGGTCAACTCTGACTAGTTGGCGTTCGCCAGCTGGCCTGTAGGGCGGGGACACTGAGGGGACCTCCTCTGCAATGGTGGGGATCCTCTCATTGCTCAGGTATCTGTACAGGAGGTCTTCACCTAAAGCAGAGTGATGATGAGAAGTATTCAAATTGCTTAAAAAAAAAAAAAGAGGAACCAATGGTTTATACCAATTTACATAAACATGCAAAACATCTCATGACACTGATATTGTGGTAAGTAGGACATTTGTTTAGACCACAGCTTTAACCCCGGTCCTATGACTCGTACTTAAGTCATGTGAACATGTTTTGAAGTTTTGTGCAGTCATGTGTTGGAGCTGTCTTTAATCTATTTTGAAAAGAAAAGTCTTGATGGGGGTTGTCACTGTAAAGTTTAGTGTTCATTAAAATGAGATATTA
This sequence comes from Labrus bergylta, assembly GCF_963930695.1. Taxonomy (NCBI): domain Eukaryota; kingdom Metazoa; phylum Chordata; class Actinopteri; order Labriformes; family Labridae; genus Labrus; species Labrus bergylta. Next base: position 10,484,543 of record NC_089212.1, on the reverse strand, counting down.
CATGTATATTACTAGTAACTAGTTAGTGGATTTGTTGCTCGTCGTTTTGTTTCTCATTTGTATGCATCGTTGTCAAACCATGAAGTTGTAATCCTCTCTTACTGAGGGATAAACATGAAACAGAGGTTTCACCTGAGAGTGAAAGCATGCTTGTTCATACCTTTCCTTCCCTGTGCCCAGGGCTTAGCATAGGGATCTACAATTCCAACACAGGTGTCCACTGGCATGGAAAGAGGCCGAGGCTTCCCTAGAGACAAGAGTTGAAACATGTATTAGCTGCACTATTTGAAGATCATTCTTATTTTATTTCCATTGGTGGACTGATTCTAAGATTCCCTGAATGAGAATATACTGACCACGAGAGGACTTGTGCTCCCTCATTCTGGGCTGAATCACGTTGGCCTCGATGGGGCAGCCGACGTTTAGCTTGTGATAATCTGTGACGGTGCAGCGCCTTCTGCTCTCCTGGTCCAGGAAGGAGTTGGGTGACTCAGAGCCCTTTGGTCTTTTACTAATGCTGGAGAAGGAGTCAGTTCTTTCTTCTCTGCTTGGAGAAACAAATGTTCATTACTCATTAGTTTCCATATTTGATAGTATAGTGAAGTGTACCACAATAAGAGGGATTTGTATGCGACGTGTGAGTTCAAGTGAAATATAGAAGACACGCAGCTACAAACTATCTAGAAATGTAGCTAGCTTTTTAAAATCAATATGAAGATGTTCTGTCATCTTCCTGGAGGTGGAGGATGAAACAGCTGTTGCATAAGGTCTATGGTAGGACTGGTGGGAGGTTAGTGGGCTGGCGAAATGCAGAACAGAAAGTGCACTAGGATGGGAGGAAGGTTAGGCGGCTCCTCCATCATTAAGGAGGAGGAAATTTGGCAAAAGGTGGACTACAAGTGACTGGATCACTCAATGTGCAGTGACACTTATTCCCTCTATTTGTTTTTCTAACAGGTTTTAAAAGTTAATTCATGGTGTGTTAAGTGTGATCCAACTTTTAGGACCTAAACTAGATTTCCTATAAACAGAAGCTTTGCATGTGAAATAAGACAGCTCACCGTGGAGTGTAAGGCATTGGAGGAGGAGGCGGGATGTATAAGTCCATGATAGCTGGCTTCTCCTTTTTGGTTGACCCGTTAGCTGAGCTGCAGGGTGACTGGGTTCTGATCATGGAGGAATTGTTCTGAAAGACACCACACAGTTATCAGGTCGATAATATCACCTCAACAAGTTATCAGGTCGATAATATCACCTCAACAAGTTATCAGGTCGATAATATCACCTCAACAAGTTATCAGGTCGATAATATCACCTCAACAAGTTATCAGGTCGATAATATCACCTCAACAAGTTATCAGGTCGATAATATCACCTCAACAAGTTATCAGGTCGATAATATCACCTCAACAAGTTATCAGGTCGATAATATCACCTCAACATACATTTATTAATCAGTTAATGAATGTTCCTTTTTCTCACTAATTCTTCTCTTGCAAGTATTTAGAAATGTTAGCCGCTCACTGTTTTTCTCCCAAAATCCGGCTGAATATGACTTGCTGCTAACTGGGAGGAGTTTACCACGTGTGGTGAGACGTTTAAGTGCTTGTGTGTCTCCCTGCGAATAAACCGTCTTGTTTGAGGTACGGAAAGATTGTTAGTGAAGTCCAGAATAGCTCTTTAGACGTGTACTTATAGATGTACTCATTCAGCACAGTTTTGTTTCCCAACACTCAACAACATTGTGCCCTTCACTAAATGTACGCTGCCAGTCTAATCAAACCTAAAATGACATGTCTGATGATATAGTGCAGTAAAATGTGATACAATCATGAAAAACTGCATCAGATTTAGGACCTCATGAATCATTCCCTTTCTTTCCTTCTCTAAAGTCCTCCCATGAGTACAAATTATACTGTATTACAAAGCCTGTGTCATTCCTTCCTGAATCAGGGTCTGTGATTTGTGTCTGTTTTGCCCTCTGGAGCCTTATTATCAAAGATAAACTGAGATGTCTCACTCTGATACCTCTTACTACTTGTTAAAACAAGATGCTGGTGGACATATTGACATGGGCCACCTTTGTGCAGAGGGAGGCTTTGTTGTTTTAAAAAACCCACTCTAACCTGATAGCATCTCATCTTGCCTTCTCCGGCTATAAAACAGGCTACACATGATAAGACGGTGCCAGAGCCTGAAATCTGGTTGTCTTGGTTTACACAGTGCTTATTGTCTGCCTGTCTATTAAAAGGGGACTCAGGTGGGGAGACGTAGTTAAAAGCGAAGTTCAGCCTAATGTGTTCACATGAGGGAGAATAACAAATTGGATTACAGTCGAATAACCTTATTAGCACAATCTATATTATCTAACCCTGACCTCTCTTTGAACAATAGTCATTTAGGGTGTTTCCTCTTCACAGAAAAAGCCGTTGCAAATACAATGAATTATTTTCAGTCCCTTTGTCGTATGTTTATTGCAGCATCTGGTGACTTTCCTTCTAATAAACCAGATTCAATCTAACCAGGCACAGGTGAAATAGGCCGTCAGCTTTATCTCTCAAACTGAATGACGTCATGGGAGTTTATTTGCCTCAGATGTTGCCCAAGAAGACAATGTTGTTTTTTTTGTTTAGCCAAGCGGCAATTTCAGGGTGGCTTTTGACACTTGTCTGAACATGCAGCTTTGGAACCAACTCCCTAAAAAGCTGATAATTGTTTGACAATGACTAGACGCTCAGGCTGTTGTGTTGATCTCTCATAATTAAAGGAGGATGTGTGGCAGGTTGCGTGCGGGTGACTATGTACCTGTGGTACTGGGGGCTTCCAGCGCATGTTCTTGAGTGGGGCGGGGGTGAAACCTGTTGTGCCAGAGGGCCTCTTCTTAAGGAGCAGAACCACGCCTTTAGGGTCCTCCCTCAGTTTGACAACCAGGTATTTCAGTTGCCAGCCCACCTGTTTAACGGGAGGAGAAAAACACCATTGATATTGCATTCATATTTATAGCATGTACTTATATTGACACCATGTATGATCAAGTGAGTAGACTTATTCTTACAACTGTCTGCTGGTTAACCTGGATCACCTCATCACCAGCATGGATCTTCCTGCTCAGGTCTGCAGGTGACTACAGAACAAACAGAGTAAAAGCCGGATAAACCACAATTCTCCATTCAAAAGGAAAAAATCAGTTCAAAAAAAGAAAAGCAGTGCAAGTTCAAATCGTGAGAAAACACAAACACTCTCTGCGTGTATGAATATCAGTTTAATTGTTTTTTTTTTGTGTCACACGGATGTCGAACAGGATTAACTTGTCACTATCGGTGATGATTCAAGTCCTGATTCACAATTAAGGACCGGAGGCGAGGACACGACCGTGGCAGTGATGCTGGTGTATTAGTCACCGGCTGTTTGTCTCAGTGTCGGGAAAGGTAGGACGTCTGTTTTGTGGAGGCTGTTTGTGATATTTTACTGGGTACTGGAGCTCAGAAACAAACAATTCCCATTACAGATGAGCAATTCTTCACTCCTTCAGATAACTCTGTGTGCCCTCAGTAGAGGAGGAAGAGGAAGATGATGAGGAGGATGAGATGTGGGTTTTTTTTTTAACAAGACACAGCACATTGTTTCGACAACTTTGATGCAAAACCCACAGTAAAAAAAAAAATCCTCAAAAGGTTTTTCACAAGAAGTAACAAAATTGTAAGTGATGAAATCAAACATATGATTTGCATTGCAACTAGTTGGCTATTTACAATGCTGATCATATGTCAATCTCAACCACAACCAGTCCTTCTCATTTCTTCAATCACTGAAGTTATTGCAGCATGAGACGGGGGCCGAGTGTCTTGTGTTTATTATACTGTGATACTCACATGTTCTGTGGTCCCTGTGATGACATGTAACCCATCGTAGGTAGACTTGATGTACATTCCCTAGGCGGAAAAAAACACATTATTAATGGTCTGAGTAAAAAAAAAAACAACAAAAAAAACGATACTCCTAGAGGGAGAGGAATGTATGACAGAGATCTTGGGGTCACAATTTGACACACATTGCATGGATTCCTGGCCTTGAACTGTAAGGCAGGCATCGGGTTGTAGACTGATTAAAAAAAAGAGAGAGAGAATAATAAAACAAAAAGTTCCCAGCATTCCTTACCAGCCCCTCTCCTGGTTTGATATTGTTCAGCTGGACTTCATCCAAGCAGGCCGACTGGCTCATCAGAGGGTCAGAGGTGGTTCTCACAGTCTGATCACAGATGCTGTTCAAAATCTTTGACTGCAGAGGAAAATGCACAATAGAATGCAACAATACATTATTTAAGAAACACCCAGCTCAAACAAACGACTAATAATGATTTCAATTGTTGTGCAAGATCCTTTATAAGAACCATCTGAGATATGGTACGTTCAGTTTGTTGTACTCCCTGTGTACCTGTTTGCTGTACATTGCAAAGCTTAATTAGCTAGAAGGGACCATTAGTAGGCTGTAACTGGACATACCAGTGCATGAACAACACTGCAATAAGTCGTGTACACACTACTCTGCTTGTTGCAGAAAATGAATGAGTTAATGCAAAGAATAAGCAAAAGGAGGTGATGCAATGTTGGGAAGAAAAGATGAGAACAAAGACCAGAACAAGACAATGCACAATTGCATGAAACAAAGAGCTGGACAAAGATACTCTGCTCTAATGTGGACTGTACTTCAGGATGTATAAGAGAGAGACAGAGTGCTAGAGGAAGCCCAGTGTTAGCCCAAAGGGTCTGGAGAGTGTCAGCAACAGGAAACATTGATTGATGGTGGGGGTGTATTAGAGCCGCCTCCTTTGCTGGCAATCCTACGGACCCGTCTGCTCCATTCACTCAGAAAACTGACCTTTCTGCTGAGAGCATGTCACACAGTCGCTATTTAAAAAGGCATTTACCTATACAACCAGCAGACCTGTGCCTCCAATAAAGAAACCCTAGGGACTCATTTAGCATACATTATGGGTAACGAAGTGAAGAGAAGCAGTACACTTACAACTTCCAGGATCTTCTCCTCCATCTCGTAAACACTGCAGTCCTGTTATAGAGAAGAAGTGAGGACAGATTAGGCTTCTGAGAAGTAAGGAACAGGGAAGAGGAAGAGGTTTTTCAATGACTAGAAACACAAAAAGTACCGGGGTTAGGTAAATAAGATATAATCAGCATTCCAGATATAGAACTGAGAAAAAAAAAGGAGAACAGCCACAAATAAACAGCTTTAGACTCAAATTACTTCTCTGCCTAAATTCTGGAGAAGCTGTAAGTGCATAATGTTCTGTGTGGTTCAGTAAACTGTACTGGAACATAAATGCCATACTGACATACATATAGTAACAATGTGCAGATGACATGGTGTGGAACAGTTGGGTTAAAAAATATAATGGTGTTCAGAAAGCCCTCATCCAAATAATGCGTTTGTTTTCTTGCACCACTGCTTCCCGCAGTTGAAAGTGGGTGGGCTTGTGGGAAGACACAGTAGCTGTGACCCTTGTTGTCTGGGGGATGAACCAATGATAGAATCTGCAAAGTCAGCCGGGAGACTGACCACCGTTCACTTCCAAGTCTCCCAACACAGCACTCATAGACTGCAGCTGGACTAAACACAGCTGAGGCAACAGCCTCCTGCAACAACTGTGTTGTTGGCGGTGAAAGGGCCACTGGTTAAGTGGGGGTGAGGGGTGGGGGTTCACTGTGCTTGTAGGGGGGCCCTGCTTGTTTATAGAATGGCTCTTTGCTCGTAATGCCCAAAGGCAACTCATTCATCAAAACACAGGTGAAATGCTTCTGTCAAAACTTAAGAGCACAGAAAATCTCCTCCTACATGTCTCTTATTTCATGAGCGTTCTCGCAGGCCACAAACCTTTGTCAGTGCTAAATAAAGAGGAAATAGTGTTTGGGTCCTCACAGTATTAGAGACATGCATAGGCATGTGCCATGTACAAAGCCAGCTCTGTTACTCTTTGTAAATCCATTGTGCAGACAGCCAATGGGGGTCGAGCAAGTTTTTCCATATTTCCATAGCTTGCACATTCCACTGGGCTAAAGGGGAGCGTGTGTTTTCAAATGCACTTTGCTTGACATAGTGTTGGTTTGTTTGCACAGACGAGATTTGCATGGCTGTCTACGGCCAGAGAGTGATGGCTTCACATCAAAGAAGAAGGGATCCTATGCTCGCTAAAATTATTTTGTTTCCATGCTTCAGAGCCTGTTTGACGGAGCTGGTTTGGTGAAGTCAGATACATGTGACTTTGCCACGTTTCCATTTTTTAGGGGGGGGGGGGGGATAACAAGCCAGTGTAAACAATAAGTAATAAAAACTTAATGGTTTCATTTGACTTTTATTTGTCCCAAAACTATGTTTCTTTACATTCATTCTTTCAGGTCAGTTGAGAATATATGGAGGCTTTTACAAAGAATTTGGCTATGCTTGCATAAACATGCAACTGCATATTTCTCTTAGAGAGTGTCACTTGTTTGGATGACTGCACAGTAAACAGAGCCAAGATGGGAGAGCTAAAAATACAAACTTTAATGTTTAGAGGTTGTGAAACTAAACAGTATCATTTCATGCTGCAGACATGGCTTGGCACATCTCAAATCAAGCTTTCAACGTTCATGGAACATTTCTCTTGTTTCATAGTTCCATCACATCATGTGAATAACACAAGAAATCAAAACGTAGCGCTGAGAGAAGTTGAGGGACAATTCCCTGGGTGTACTGATCCCTCACATTACAGACTTGATCCCACAAACTGTGTGGATCAGATGACTCTCTGTACGCTGCTCTCTGGGCTTTTGATCTGCCACCAGAGTGGATTTGCATGGTCGAGCAATGAAGTGGCAGAGAGAGAGAGAGGAGTGCTGGCACAGTGCAGAAACCTGGAGGGTAGCGGCCTTTACACCGGAGTGACATTAAGTCTTTGGACTAAAAAGTACGAGACATGTTCTTCTGACTCCCTGTTTTTCATGAGGTATTATTCACATGTGATGTATAAAACTGTTGAGTTCAGTGTTTTGCCTACATAATGGAATCTGTGTTTTATGTTGCTTAAAATGAAAATAAACCTGAAATCTCTCCCAACAACGCAGGAGTGTGACGCACAGAAAAAAAAGACATGGGGGGATCGATGAAAAATGCGTTTGTTGAAAGCGAATGACCTCCACGCTGAGGGGTCAGCCAAGATGGGTGATGCGTTCACAGTTTTATGGCTGTGGCCCTATTGTGTGTGTACACACAGGATTCATTCAGGCAGAACATATAAATTGTGTGATCTGAAAAGCCCTAATTCTTGGCTGAAGTTCACGAACAAGCTGGGCAAACCTCCGGCATCCTCCCCCATCATAAAACTAATCACTGTGGCGGACTGCTGTGCAACCTACTTTATTAACCAGTGGCTCTTACTCTGGCCTGCATGTTACAAAGAGAGTATCACAAAATCTTCTGCAAATTGAGTTACTTAAGTTATGAGATGAGTTGAAATAAGCATCGCATCCACCACTTTGAAGCTATTCTCTGCTCAAGTCATTAGAGGGAACAGAATGGCTGCAGCCTTAAAAGACTCTTTCAGCACCTTTTCAGGAGTTTTTTTTTTTTTCTACACCATAGCCTCTCCACTTCACATGGCAGTGTGGGAAATCTATACCCCCACTTCTGCTAGATGACCATGACCAAGACACCCACCAGTAAATCACCAGAGGCGCTGAAATCCCAGACACTGGTGGTGAAACAGGCACTCTGGGAAAGACATTTATTTTGATGCAATAACCTTTAAAAAAAAAAAAAGAAAGAAAAATGACACCTGCAGTCTCAGTGGCCACTTTCACTGGCAGTGTTAAATTAGTTACTTCCTATGTTCAAGTCAAACAATTTGAGGAGAACAAACGATAAAAGCTAACGCCTTTGATACTGCGCAAAAGGCAACTCACCAGCTGCCTCTGTTTTAAACGTTTAGAATCATTTACCATTGGTTGTATGAAACTGACAAAAGCAGACACCCTACTGTGTCCTGATGCAACGCAAGAGCAACTCTCCGTCAAAATACAATTTGGCAAAAACAGTGTACGGGTTCTCCATCTCTGTTTAACAGTCAAAGGTCTATCTGGCAGCCTCATGGACCTCCTCCTCATCCTTTGCATTAAACCTTAACGCAGGAAGTGTTTTCAGACCGTTTGGTGTCCTGCTGCGAGCATCTTAGAGAAGCAAAAACAGGAACCACATGGCTGAGGGAGTACAGCAGCATGCGGAATGTTGGCAGTCACCTTTAAGAGAGCACCAGCGGGTTTTATGAAACTGGAAACACAAAAAGCACTGTTTACCATTAAAGGTCCCCGCACGAAAGGGGGTCTCCTCATTAGGCTACATAAGGGGAAAAAAAAATAGCTCAAGAAAAACATCAGTATTTGCAATAATATGCTCAGACTGCTGGCTTCAGGGTTATGTCATGGCTGCCAGACCACATTTCCCATAACTCTCTCCTTCTGCACTTTATACTGAATGTCTGTGCCCCCAGGTTGGTTTGTACTCAGTGGAAAAAGCCATTGAATGTGTATGCATCTGTGTGCGTAGGTTTGCCAGAGGCTAGACACACGTGTGCTGTTGAGCTAACTAGCGTGCAGACCTGTTGAACTGTGGTGGTGAGCTCCAGGCACAGCTGAATGATCTTGTTCTTGGTGGCTGTGAAGTCACTGATCCCTGTAAGAGGTGTCCTGTGAGCAGACAAAGAAGGAAAGGGAGAAGATTAGAAGCAGCAATGGGCAACAGAGCAGCACAGTCACATACACACAGTGTACATGCACCCTGGAGGACTGCAGAACTCTGAAAAGATAACAATGTATATGATTCAAACAGAAACACTAGACAATGACCACATCATGAGGCTCAACTGTAAAATGTAATGTTATACGTAAGAGCTTGGCCATGGAAAACTTTAACCACATTTAGTTATATTTAAAATGTGTGGTATTCATTGGTAACCATTGTATTATCAGGGTTATAATTTAAAGCAGTATAAAAGTGGGATTGTTTAACGAGAGGTCCTTTAAAAATACTTTCCTTACCCCATTAACACATTTCAATAAACTGCAGCATTGTATATCTGTGGAAAAAATGTCATTGTCTCAAATAATGTCCACAGAGCATTGAGGCTGTCTTGAGGGCAGCACTGACTGAAGTGTGGTGGAGAGCAGTTACATTGAAAAGGATGCATCACCTTGATGATGTCCTGTATCATCAATCTTATCCATATCTTATTATTTTGTTCGGATATGACAGCAGAAGTTGAGAAAAACATAATAAATCAACCTTAGTATTTTTTTTTTTTTTAGTCTAACTATTGCGTTCAGACAGTCTGAGCAGAGGCCATCAGCTGGCATAATCCTAAATCAGATGATTATTTTCTTTTAAAAGAACATATAATGTATAATGTTCAGATTGAGTTAAATGACACACAGTATTAACAGAGAACCCTAAATGAAACCGTTGGCAAAAAAAACAGTTATTACTGTGAACTCTGAAGACATAATCTAACCAAAATTTTTATTTCAGGCCATACAATTTGAAAAGCTGTTTTATTTCTACCATCTCAACATAAAAACATTTAAATCATGATGTCATTTTAACAGCTTTAGCCAAGCCTGCAAAAAAACTGAAGCTTAATTTCAGAAAGCTAACACATAATCCAGACAACCTGCTTAACATGCCCTGCTTTGATGTTGTGATTTGGAGCAGGTCATTGGAAGAGCACGGTGGACTCTGTATGCAACCCAGATGACCTGCTTTTCTTGGCCAGGGGCATGGATACTGTATGTTCAAAACTATTCAACAATTCTGAGTGCACAGGTAAATGGTAGCGATGTTAATGTTGTTACCTGTCAAGCCAAGCCAGGAGGCTTTTTGCAGCACCAATCAGCTCCACCACAGACGTAAGGAAGTCGTTGGGGGGCTTTCGTGAGGTGCTGTCATCATATGCTGGGCTATTCCTGCGGTCGGATGTGGCCATGTGCAGACTGTTGGTGGCAGCTCTCATCCTCACAACAAGATTCTTCAAGTTGTCTGTCTCTACACCATAGTTCTGAAAAGAGAATTAAAACACCATTGTAACAAGATCAAATGAAGATGAAAAGCAAAAAACTTGAACCTCGCATCAAATCAAGCAACCCTACTGCATAGTCTAGACATGGAAGGCACTTTTATCAGAGTGGGGAGTGTCATTACCAGGAAAACAAGTTGATTCCTGCACAATAAGAGTCTGCAATAATTTCTTTGACAGATATGATTGAAGTGCACTTGTCTGTGAGGATGGCTGGTGCATGAAATTTCCCACCCGTCTCCATGTTTGTCCCAGCGTGTGCAGGAAGGGTGTGCATGCACGTGCCATCACCTGATTCTGATCAAGCGGAGCAAAGTCTGCATTCTTTAGCCTGGGTAGTTTCCTGCTTTTGCATTCCTCAGATTTATAGGTTATTGATGTGCACAAAGCAGTTGAGCATTGTGTCTCAAAAGGTCACTAAGTACAGCACAGACCAGCTGTGCACTTAACCACTGCAGGCTGCAGAGCAGCAACACAATGCATGTGTTTTTCCTTGGCTGGTAAAAATGAGTGTCTGAGACTGAGCATGACCACTTGACCAAGGGCTGTTTTTAACATCTGTGCAATGTTTTGATTGAATAATGTGTTGGTTGAGGGTAAACAGAAAAAGAGTAGCCTGGCTCCCTAGTAAATATCAGCTTACATGGTGTTGCATCGCTGCCAGTAGTGTTTATGCACGTGTGACGTACCAGTTGCTAAATATGCTTTGCAAGGAGTAAAACAGCACGTGTTTGGGACACTACGAAGGAAATCTGCAAGTGGTTAGTGTGCTTTTATTCCACTGCCTCTGTCCAACATGAGCTTAAGAAAAAAATGTATTTCACTTGTTTCAGTTCCCGTAGAAATAACCTGAAATATCTGAACTACTCCAACAGTAGCTCTAGGAAGCCGCACTCTTGGTGCACTTGACATGAAATGGATTGTTTATATACCTTTTATCATGTTTAAATACACAGAGGATATACAGAACAAAAATAAATGAACAATTTAATGGTTCCGCTTCTCCTTCAGTCATTCACACAGTGAAAGTGGAACTTGAAAGCAGTGTGAGCACTTTGCAGATCACACGTCTCGCCTGGCTTTTTCATTACCAGGCTAATCACACAGTCACAGCAGCTCTAACTGGCTCGCAGATGTCCAGAGAGCCTCTGTCCCACACTGCAGCTGAGCTAAAAGCCATGTCTGAGGCCAAAACCTGTGGTTCCAGTCAAATGCAATTTTTCATTCTCATAACAGCACTTGGAGCCAAATCTTCTTTCTTTCAGTGCCTTTTTATAGACATTCAGCTAATCTAGAATCAAGATGTGTAAACTCGAGCGGAGGCTCGTGAGGGGACTAAATTCTGCTATAAGCATCCTGGGGAGAAATAGAGAGCGGCTATCACAACAAAGCACTTCCTGTCCTCGCCACAGGCATTACATGGATCTAACTTGGCTAGAAAAGATACATATGCCTGTAGGGTAGACATAGGGTGTATGACTGTGTGTGTGACTGTGTGTGTGTGTGTGTGTGTGTGTGTGTGTGTGTCTCAGTCCCTTTAATGTGCCATCTGAGGTTAAGTTTAACAATATCTTGGGACAAATTCCTCCCTGGGCAATGCTAAAATACATTTTCAGCATCTCTTTGGCTCATTATGATGCCTGACGATCCATCATATTCTGTATGTTCTATAGCAGCTGCAAACAGCATGTGTGTGTGTGAGTGTACGTGTGTTAGTGTGCATGTTTGTGTGCTTGTGTGTATGTGAGTGTGAATATCATGTGGTGCTGATTTTTTGTGTGGGTCACTTGGGTCTTAGAAAAACCAGAGAAGAGTTGGGTTTCAACTCAACTTGGACTCTGCAGAAGACATCATGTCTGAGAGAAGTCCAATAAAATTAATTGAAATGTTCCCTCTTTGTCCCCAGACAGTATTTGGCTCTTGAAAGCTTTGGGTGAAGGAGAGGAATGAGTTTCCTACAGGGCTGTGGGGTTGTATGTCAGGCCATCATTCTTCCTGATCTAGCTCTGAAACCACAAAAGCTCAGGTCCATGAAATAAATATGGTACAATTATCAGGCAAAATCTTCAATGTACTGTATGTGCACAAGCTTTTGAAGCAAAGTGTCACAAAGAGAAATGTTTCTGCATCAACGTGAAGTGTCTAACCTAACAGTAAACAAAAAAGGTAGAAGAGTGGGGGGAGGGGGGGGGGAGAGTGTGAGAGCTTGTGGGGGTTCTGGGTCCTGGTGGCCTGTGTTCCTGTCGGTAGCAGTGACCTTGGCTCAGTCAAAGCTAATTGAAGGGGGGGGCCTCACTTCCTCCCACGGGGCCTGCGGAAGACCACAGTCTCATTCTTAATAAGAAAGCCCCTACCAGACAAGAAACATTTGGCTGGACTGCTTCAGACAGAGGAGAATGGTTGCTACCGTAAAAGCCGAGCACTCCTGGCCCTAAGTTACACAGAATAGAGAGGGAGGGCTGTGACTCAGATGTAGAGTCGATTGTCTCTAAACTGGAACCTTGATCACACACATATGAATGTGTGTGATCAGTTAATACTGATGGACACTTTGCAAAGCAGCCTCTGCCTCAGGGTGTGAATGTGTAGGTGTGGCCTGCAGTGTAAAAGCGCTTTGAGTAGTTAGAATACTAGAAAAGCGCTATACAAACTAAGTCCTTTTACCATTAACCATAAATACAATGTGCCAAATATGAATTTACTGACTATAGAGTCATACTATACTAGACTATGCAGGGCATACAAACACAGAGTATCACAGCCCGTTTTAGGGAAGAACAAAGTTCCCATGCAGGAAAAGGGGTTCACTTAAAACAACAGAACCATGCCGAGAAATCATTCTTGAGGCCAAATTTATGAAGCCGCTCAACAGGAAAACTACTCGAGATTTCACTGCCTTGATGTTGAGGTTCTGGGGTGAACAAAAATCTGGACCTGATTACTGTGGTGGTAAAAGAAAGGTTATGAACCACAGGATGTACAGTACGGTACATATCCCATGATGAGTAAATCTATCAAAACAAAAAAGGGCCAATACGTGCCAACTGCTTCAAGGTGTCAACTACCAGGTAGAGGACACACTGCTAAAAGATACATAAAACACTATCTACGCTTTATGCATATTTAGAAAAAATACTGAGTGAAAATCATGCAGGATACTTTTACGTCAGTGCATCATCAGATGGTCAGTGAAAACCCCCACCTTTAAGAAAAGATGGGAGATCATTCTCCCATCTCCCAGAATGTTGAACCTGAAAACATTCTGGTTCGACTTTTTTTTTTTAATCAAAGATGTCCCAGTATAGTTTTAAGGTTGAAGGTTGAAGCTCCCATTTAGACTCAAGATAATAATAGATTCATTGTGACCCCAAACATACAAAATGGGCCAGAAAATGAGATGTAATCTCAATTATGAGTGTTTTTGGCAGATCCAAAGCTAAGTTAATCATGTGTCTGCTTCACACTAGAAAAACATCTAAATAGTAGCTTTACTGTGCTGAGGTGGCAGATCACTTACAAATCAGAAGTGTTAGCCAAAAAATGTGTTAATCCAAACCCTTTTGAGCTACAGCCTCAATACATGATGCAGCCTCATGTAGGAGAAGATTACAAACGTAAATTACATCAGGACAAAAATAACCAAGCCATAAACGATTATTGTAAAGCACCTTTTAAGAGATGTATGAAGTCTGAAATGCTGACACTGATCGAAACGCAGGGACCACAAACTGGGCTTTTTATGGCACAGGAAGTGATAAAACTCCAAATAGATCCCATCTGCCTGAAAACCTGGTTCTCTTTCAGCTGGAGCATGGATGGTTTTCATTGCTCTTTCATGCTCACTAGCTGAAGGAAGAGACATTTTTGTTGGCAGATCATCTTGGAGCTGTGATGATGGACAGAGGGTCAGCTGGTTTGCTCCCAAAACTATGACTGAAACAGTACCAAGATGGCTAAGGGCAGTGGACAGATTCAATAACGGGAATGACCTGACATTTACAGCTTTTTGTAAGAGAATAGGGACTAACAACACAAATCTAGTTTGACCTTTTATGTATTTTGTGTATAAAGAATTTATAAGAAGGAGCTTTCCGCTTATCCATCAAACTATTTCTCGTTGCTATACGATAACCATCAGCTACCCCTTGTAATCTCAAACTATTTTAAACTGCCAAAACAAGCCCAAGGCCTCTCTGACTGATCTCTCCGGATTTCTGAGGGACATCGCTATTCCCTAATGTCCTAAGGCTTCATCATGTGCTGTGATGCCTCAAGCACCCTGATGGGCTGTTTAAGAAATGATCTTTTCTGCACTGTGAATGTGGACACTAGGAGCAAAAAGGGGGAGGGGGACAAAATGACCAAAAGAGAGCCTCTGCTTTGTAAATATGAATTTTTAAAGATGAGCCTGATTCCATATAACATGTATACATGTTACCGTATGAAGACATGCATCATAATAACCATGCAGCCAAGACCTACTGACCAGAGCACATAGTAGATCGACAGCCTCCAGCACCAGTTCTTGATGTCCAATCCTGGTGACGCCGAGCTCCTCCAGGTCTTGATGCGTGATCTTTAGTAGCTGCTCCCCGCTGATCTTCTCCCGCTCAAAGTTGCTCACATACTGCTGCAGGCTGTCATCCAATCCTGGACACACAAGAAGTAAAAAGCGGGGATTCATAAATTTAACATTGAAACACATAGCAATTTACGTTTATGGTATGAATGCAAAACCCCAATTACTGCCGAATTCAGATAAACGTCTTTATGTGTCACGTTTTGGTGAATCCTATTAGTGTGGGTGTGGGTGTTTTGTGTGTGTACAGTGCAGATAAAGAACAGGTGTGACTGCTATCTTTGCTAGACAAACACACCATAAACAGGGAAACGGTTGAGACCTTTAAGTCTGTTGGAAAGGTTAAACAACAGAGGGCTATTTTTGTGAGTTTGTGGCTAAGTGGGTGTAGACGGTTTTAGGAATGTCCCCTTACTACAATTCAAAACACAGAAAACAAATTTGATGGACCGTTACTCTACCGACTGCTTTGGTCTATAAAGTACATCAGCATGTAACTCACATAGGTATACTATTACTGTGTGCTTCTGTTATTCTACATGGATTGAAATACAGTACTTCTCCCCTTGCAATACACACAACGTGTCCCTCAGTTTCAAGTAGTGTTGATACACAACATAGAGAAGAACAAGCCTTTGTATGTGGGTGTTTGTGTGTGTCTCGCTATGGGTGTAGAAGGGAACGCCATCTTTTTCGCCATCAAAGAGCTCACAGAAACGGGGCAGCTGCAGATACGTGGCCCTGCGCCCTGTTTTTCTTTTTTTCTGAAAGACCTGTCTGCTGAAAGACACTCTCTCACTCTAACCATATCAGTGCCACACACACATATACACTCTCACACTAATGATATTCTTAACGATGAATTTCATGTCAAACATTCGAGTCAAAAAAGCTTTACTGTTTTTAGGCACATCGTGTAACTTAACCTCAGATAACTGCATATACAGTATTTAAAATGCAGGGCATGTACTTAGGAGTGAAGACCCACTGGGTGTGTGCTGTGCTCACTCAGTCCTTTTTGTGAATGGCACCTCATATCTTTATGGCTCTGTGATACTCAGGCTGTGCATGAGTATACATGGGGAAAATAACTTGATACTGTGTACGTGTGTATATCATGGTAGTTACTTTCTGACACAACTGGATAAGATAACATGTATCAGAGCATCATGTTACACAGAGCATACAAACTACACATACTGCCCGCACAAAAACACATGTTCTTTCAGTTAACGTGGAATTCTAACATTTTATTTTGTACGGTTTGAGCTCACTTTAATTAAGTCGAGTTTGCTGGTGGTGAAAACTGAAATAATGCAAAGTGTGAACAGGTTTCATTATAATGCTGCTAACCAGGGGTGGAAAAAAGTACGCAACTTTATTCCTTGGGTCAAAGTATAGATACTCCTGGTCGAATATTTCTGAAAGACTGTTGAACACAAAATAATAATCCCTCCATCCCCCCTCAAACCCCCACACAGGACTGCCTCAACGGACTGTGCAACATAACGCATCATTACACGTGCAATATATTTGATATCTTTTACAGTATTTTATACAACGTTTCTTTTATACCTATTTATGTTTGCACCTTTTATTTTTATGTAAATACTTGCTGCTGTTTTTATCCTGCACTATGATGAGCCAACTGCAACAAAATGTTGTTCTTAACTGCACTGTAGGGCACAATTTAAATGACAATAAAGAAAGTCTAAGTTGCTCAGTAAGACTTAAGCATTCGATCTACTTACAATTTATTTTTGTCTTAAACAACTTTTACAATGCATGAGTTCAGTCAATATGGCTGTACATTCTGCTACTTATGCTCATTTAGAAAACATTCTTTTTTTTAACTCACATGCTACAGATCTCAGATTTGTAGCTCCAAATCAATAGGAACAATAATAGGAACAATAACAAAAAAACCTGATGAGCAGGACAAATGTCAGCCAGGCAACTTCTCTATTCATGTTCTTATCTTTGTTCCTGATGCTTTACTTATCTGATGACCTACAGTATGTAATCATACTAATGCATTGCTTCCCAAACTTTTCAGCCTATGACCCCAAAAAACGACAGGGCCGGATACGGGGGGACCCCGACTGCCCCTGAAGGGGGTTGAAGCATAAAATTGTACACAAATGCAGTAATTGGCCTTTCCTGACACTGGTTTAAGAATACAACAGCCTAAAAACCACAAGATTGTTGTGTATAGTAATTTATTTATAAGAAAGGCTAGAAGCAGAATAAGAGTGATCTCTATGTTAAGACTGTAGCACTGACTGGATACAACATTTAATAATGCAGTGGTGATGTCTGTGTGTTTTTGTGCATCGTTATGTGTGAAGAGCGGCAGACACCTACATTGTTGCTGTTGTGCAAACTTATATTTTAAGGATCTCGAACACATCACTTTCCTTTCTGCATGAATCTCTCATGACCATGGCTTAATCTTTGATTGAACACATTTTATGTTATATTTTTACAATAATTGGTCAAATATACCATTTAAAACGATCACAATAACACAACACATTAAAATGTGCTCTATATGTGTGTCGCTCCTTGGCTCACCCTGCCATCAGAGGACCTTCAGGGCCATTAAAATTCCATCATAGCATCAAAGTTTACTTTATAATCCACTTTATAGAGAGCTCAAGTCATCTCCACTGAATCAAAAGGAAATTCTATCAGAACTTGTTAACCATTAGCCTTCACACAAGTCAGGTCCAGTTAGCCTGATTAGATTTTTCTCATTCCTCAGCATGCTAATTCCCAGGCATGGCTTCAGAGAATTTTAAGCTTAACCCTTGACTGGCCGACAGTCTGCCAAGAAATCCACTCCATGTTGTAAGACTTTGAGGGACTTATATGGCCTTTACCCAAAACAGAAAAAAACACAAGCCAACTACAAACAGCAGGCCGATCACTAAATACAATCAGATGAAAACAATGATAAAGAAGGAGGAAAGTTTCCCTTCCTGCTGGGTTAAAAAGGCATTTCCTGTGGAGTGGTGCCACTCTCCTCATCATCCAGAAGAAGAAAGGGCACAAGGGGAAACTTGTGGTTCCGTTACTAAACTTGCTTAAGCTTTTGTTGTGCTTTTTTTAGCTGAGGTCTTAAAAAAAACACATCATCTTCCAACCAAAGAAATGGTCTAAGTGGAAATGGTGAAATACTGAATGGACTGAATGGACTCCTGATCCTACAAGACACACTTAAGAGAGTTCAAAGGGTATTCTGATCTGCGTTGGCTTTAAACCAGAAAGTCGAGGGATTCGATCCCCAGCTCTGGCCCCAACATGACTGATGTGTCCTTGGGAAAGACACATAAATCCAAATTGTTCCTGCTGCTTCGTAGGCGATGTATGAATGGGATTAGTTACTTCTGATGGTCTCACTACATAGCAACCTCTGCCATCAGAGTGTGAACGAGTGTGAATGGGTGGGCTGGACCCAACTGTTGACACCTTTTGCACGAAAGGGGGGTGATCTTACAGTGTAGCTTATAAAACATTTATTAGGCCTCAATCAATGGCTGCTGGTGTGTGGGGGACTATCAATTTTCATTAAAGCTAGAGTAACCAGTAAAGGAGATAGGGTGTCAGGTTACTGTGAATTGAGCGAAAGGGGAGGCACAAGGGAGGACTGTGTGAATGCTTTTCAAAAGCTGTGCAGGATGAAACGCTTTGGAGTTTTACGGCCTCTGTGAACCACTTGGCAAACGTCCTCAAACCCAAGCTGCTGGTTGTTACGGTGTTGCTGTAGAAGCTCAGACACCCAGCACCAATGCCATACGTAATGTAACATGCAACCCACTTCTGGGTCTATACCCATCAGTTGGGAAACCACTGGTTTAAACAATGAAAACCTAATTCATAAATTCACATTATCCAATGTTTGTGTTCCTTATTAAAGTCAAAAAGAAAAAAAAAACGGTATTACGTACTCCCTTGAAGAAATTATCTCACATCTGAATCAAATTTTTTTAATTTGACCCTATGCCCTTCTTTTGTTCAAATTTTACAGAAAGCCATTCATACTCTTTGTACACAGTATGCCATTCAAACATCAATGCATTTTTGTAGGTAATGCAATAAAAAACTATCACATTAAATACAGATCAAAAACATTCTCTGCACTAGGAAGAAGCGGAGGGTATCTGAATGTAATCCGTCAAGGTCTCTGACCAACAAACAGACTGAACAGTAGGCACACAGTAAATGCCAGTTTGTATGTCACCTGCTGTTCCATGTGGGGTCTTACCACCCACCATCTCTTCCTCAGTACACACAGAATGTACGTAGAACAGGTTATCAACACAATGTTGTGAGTGTATTGATGCATGCTCATACACACGCTGGCATATTTTTGGACAGCTGGGAAAGCAAGAACCTCTGATACTCCAGTCTGGATGCAACAAGTGGAACTAGACCCAGTTGGAGGCCTAAGAGCTCTACAGCCTACTTAAAGGCTGTGTAAGCACACATTTTTGGCAACGTAAACAACAGAACCCTTCCGCTTGCAAATGGCTGAGCTATTCTTGTCATACTCAGCCCATCCTCATAGACGCGAAAAACAGCAGATTGTGTTTGATGTTGCCAAGCACAAGAGAGCTCAGGACCCGTTTTTGGTAGTGTGTTGAAAGGGTCATGGGAACAGCAAACACGTTTGAATATGACATCTTAAAAAAGTTCAGAAAAATGTTGATCAATTGTGACCAACAAAACTTTCAATGCAGCTTTTGGTTGCCAACTTTTTGTTCTCAGGGGTTTGATTACACCAGAAACGAGTGAACAGTCTTTCACCTCCTACAGAAAGAACGAAACAAGCTCCCTCCTCTTCACCTCCACCAACTTCCAACCCCTCCCTATGCTCCCAGTGGGAGATAAGCCACACTGTAACACACACATGAACAGGGACACACACACACAAGCATGCACAGACCACACAAACCAACATCCCCAGTGAGCTGGCCAGTGGGAAAGCTACTGGGTGTAGAATAGCAGAGCCACTGTAACTCTGCTGTCTTTATTCGTCAGGCAGGCCTCCGAACCTGCAGGGAACGGTCAGGAATTTGACTCATTGTTCTCCGTTGAGCAGCTCCATTGTGGGAATTCACAGCACATGGGCACAATGGTCTCTGGTCAGACCAGGCTGTGCCGTAATTAGAAAGAAAAAAAAAAGAAAAAGCTCCTCTCGGCTACTGCTAAGCTATCTTCTAATGCATGACTTCACAGGACAACAACAAAGACTGTATACACACACACACAAACTGGGCTGGCCCTTCCAATGGGAACTGGGGATTTGAGTAACACAATGGTGCTACATCTCTTTATTAAGCATGTAGTGTCCTCATCTGAGAACAGTTTACAATGTTACGGCTTTCTATGAATATCACTTGTGAAAAATGCTAGTGAGGTAATGATCTGTGTGCCATGATTCAGTATTGGATTTGAGATATCTTGAAACGTTTACAACTGTAAAAAGAAAAGGACTGGTAATACAGAGGAAAAGCTGTTTTTTTTTTTTTTTAGTCCTATGATTTTCGGACAGCTAAACTGGCTCTGACCCTGTGCAACCCATGCATGTATCCTAATCTTAAATACAGATAACTACAAAATGGCACTTATATGTCCCACGAGGACTTGCTTAAGTGAGAAAAAGCAGCTGAGGCTATTCTGACCACATACAGACAAAAGCATCTCTGTCTCTTAAGGGGTGATGGATGATGACTGATGACGGCAGATAGGTCAAAGTTCACAGGGCTGTCATTGGTTGAGGCACATCAGCAACTAGTGCTAGCCCCTGGGCTCAGTTAATCCTCACCTCAGCAGCTTTCCATCCCAAACACAACGTCAGATTTTAAAGTTTGAGCTCAGGCGGGTCGGATCGCTTGGTTAATATTGACTGGAGAAAGGTGAGAGGTTGCTTCTGGAGGCGTTGCAGGAGGTTGAGAGAAGTGTTTGGGCTGTCGCATGGCCTGATACATGATGACTTTTGGCTACAAGCAGATCAGAGGATTGAGGAATAACAAGATGGAGCAAGAACAGACACCAGAAACAGATGAAGCAGACT
Organism: Labrus bergylta; assembly: GCF_963930695.1. Lineage (NCBI taxonomy): Eukaryota > Metazoa > Chordata > Actinopteri > Labriformes > Labridae > Labrus > Labrus bergylta. The sequence goes on along the minus strand of NC_089212.1, from coordinate 10,463,768 downwards.
GCTGCGGGCGCATTAGTGAGTCTTGAGATGGAGGTGTGGAGTAAACAGCATTTTAAAACGACAATTTCTCAAGACAGAAACGTGGATCATAATCTACAACCACTTTCTCTGTAGTTCAGTTCGACAAAAGAAACAGTCCTTCCTCATCGTCTGTGTCTTTTGAAATTGTTCCGCCTTCAAATTAAGGCTTCTCGGCTAGCTTGAGTTAGCCCAACAAATGCCAATAGAACACACAGCTCATATCCTGTAAGCCAGAGACATGCTCAATCCGAAATAGTTACAGATACCGAACTGCATAAACATGTTCCTAGAGTATTCAGTCTCTTATATTTACAACTGCTGGTAGTACATGCAGATGTTTGATTTATTCAGTGGTATATCAGAAGAGGAATAATCAAGAGTAGGTTTGTAAAGCTGCTTGTGTAAGGCAATTGATGTTTTCATTCATGCACAAAACTGCTGACTTTCATTCGAGCCCCCTAAAGTAAAACTTCCGTGTGAAGTCTGGCTGAGTCGATGTATGAAAGTCCATCCTGGATTTCGGCACGGCTTTTTATGTCATGTCTTGCCTCCTGAGCTCCTCTTCCCCCTCCAGTCTGACAGGGGAAACTACTGTTTCCGATATATGTGAATAAACAAATCGGGAAGATTTCAGGGATAATTTTGAAAATTTCAATGACATTTTCTAGAAATTGTCAGGAGTGCATGTGTGAAAAGCAGCTTATCATTCCTGCAAAAGACCTGAGACGGTATCAGGAACAGTATGCGCAGGTAAGTGTAGCTGCATGGCTCTTGAGTGTTTGACAGGGACAGGGGTTGTGACTAGAGCAACCCTCTCAGGCCAACACAAACACTCATAGCTCTCCAGCCACTGGGCCGCCCAGCCACGCTGCAGCTTGTTACCACTAGCATAAACACCCACTAAAGAAAGGACAAGGGCCACAAAAGTCTAAGTCTCCACTCCTCCTTCACTTCTCTGCTCTGTATTCTCTGCTATTTCACCCACCACAATCTTTGTCTTTTTCTGGCCCCTCCAGGTCATATTGTTGTGGATCCGCCTGTTGTCAAGTTTTCCAGGATAGTCACAGTCTTGAAACTGCACAATGCTATAGAGTGGGAGTTCTGGGATGGGAATTGTCTTTGTTCTTCCCAGTTTAAATCAAATAACTACAGAAAAGAAGAAGAAAAGCAAGGGCCAAAACTCTGTGTGGCCCAGGAGTCAGATGGGATGTTGCTCAACAGACTCTGGTGTTTGTGTATCAACAGGATTTCTAAAATACTCACTTTGTTACAATGTATACATTATTTCCACAGGAGAACTATAATTTAAGACTGTTGTTCTTTGCAAAGACAAAGAGATAGAGGGAGAGAGGCTAAAAGCTTGGGAACAAAGGGCACTGACAGAAAAATACAAGGAGAGACAAAGAAGAAAATTACCACTTTTGAGAAGTGAAGTTCCCTTCTTAGCCCCAGCCCCTAGTTCAAAGTCAAAACCACTGAGACATAAACAGGCTATAGAAGGCACAGGGAATTCTGTTTACTGCCCTTACCCATCCACTTGTACGTCGTATGATCAGGGTGGCCCAGCGTACTGATTACAGAGCAGTTTACTAGCAACATAATAGTTGCCTATGGAAACCACAATAAAGATGAACAAGGTTTTGGGAGGAAACGAGCCCCACTCATTTAGTGCCGTGGGAAAAGTGTGCTCTTATAGAAACTTTGCATGTGACCATAGTTTTCTTGCAGAGATGAAACTTATCTTTGCATATGCTACAATGTTGAATTATAATGAGTTTCTTGTCTTTGATAACTGTATGGTTGAGTGTAGTACTTGCTCCTATGTGGATTACCATGAGCATCTCCAAGAGCCAGCTAGATTAAATCTACAGCAACACCTCGTAAATCAAGTCACTGCGTAGCCAAGCAGATGATTTCCCGATCACATCCAACAGCAGGTCCTGGCAGGGCCAATTCCCTAGCTTGGTTTCCAATATACAAATCTGAGCTTGTTGCCTGATTTCTTCCAAGGCTAAAGCCAGCAAGAGCACTTCGTTGTGGTAGCGCTAAGTGCAACTGGTGTTAACCCCCTCTTCACAATGAAGAGCTGAAGCAACGACTGACTCTGTAAATAAAAGGGAGGTTTCTATGGTGACGGGAAATAGGGAAAGGTTGGGGGATGATTGGGGTTAGAGGCAGTTGGAGGAGGGTGAATTAGGGAGAGAAAGAGGAGACGGTGACTGTCAAAATCCAAGGATTTACAAGTGGCTTGTGTTGAGGGTCAGAAGAGGAGGACACAAGTCAAAATGAACATCATCTATCTCTTTATAGAAGAAGAACAAACCACAAAAATGCACATGTTCCCAACAAGATCCATAGTCAATAAAAAAACATAGATCATTAGCTGTCCCTTAAAATTCCCAATGACTAAATTCTTGTAATACGACAGTAAGGAGAGAAAATGAAAAACACTTGGATTCATTATGTAGTAGAAGACATCACTAGGCAGCCTACAGGCCTTGGGCAACTGATACCGTTCGCCCTGCAGAGATGGGTGCGGATAGTTGAGGTTGAGTCAGTTTCAATGAAAGGCAGTGTGTCACCTGCAGGCCATGACATGGGACATATATGACGCACTTATTGAGACACACATTCACACGCGACATGTTGTTGTGCCGTTACTTTACCGACTCTCTGTGTTGGTGTTTAAGGATGAGTCCCTCTCGTTTTATCTTAATGCTCCAAACCAGTGACAGATGCATCGTGAACACACAAAGAACACAAGGAAAGTCTCCTCACATCTGCAGGTGATATTTGTTCATCCTCCTGCAGGCACCTGTTAGCTGGCTCTCCCTGATCAACGGTGCATATCGTAAAAGGGACAGTCATGATCCTATAAATAATGAATGCGCTGTTCTCTGGAAAGTGAGCCACATACAAACAGAGATGAAGAGCACGTGAGAGGATTTTCCCAGGTGGTTGTACTAATGGGAACAAAAGGAAGGATCAACAGAATCTCCCATGATTGTTTCTCTGGTCTGGAATATCCTCAAACAGGAGGTACCACTCCCTGCTTCAACAAATTGAAACCCTGGGTTTGCTCTAATATCCTTTGTTGACACCTACTGAATCAAGTTCAATGGAACACATTTGTTTTGTCAACTTTCTGGTGCTTTAAGCCCTGAGTTGAGACTCAAGATTTGGTAAGAGAAAAAATCTTCGATCCAGCATCGACAACAAACCTAGACAATTTTTAGTTTCAGTAGTTTCAGAGATTGCAAACCGATTCCAAAATGACAAAGCAGGTCAGGCTGGATCTTTCATGCTTGGCCTGTAACCTGCACCTCAGGAGTAACCTGCAATGTATGTTACTGTTGGGAGAGAATAGGAATGAAAGCAATAAATTGGATTGTTCTTCTCATGTATGGCCCCGTGGTTGGGATTTCCAGGTGAAGATAAATAAGAGAAATAGATACGTCAGTAAGGCCCAGTTTACATGACCTTACTGCTCTGAGCTTGTGGGATCTTAACTAGACATTCAGGAAAAAAAAAAGAAAAAAACAAATCATGTGATTGTGAGAGTTGTGTCCTTGTATCAGTATTATGAACTTTCCATAATAGATTCGTTTGCAGTTTTGTGTTCTGTAGAGCGGCATGGAAAATTACAGATGAAAATAACCACAAAGAAAGGGTTGGAACTTCCCTTTACTTATACAGGTGTCCTTTAGTTTCCTGGTACTACACTTTTCACCCCATCTATCCATTCAGGGTTCACAGAGCCATGCTGATAGCATCTCAGGGTTCATCAATGCACCACCAATGCTGTGCAAACAAAGGCTAACACATGACAGCTGCCTTGTCTTTCAGCACTCTCTAATGGAACAAGACAACAAGAGTGTTGACTGACTCAGGCACGTCACAGCAAGTCAAAACAAGAACATTTGCATTGAGGCAGGCCTACATACAGTAACATGGATTCCGAATGTGTTAGCTTAATAATGCTATCCTGCAAATCTAAATGGATTGGACAGGGGAAAAAAGGGGAGGTCAGGATACTCTCTTAAAATTGAACTTGAGTCTGCGTTTCCTATGGGGACAGTCATTGCAAACTGTGTGAATAACTTGAAAGGAATTCAGTCACTCAGTGTGGAGGACTGGGAAAATCTGGACTAGTCTGAACATGAACAAGCTCTGATCTGGCATCTGCCCAAGTTCCTGCTTAAAAAAAAAAAAAAAGTGGGTGACAGTACAACTAAAGATCCCTTCATAATCATAATGACATTACACTACATTGAAGTATAAGCTGGTGGCAGGATTAAACAGCTTTGTATGTATATGGTCATTGAGGTGACCATATCCACACAGTTAGGCGTTTTAGATCTGTTAAAAGAAACTGCTGGCTCCAAATTCCACAAAGGACATGTGTGACCTGTTTTTACTGCCCATTCCCAGAGGTGCTTGAGTTTGATAGGGGAAAAAACAGTTGACTGCATTCTTGTCATGTTCTGGGGTTATCTGAGCATTAATGTGTTAGCAGTGCTTAGATAGCAATGCCAACCGAGCCATTGACTATTTTATTTCTCCCCTCCACCAGTAAGAATCCTCACACGCTCTGGCGTGGTAGCGATTTGAGACGTTAATATATTGGTAAGACTCGAATTGCATGACTGCAAGTGTGAGCCTTCAGGCTCAATAAAGCAGTGAGAGTAGCTAAGGACACGCACTTGACATCCCTGCACGAGAGGTCAGTCAGCATGTGATCCAAGTTGGCTGCTGTAGCCGCTGTACCACCTAAGGTCTGAGTTTTTATTCGCATGGCTTAAGCATAGCACCTTAGAGGCCAAGTCTCTTTGGGAGCGGAGCCAAATAGCTTGCAGATCCTGCTAAGCTGAGATCATCTGGGAGATTTGCAATGTACATTTTAGATTTGAATGAAAAGCAAACTGGTCTAATGCAGGCTGGCAGGCATATGAGGGGACACTCTCCTCTCATGGCACTAAGAGATGAACCGTTGGATATTCATGCAAATGCAAACTGATTTTGGATTACTGATTAAAATCCTCCCCCCTGTAAAGCTATGAACACAAAACAGATTATTAGCTGGAACTAGCAACACACTGTATCAAAGCTGAAGCCCTGTCTCGCAGCCTGAAATGAGGGACAGCTTTCAAGCGCAACGTGAAGACCTTTACATTTATCAAAACACAGAATCTAGCTTTGTCTTTGTCTCCTCATCATCATTTTAAAACAGTCACATTAACTATTGATTATTTCTCCAGAAGTCTCCATATGGTACGGCTCCTGAGGCTATAAGACTTGGACACCAGGCCGTGTGAGAAACAGGCCATGGAGGGGCCGACAGGAACAACACCACGCCAATCCCTTTCAGTCACCTCTCCCCAGAGGGAATCCTCTTACAGCACTTCCCCTGAACTCTAGAGGTCCTTTTCTATGGAAAGGTAAAATGGTTATCTGTTTAATCAACTGAACACAAAGGGTTGCTTTTAAAAGCTAAATAACTGGAAACTGGTAAATGGCAAAAACAGGAGTTTTCACTCTAAGGGAGGACAAAGAAAGAATTGAATAACGATTCCAATTTGTTACTTCCCTGCACATGAGGCCACTAGATAGGGTAAACAGATTTTCGCTGTTCCTAAAGATTGTATTTGGATTCATTTAACACCTGTCCTCTCTGATGCATATCCACACAGTCTACAATCGTAGGTTAGCTGAAGTGGATTAATCAGGCCTGTGGTATCAATCCAAACATAGAACTCCACTAGTTCCGATTGAGCAACACTTAGCATAGGCGTTGGATGCCTTAATAAGGGTCTGCACGTCTGTTCACACTCCAGTTAAGGAAGTCTCTGTTTTAGCCTGATAAGGATCATGGACCATCATTGCCCACACATAAAAGCACATTAAGCACAGGTGTGACACTTCTCTGACGCGCTAATTATCATCTTGACACTTTGGTGCAACCTGAGAACGAGGATGAAGTCTCACACACATTTATTGCAATTCTTAAGTTTCCATCTAAACAGCTGTAGGATAAAGTGTTTGACCTATATCTGACCGTTCATATCAGATATGTTGTTATGGGAAATGGTCACACTTAAGCACACATGTGCTCCTGTAGCTCCATAGCATCACAGATAAGCTAATTAGAGGCATTCTATGAATAGATGTGTGCCAAACTGGCCTTTTTGTCAATAAGGGGTATGAGATTAATGAAAGTCCCTACATAAGTATAACTCTTGCTCAAAATAACTCCCATCATCAAAAATACAAACACCAAATATATGTCCGTATTAGGAACTTTGAAATATGATGAGCCAGTATTCAAGTTTAGAAAGTTGCTGCTGGAGGACAGGCGGTGTGTCAGGAACTGCAGTCCGGATTTGTAAAAGAAATGAGGAAAAAAAAAGGCACCAAGTAAGACAGTAGCAGTGCAGGTTTGCATGTCTGGGATGTCTTGTTTAAACCTGGCAGTAGGATGGACAATAAGCGAAAGAAAATGTATTTGGTAAATGAGAAACTACTCAGCTGAGTAAGAGAGAAAAACATTCTTAGATAGTGCAACCCCCTTCTCAGCTGAAGCACTGCCCATGTGGATTCAGGACCACATTTGGCAAATGACTTCATTCTTTGACTTTGCTAACATGTGGGTCACTAATTAACATCACTGGATAGAGGTCCTCAAATATACCCTTAATTAAATTGTGTAATCAAATTACTTGCAGAACAGTGACATCTGTACTGTCATTAGAAGAGCGCATGTGTCCCCCAGGTTAAGTAGTCCCGCACGTGACATATGGAATACTAATCGCATGAACACTGGTCCAGCTGGAAGATCAGAGTTTGTGGTGAAGGAAATATGCCTCAGGGTATCTTTAGTCCCCACACAAAAAAAAACAGTGTTTAAATTGAAAGAACCAAATGCCCTTTCCCTGGCAATAAACATCCACCAACCACTGTTTGATCTCCTTGAACAATGGATGCAAGTCATTAACAACTGCCTCAATACACAAAAACAGTCCCTGTGCTTCTGAGGACAACAACCTGAGCCAAATGAGGTCGCAGGCCTTGGGGTGCTTTCTGGGAGTTTAATTTCACTTTTGTCATGCAGGCGCAGCAACTCTGGAAACAACCGTGTTTGTCACTGGTGTAAACAGGTCAACATTAGGCCATGACCCTGCTCCTGGCATGGGTTCTACTTTGCTTTGATGCTGCTTGTCGTTGGTATGAAAGGATTAAACAGGTGGTTCTTCAGCCATCAGTGAGTACATTGTTGCTGTTGACTGTGTATGAAGACAGCACAATGTGTTTTCTTTGTCATAGACACTGATAAGAAATTCAGCCCGTTCTTGGCAATGTACTGGTACTCTGTTGTAGTTAAACACAAACATGTTAGACCTGAGAGTGAAACGTTTACCGAATACAGAACATTTCCTCTGTTAAGGACAAATATATTATATTTAGGTTGACTTGCACACATTGGGTTTACCTCAAGATATTACACATTAAAACATTCATTAAGACTTAACCAACTCAGTATTTGGAAGTTGGACCAACCTGTGGAAGTCAGGAACATGTGAAATGGTTTGCAAAGATGACACCAAGCAACGCTGTAGTTTGCATTTTAAGTTAAGAGCTCTATTTGTGTTGTGGCTCTTGCTGCTGAAAGGCAGAACAAACTTCTTGCAAATTATTGGTAGTTTATTATTCCCCTGTGAAACGCCTCTGACCAAAGCAAATGACTAGTTAGCCTTGCAAAACCACAATAAAAGGAAAGTTACCTTCAGTAGATTACTTTAAAAGGCTGCGTCACCTGTTTTCGCAGTCTCCACTTTTAAAGTTAAAATACATCGTAATGTTGTCCAGCAACAAATAGATGACATGTTGTTGATGTCACCCCTTGCTCATGACCTGGGTTTGTATGTGTAAAGGGATTTATGAAATATCCTTTTGACTGGCCCGTTGTCATTTCAGTTAGTCAGTTCACCTCTACAGTGTTTGTAAGGTCTGCAAATCCATTGGTTAAAACCTACAGAGACAACTGCTGAGTCAGATTTGAACAAGACTGACAGCAACGGGGGCCTGTGTAGACAACTAATCCTCTATGCATGCGTGCCCTGGCTGAGCCCTTTTCACTGGACACACTGAAACTAACCCCTCCACAATCCCCCTATAGCTCCCCGCTATGAATGAGCACTGGCGGGCATGCCTCAATCAGCAGATATGGCACTACATCACTGTTATGGAGCCAAATATTTTCAAAAGCAGCTTGACCCCAGACACTAACTGTGGGAGGAAGTCACCTACATTAAGCTTGGGGAAGTTTTCCAAATCTTCCTGACAGTAATGATAAACAACTTTGTCTCTTTGCCGGCCACGTACACAACCCATAACTCTTTAAGCCGTACAATACACACACACACACACACACTTTAGTTTTTTAAGTGTTGGAAACGACAAACACTCTAAAAATGTCCAGCCATACTTCACATACCATTTGGTGTCCCTCACTGGAAATACCAATGCTGTGACTGATTCAGAGATAGCAAATGATGGCATTACCATAGTGAGCATTCCTGTCAGGGTCTGAAACTTGGTATTGCTTTTATGGGTGTCAGAAACTACAAAGCACAAAAACACCAGGCTGCAAAAATGATTGATGGGATTCATTCCTGTAGAAGAAAAAAAAAACCACGGCAGTGAATGTAAACTTGCAGTTTACATGATAATGAGTAGACTACTGGTTACACATCAGTGTTACTTAATTAAAGTGAAGCCTACTTATGAGTCAGTGATCTTTTTTTTTTTTTTTTTTTTAATTGTTCACTGTTGTTCCTCACCTGTTCGGTTACACAACGAAACTGGTTTTAGGTAAAGACCCAGGGGGAACACGACATAGGAAAGTGTTTCGTGACTTCGTGTTTTTTTTTTCCACATATTAAATGTTAGACGAGTCTACAACACTTCGTCACCCACGCCACAGTGCTGAAGTCATCTTATAGCTGTCACCCAGAGCGAAAAGTTCAATAATTCAAAAAGGTTATCCGTAAAGCAGGCGTATCAAATATAGCTCAACTTCTAACATCTGTTAAGTGAGAGTAAAAGACATACAGTCCTATTGTTATGTGAGTCGCTTGAGGTATGTTGACACACAGGAGCAGTTTCTATGAAACCAACCCGAGATAACTGAGGAGCGAATCGGAGTTCAGACACAAAAAACTTTTAAGGAGAAGCAATGTCGTTAATTGACTATTGTTTCTGTCAACAACAACAAAAAAAAAAGGAAATTAACGCAACACACAAAGTGCTCCCTTACCTTTCATCCAGTCTAAAACTTGCTTTGGCGTCCACTTCGTTATCGGCTCCATGACTTCTTTAACGACACGGTTAAAAAATGTGCCAAAGTTTGGAGACGAGGTTCTATGATTTTAAAAAAACAAGAAGTTTGCGGTCACATTCTTCGCAACAGGTCGGTGAAATTCGTCTGTTTGTGTTCACCCACTACACGACTCTCTCTACACGCGTGACTGGAGAGGCAGGACTGAAATACCCCCACAGGTCCTCCCCGCCCGGCCTGGGATCAATGCTGCGTTCAAGATCTAATGAGAAGTCCGGTGAAACTGAAATGTCGGTGCTTAGAAATAAGACTTTAAAAAAAAAAAACCTAGAATAACTTGCTAATTTCAGACCCAGGTACATTTTTCCTATAAGAGTTACTATTTATATTCCATTAATTATACATTTTATATATATTGTTTTTATTTCATTCTGTTTAATTTGAATCCTTATTTAGCGACATATAACAAAAGGGAAATCCTAAAGAGTAAGTTCACAATGGCGTCCCCAACATATCTTTTTCTTATCTATTTTCGTTTGTTTGAACCTGCAGGATTGCTTTTTAATTCAGAAAAACACCCTCAAACGTAATTTTGTATAAACTATGCAGTTTTAGATAGTGACATGGAATATTACAGAGTGTACGTGAATGTAGCGCATGATGTGTTTTCACCGCCCTCTTTTAAAATTGAAGGCATGTCATCTGTATGAAAATGATAACTTAACAAGGACACGGATAACAATCTCAATCCGTCCATTTAATGAGTTGTTGTGGTGTCTGTTCGTATACATATTTTTGTAAAAATTTAACATGTTATTTTTTCATGAAAATGGGTCATGGCAAACTGATCCTTTCTGAATGACATGACATAACGTATTAATTATGATAAGCTGACTTTGTTAAACAAGTATTCAATGAATCAAGAGACAATATTTGTCAGAAAAAAACCCCATCTCAATCAGAAGGGACTTTTTCCTCATTATTAAAACTGAATGTGACTCACTACTGCTCTCTGTTGGTCTCTTGCTTCTTTACAAGCTATGCCGAGCAGTCTGCCCTACATACATGCTCACAACAGTGCTTCACATTGTATGCGTCACTCATTTTAAAAACATTACCAATTGTAATGATGTAATGTTATAAGATATAGAAACGGAGCAGTGAGAGCTGCTTATTGTGTGGTAGAACGGTACTAAAGATAAGCACCAGCTTGATCTGTCTGTATGTAAGTAGTTTTATGGTTTCTGACATTAGATTACCTTTTCTATCTTATTATTTCCAAACAATCTGAAACACACCTTGCATGGGAAAGTCCCGAACTTACCAATTACTGCACAGCTGGAAGGTGTTGTGCACTGCACTGTAATCAGCTACATATTAAAGCTGTGCTGTCATTAAAGTTCGGCACGCATCAGTGTATTGTCAGACAAAACATACTGGAAGCCTAAATAGAGTTGCTAATTTGCTCAACTTTTCCTGCCATAACATGCTAATATTAATTATCAAAGGACTGAAACAAGACAGGAAATTCTTGAAAAAAGATCAAACCTCTGCAAAGGAAGTTTAAAAACAAGATGCAATATTTTTTAGACCATAAAAATGCAACAAATTCAAGTTCATTTTTAAATCACAGAAAGCTAATGTTTAAATGAAGGAAGTGTTCAGAAATCAATGTTTGGTGGAATAAGCCTAATTTTTAATGGCAGCTTAAATGGGTTTTGGTATGCTCTTAACCACTCTTTCACATTGATGTTGGGTGACATTATGCTACTCCCAGCACACAAGTTCAAGAAGCTTGGCTTTGTTTAATGGCTTGTCAGATGATCGCCACATTAATTCCCTTAGTAAGTACACTGAGTTGGTGCCTGTGTTGAAACTCAACAGACACTGGAATAGAATGGCTGCCATGCATGTTTAGAGATGCTGACTTTAGGACATTTTTGAGTTGTCTCTCTGTCTTTGTGAAGCTGTAATCTGAATTGTTGTTAGATATTTTCTTTACACACTCAACTAATTATGGTGATGAATAACAAAAAAATGAAATGAAATGAACACCAAGCTGACAAAAACAACCCGTTTACAAATTAATCAATGCCAGAAACACAGATTTCAAGGTTAAATGATATAACCCACTGCAGATTCTGGTGAAAAACAGCTCTCCAGAATTTACACAGTGGCCTCAATTTACAATCTTCTTCAAGATAAGATACATCAAATGTTGGTGTTCTTTGTTGCCAGGCATCACAAACATTTCAGATTGCAGCTCACGGGAGAGCCAGAGCCCCGTTCAGTTCTCATGGGAGTGGGCTAAATTGAAAGGGATTTTGGGTGGTGAGGAATTCAGGGGAGGTCCTCCCTGATAGGATTAAATGAATCATGGGATTGTTGTCGAGGTGAAGCGGAGGGATGAAAGGGGTGTTTGGTCTGTTGAGGAAGTGAGCGGGGGGGGGGGGGGGGGGGGGTGCAAAAGTTGGAAGAAAGTTATTGGCTATTCTTGGCTTTTTTTTAAAGGTTAGAATAACAGAAAATCGTTCACACTTCCTCATCAACTTCAATAACCACAAAGCCAAAGCTTTAGAGTAAGACCAACATGTGTATCCACAGTAACACAAAGAATGAGAAGATAAGCAAACTCTGCATGATCATTTATTTTAGCCTCATAATACAGGAAGTCCAGTTTTGGCACTGTATATTATTCTGGAATCTACCTTAAATATCAGACTTACAAAGTCATACAAACAAAGACAGGCACACAAGCACAGGAAGTTATCCACTCCACTCTCTAAGATGTCAGGATATGAAGGGATGACGATGTAGTAAGTGTTCAAATAAACTCACTACATGTAGCTGACAAGTTTGCTCTATAAACACTGAACAGATTTTCTACGGAGGAGGAAATATTGCATACTCTTAACTCGTAATTAAAACACACAGTGGGGAAAAAAATCTCAGCCGTATACTTTGCATCATTATCTAGTGACCCTCATGTGAAAAGCAATCTATTGTATACATATAGTATCACACATTAAAACAGATTAGGGATGTCATAACATGTATGTAAGCATGAGTTGGCTACAGCTGATACATACCAGAGCAATACATAATGGAACTATTGGCAACATTGAACTTGTACTAGATACAAAAGTATTTTAAAGTTGCTTTGGAATTTTGTGAAAAATAAAATGTCATGGCATTTAAGACTCACATTAATTTTTCATCTCCACAATGCTACCATCTCTTTGCGGCTCTGGATTCTAGACTTTTGTATGGACACTAAGATGCTTCCTCACAGTGTAAATGAAGGTTTAAGGTGGACATAAAGAGAGCAGTGTAGTCTAAAGACACACATTCGATTCTGTGGCCCATGTTTGCTGCAGCAGACTTAGGACTAAGGCTCTGAGTATCCAAGTCTTTTATTAATTTAACATTCAGTTATGCAAGCAACCTGTATGTCCAAAGCATTAACATACTGTAAACATGTACACCTTTTTCCCTACAGTTGGCATAAATCTGATATCTGAACTTTACAACTCAGGTATATGGTCAAGAAAATATGTGTGTTTTGGAAGCTTCAAATACAGCGTATCCATTTAGTCTATAAAACTTGAACTGGAATAATTTCCATTGAAACAGCAAAAGAACGCTGTTGTTTTTCCTCTATGGGGCATTCTGTGGGTTTGAAGCAACAGTGGGTCTGGCATTGAGGTACTCCAGAACAAAAACCTGCAGGATCTTGTTGAGGTTCAGAATGGTGGAATGGTCCAGGTTCTGCTCGTTGTCATTAAACTTGTGCCAAACGGATGGGAAGGGGTAGGGGATAAGGTGGAGGATATGTACACCTGACAGAAAAGCACATGATGAGCATCATCTAATAGTACAAAGCAAGGTATGTAATCGATCATGAGTGTCATAGCTGTGTTTCCTGTCATGCATACTTCTGTTTAGGAATGGTACATGGTCATCTTGTATGGTGCCAACAGGTCGATTAGGCCAGAAATATTCCACGCTGTCAGGATGATCCACAAGCTGGTTCATGGAGTGTAAACGCCTTTCTGAGGATATAAGGCAGAGGACAAAGACGGGAAAACTACATCTGTTATTTCAGATCTAAAAAAAACTTTAAGTTTAAGTAATTCATCATTTACGAATATATAAATTTACTTCTTCACGTAGTCCAGTTAATGGTTAACACAAGTGCTGGCAACATAAGCAAATAACCCAAAAACTGTCATCACATTTACATTCCAATCATGGTGAATCCTAACTGTTGCTACAAAAATGTCAAAAAGGCACGCACATCTGGGAAAGTTTAAGTACTGGGTGCTGGACAAAGAGCTTCCAAACATAGAAAAAGTACTGAGTCCGCACACCAGAAGCTGCTCCAATGAAATAGAATTGAATGGAATATCACATGTAACGTTTCGGGCCCTCGCCCTTCATCAGACAGGAATCCTTACTGTTGCACCAAAGCACGTGATATTACCTCAAATAAGAAACAAATCAAAATATAATAAAAAGTAGGGGGAAAAAAAGGGATTGATCAGAACATAAATAATCAAAAAATGAATGAATGAATGAATACCCAAAATGTTTCTAATCAAGACAGGAAAACAATGTTTGCAGATTGAGAAAAAGCTATTCAGACATTGTTTTTTGGCCATTTCTTTACAGCACTATACTGTAGTTTGAAGAAACATAATCTTATATATAATAATATCTGTTGTATTAACACAGTATACAAATTTACCTCTAATAACAAATGTTTGGAACGCCGCTCAGGCATCCATTAAAGGTCAACAGAATCAGTAAAACATTTGATTATTCACCAATGTTCTGCAGTCTGGTGAGCCAGTGAACTGTGTTGGGGAACTGATTTCCAAAGCGTGGGCTAGGGGCCCCGATCAGGTCCAATAACACAAACAGATCCTGGAGAAGAAACAAAAAACAGGGGACGGGTAAGGAGGGTCTCATTAGAAACTCACTGCACTGAGTCTGTCGTGGTGCAACCCACTGACATCAAAGCATCAACCACACACTCTAGGTTCTTCAAGATACAGCCTGCCTTATCTCTCACTGTCCACTCAGGAATGTCTGAATTTGTGGTTAAACTGTAACACTGTCTCTCCAAAGCTAGGATACATACAAACCTAAATCAATTAATGTGGTGTCTTGTTATCGAGAAGGTATAACAAATGGTGTTTGATATCAAGACACCCAAACCTCCCAGATTATCAAATATTTGGCTTTAAGATTTATTTGAAATACAAAACTATTTAAGACATTCATCTTCCTCGCTTCAGTCTCTGTGTGGTCCGTGTGTGTAAGAGAGATCAGGGTTAAGGAGATTGCACTGAAGATGATACTGGCTAACAAAGGGATGATCTTGACTGTCATCATGCGACTATGCTAATCTCAGGTGGTTTAGGGAGAGAAGAATGAGTAAACTGTGATGTACCATGCCGTGGAGTTGGTTGGTGTCTGTGGCTCCAGGGGGATGAGGGGTGCTCTCCATCTTCTGGGCCAGGTGGCGAGAGCCGTACAGGGAGTCTGAGTCTGTCCACTGGAAAAGAGCCTCCTCGCCATCAAAGAAGAGCAACTGCAGCGTCAGGTCAGGACTAGAGCTCTACATGGGACGTAAAGAAAACAAAGATATGTGCCACAGCAGTTTTGCATTTCCAGAGTTCTGCTGCCACCTAGTGGTTCTGAGATTACAGTGACACAAATGCGTTTGTTTTTAACAAAACATGGCAGTTAATTATTTAGTTTCACACAGTTATAAAAAAAAATACAATTCTGTCTTGGGGAAATTAAATTTTCTACAAATCCTCAATTGTATCAACTAGAATATTTAGAATCTATATGCCTCATTGGCAGTTGATGTTTTTGTATTCAATGTGTCATCTATTCCCACAATGACCTTTGTGACAGACAGCTGAGTCTGATAAACATGTCCCCTGGCTGATCTCTCCCTGTCACAGGCATTGATGTTGTCTACCCACTAGACAGGAGTCTGAGCTCAACTCTGAAACAGGAGAAGGCCAGAGGAGCAAGCTACATGAATACTAAATGTTTTTTTTTTTTTTTTTTATAAACCATGGTGGACAAAATCACCATTGTTGTTGTCATAGTTGTGTTAATTCTTATAAAATAGAAGCAACAATGATAGCATTTGTTCTGAGAATGATTTATTACTTTATTTTATTTGTTTATTTTGACAGGGGCAGTGTTCAGCAAATTAGCTGTGCCAGAGTTAGCTATGAGCTAAGTTACATCTGCAGTCCCTGGGCAGGAGACAATGATTTCGTGTTTATTTTGTGCTTGAACAGAAATAATTAAAACCACTTATATTTTGCAAATTTAACATTTGTGTCCTTTTTAGCAAAACAAAAAAAGTTGTACGTGTTTTTTACTTGAAGCTGATGCCTGAGACAGAATGTTTACCTGCCATAGAGCCCTATGTTTGTTAAAAAAACATGTCAACCCTTCATTGCTGTCACCTTTGGGAACACAGTTGATTGTAGGGCAGATACCACAAAGACGATTTAATCTGCAGCTAAAAGTAGGCCGTAATCAATGCACCACTATGTCTTAACTGTCGTCTTAAAGGGGCATAGAAATGTGTTAAAATCACACTGACAAAAGGTTTAACATCTTCACTGTGCCATGGACAGGAAATACAGTATAAAATATTCAGAGATGGACTAATGACTAATGTATTTTCTTTGTTTTGTCTTATTCTTCCTGAGGTTTACTGCCATTGATGTTGTTGCTGTTTGACGTCCCTGTGACTCATGACCACAACACGTCTGTGCTAGCCAGAACTACAAAAGGTAAATACAATGTTACGACAGTCTCGGTCATCCTTGAAAAGCTTACTTCAGCCTCCTACAGATTGAGCAGTATTGTGCAATTTACCCTTTAAAGTAGTAGTTCTCAACCATGTTTTTCTATGTTAATACAACAGATGATTTAGAGTATGATATTTTTTTATAATTGGATCATCACCTTCTGAGCTGTCAGTTCTTCATCCAGGGCTCGTGCCAGCTCCAACATCATGGCACAGGGTACAGCCGAGTCAGTAGCACCTTGGAACTCCATCCCATGCCACTGTGGAGGGTAATACTTGGAGTCATAGTGGCAGGCCAGGACCAGACGGCGCTTGGCTGATGGGTTGAGGGTGCCAATTATGTTAGTGAAGGGAAGGGAGCCATAGGGTGTTTGTGACATAAACTTATCCTCTGTTACTTCCCAGCCTGCTCCGAGGGAACTGAGTGTTGTTTTGATATGCTGTGAACAAGGCGAGGCAAGTTTATTTATATAGCACATTTCAACAACAAGGCAATTCATAGTGCTTCACACAAGACATCAAAAGCATCATGACAGAGGAAAGAAAAGAAACATTAAAATAGAAAATTAAAAAATCACTGAAATGATTAAATCTGAAAATATGTTCAAATAAAAATAATTTAAATTAAATTAATTTAAATAAAAAATAAAAACAAAAGTAAAGAAATTAAAAGAGTTTAAAAAATAATAATAATTACAGTGTAGAGTGAAAGTTTAAAATCTAATTAAAGCTGTTTAATGAAAGGCAGCTGCAAACAGGTGTGTCTTCAACCTGGATTTAAAAGAGCTGAGAGTTTCAGCAGACCTGCAGTTTTCTGGGAGTTTGTTCCAGATATAAGGAGCATAGAAACTGAACGCTGCTTCTCCGTGTTTGGTTCTGACTCTGGGGACAGAGAGCAGACCTGTCCCAGACAATCTGAGCGGTCTGGATGGTTTGTAATTAATCAGGAGGTCACTAATGTATTTTGGCCCTAAACCATTAAGTGCTTTATAAACCAGCAGCAGAATTTTTAAATATATCCTCTGACAGACTGGGAGCCAGTGTAAAGAACTCAGAACTGGACTGATGTGATCCATTTTCTTGGGTTTGGTGAGGACTCGATCAGCAGCGTTCTGGCTCAGCTGCAGTTGTCTGACTGATTTTTTAGACACAAAGATAAACAGTTGATAAAGAGCTTTTATGATGTAGCTTTCCTAATCATCCTTAATTATAAGCGTACTTACGTTTGTGGCAATTAAACTTCTAAAGAAAAAAAAAGTGTGAAGGACTTCCTGACAAGTAAACCAGTGAGATTTATTTTCATGCATCTAATTGCTATAATGTGGCCACAAGAGTAGTATTTCCCATTAGCAACAAGAAAGAGGATTTTGGCATTTTGATTGCATAATTTTTCACATTGTTTTGCATCATGACGTTGCATTTTTCCTGGGTGGGATCATCTCTGAAAGAGTGTTTCTGAAATTTGAAAGTCATCTTGCCATGACACTTTACCTGGCATATAAACTCACCTCCTGCACAGCCTGGCTGCCTGCAGAGCCTGGGTACCTGGTAACCAGCAGTGGCCTCAGGTCCCTCTGCCACATCTGCTCCAGGTCAGTGTGAGACAGGGCTGTGCGGACTTCATCTTGTGTTAGAGTGAGAGCTCTGTGATAGAGCTGAACAGAACCAGAGGAAACAAACCAAGATAACACAATTTAGATGGGAAATAGCATCATGTGGTAATTTAATGACAAGTATATATCAGTTTCTATCAAATAAACACAAATAAACATCAGGTCAGTGATCAGATCTGAGGCTAATAGTAACTGAAGTGTTGCAAACATAGAATATTATATATTATATCAGGTCAATTGCTCCTACTTTCAGCCAGGGTGGCCCTGACACAGGAGGGGAAGTCTTGCTATGACGTTAGCAAATTGAGCAATGTTGTGGATGACACATGGCAGAAGGGGAAACAGTCATTCAATCTTACAACAGTGGAAAAAAATCCATTTTTTGTTAAGTTCTGAATGAGATCAGAACAGAAAATCCATCCTTAAAGGAATTCCAAAGTGTCTTACTATAATATCCAGCCATGTCTAAAACCCCATAGAAAATGCTAACACAGAAAGTGACGGTTGTTTAAGTGTCATATTATCAGACATTGTGTTTCAGACAAGCTGTGAATTTCACTGTCACGCTTCCTCAGAGAAACACAAGAGCCAATTAGACCTGTATGAATAGATATTGATTGAATGGATTCAAATACACACAAGCTTTCCTTTAGAAAAGCAGGGATCTAGTGTGCCCATTAACATGCCTTGCACATCAACCAGTTAACAATTTAAGGACGACAGAATGGTTTCGGATTCTGGTTTCAGACTATGAGGATTGATTCTCGCTTGCTAAATTACAGTCCCGGGTTAAGAAAACATATTGATTCCCCTTGATCCCATGTGTCCTTTTCATTTGGTCTCAAAGTTCACCTGCAGAGAACCATAGTTGTCCTGGTAACAAACTGAACAGAGAGAAAGTAACCAGGGTGTAAGAGAATATCAGAGCACTGTCTTTGTATAGTCTATGTATTACACTGATCAAGCTCTCCAATTATAGGCCATGGATTTAATGGAAATTAGAGGCATACTAGAGTTACGGAATCCAAGGTTTACTTCTTCATAGTTTTGTTTGAATCCGAAACCCCAAACATCTATCACAGTTCAACAAATCATATCATTTGATAAGTGTGCATCTTTTTGTAATGCTTTGCTTGTTGTGTAGTTTAAATCAACCTCATCAGAAGAATGTTTACTCGAAAAACCGGTTCATAGTATAGGTCAGGCCAACACTGAGTCACTGGCTTGTCAGCCCTGTAATCAAAGAGAGCCAGTGTACAGCACAAAAGGTATAATCATGTGGTAAACCAGACTGAGTAGTCATCCAAAGAGCTGGGGTGCACCAGGCTCACAGAGGGTTAAAAGGGGGTCCATTTAAGGTCTATAAATACCAAGACTTGCAATTGGAGGATCAATGAGGATGGCTGTGCTGCCATAGCAACTAGGCAAAGAGGAGAGGGGAAGAACAACATAGATGAGGGACATAAATGGCCAGGTTTACCTAGGTGCATCTCGGGAGAGTTGCACAACAGTGTCAAGGAACAGGAACTGAAAAGGTTATGAATGTCCAAACTGAATTTGAGAGCTTTTAGTTTCCCTTTCATTCACTACCATAGGAAGTACCAATAATCATTTAAAAGGAAAACACCTGAATAAAGAAGACACAGTATGAACTAATTTGAAATTATTGTTTTTTTCATGTAAATAAAAATGTCCTAACTAAAAAATCAAGCTGTTGGGTGCTTTGAGACAATAGAATAAGTTTCAGTAAAGATACATTCATTATTGCAAGCATTCAATTGAACCCAGTGGGCTAATTAATAAGCAACTCAATTGTATACAAACATGTGGCAAGGGTTTTTTTTTTGTTTGTTTTGTAAGTCGCTTCCTTTTTACAGACTGGTCGTGGCATGTGAACATGCAATTATGACTGGTTGGTTATATTTTCACAACATGTAACGTAATGAGATCATCTTGATGAACTGACCTTCTCTTGTGTCCAGGGAATTCCATTGGTGCAGTGGATGATTGTCAGCCAGATCGCCACAGAGTAAAGTAAACGCATTATGGAGAGATCGTGGCTCCGCTCAGCCGCCGGTGTTGACGCGTCTCTCAACATTCCTGTCTCTCCTCGGTTAAGGCTCACAGATCATGTGAAGAGCAGGAGGAGGGAGGACCATGGGAGGACCAGCGCGTCACAGTGCTGGTTTGTATGTTGCGGTGTGTGTGTGTTAAGTGGTGCTTACCATGGGAGACAGAGTGACTCCTTATCTTAGATTGATGATTGGTCATTATCAATCCCAGACAACCATATCTAATGCATACCTATAGAATGAAGGTCACGTGACAGAGCCATACCCATAATACCGGTCATATAATGTATGTAGCCTAACCCTTTTTTTTTTTTTTTAAATAAATAAAAACAATACGTCATAACGATGCAGACCCTTAATGTTGCTTTTCTGCTTTCCTAATAGTAAATCCATCACATGGTGTAAAATATTTATCAACCGGTGAACTATTTTGTGAAACTAACACCAGCGCTACGTCACCGACCACGTGGTCTCGCTGTCACGTGGTCAACGCGGAAGTTCGTGTGCTCGAGTGCGAGTGTCGCCTACTCGTGCAAGTATTTGAAAATGTTACACACGTAGACTGTCAATATTTATTACTTTTTCACCGAGTCTCAAGATCTGTCTGAATAAACAATTTTCAGTGCGTGTGCGTCTTTCTGTCGTGAACCATGGCTGAAGACGTGTGCTGCTTGAAAGCACAGCTAGAGGAGAAGGAAAAGGAGATTTCTGCTCTGAAAAATAAACTGGCACATCTGGAAAAGGTACGAAAGTTTTCATAAATGATAGCCTTCAATTAATGACAGTTAAATTAGTTTGGGTTGTGCCATATTTGCAGGCTGTGTCTTTGGGAGAAGTAGGCTTACATTTCAAACCAGTCCAATATTTTAAACTAGTAGTTATTGTACAGCTCACTATAATTTGATTTATGAATCTTGGGTAACATGAAATTTACAAATCGGTTACACAATCTTTAATTATCCCAGTCAGACCACTTGATGAGAAGTTCCCAGGCTATCGAACAAGCTCTACCTACATACTGTGTTGATGTGGAAAAGGTCATTGTGAGATGAAATAAATAAGATCATACACTCCAGATCTAAAAGCTGCTTATAGTGTCAGTCATCAGGAAGCAGGCGGACATTTACATCTTCATGTGCTCAAATAATCTGTGTTCTGTATAGAGTATCTGAAGAAAACATGCCTGATAATTCCACTTCATAACAGTTGCCAAATGCCAATACAGTAAGCATCCAAAAAATCACCTCAGCACTGCACTTGAAGAACAGCAGTATATGGATACAGACATTGATTACTTTACAGACCACAACAAATGCATGCATTTAATGTTAAAGTACGTATATTGATATTTTCAGATTTCGATGATTTGAGACAAAACATATCAGTTGCAAACATGCAGAAACACAAAGATCCATTCTTTGCTGGAAAAGGAGAAAAACAGTAACCCCAGAAAAAGGCATATTTAAAAGTCCAAATTAAATCTGAATAGTTTGTCACACTTAAGTCTAAATGATGTCTTTTCCTAACAAAGCAACATGTTTCATACACTTAGTTATATTTCCTCTTGCTGTGTTACAGAGCTTTACCTCTGTATTGGAACTGCATGACAAAGTGATACCCCTGACCCCCCTGAAGGCCAAAGCAACCCTCAGCAATGAGGACATCATGCGGTACAGTAGACAGCTCCTACTGCCTGAGCTTGGTGTACAAGGTATGTATGGCTACGGACAGTGATAG
This sequence comes from Labrus bergylta, assembly GCF_963930695.1. Lineage (NCBI taxonomy): Eukaryota > Metazoa > Chordata > Actinopteri > Labriformes > Labridae > Labrus > Labrus bergylta. The sequence goes on along the minus strand of NC_089212.1, from coordinate 10,442,144 downwards.
TCTGATATGCAGTTGAGTACAGTATGCTTGTAGCAAGTGAAATATATGTCTTGACTGAAGACAATTTTGTGCATCTTGATTCTCCATAGGTCAGCTAAACTTATCCAAAACCTCAGTACTGGTTGTGGGCTGTGGAGGACTGGGATGCCCCCTGGCACAGTATCTTGCAGCCGCAGGAATTGGTAGGTAATCCTGTTGCATATGCTCAGCATGTCCTTGAGTAAAATAATTAATATATTTGGTATATTAAAAATAGTAAATACAAAAAAATGTACATGTCCCCCCAAAATACTTTACTTCAGCTATTTTTTTTATGATTTTCAATTTATAAAACCTGGCAAACTTGGCAAAGGAGACAGGGGTATATAACTCTGATTTATAAACCACTTTTTTGAATTTAGAGTATTTTTCTCTTTAGAAGTCAGTATGGTTGAAGTTCGAACCAGGACCCTCCTCTTGTGGGGCAACACAACTACCGTGCAGTCCCAATTACACTTTGGCTCTTTAAATTATCGGGCTAAAGTATAGATGCTTATGTAGTTGCAAATGATAATCTTCTTTCAGGGTTATAGAGTTTAATACTTGGTGTTAGCCACCAGTATTAGGTTATCACAATCATTTAAAAGTCATTATGTCTAATCTGTTTGTCTTTGTGTCCCCGCAGGACGTCTGGGCCTGCTGGACTATGACGAGGTGGAGCTCAGTAACCTGCACAGACAGGTGCTTCATGGGGAGGAGAACCAGGGCCAGGCTAAGGCTCTGTCTGCTGCCAATGCAGTTACAAGGTACCGATTGGAGCCTGAACACATTGGTTAAAAACATTTTCCTCTTAATATAGCGAGGTCAAAAGCAACAACAACAGTAATTGACTGCAATTAAGAACTGTATTCCTGCCTAAACAGATGTTAGTATTTTGATATAATTAGTAAATATTCTGTAACTATGATAACTAGAGTCTGTGTGTTTTGTGTGTAACCCTTTGGTTGCTGTATAACGATGCTGGCGCTTTCCAGTCTCACCACAGGTTATATTTGGTTGTGCATTTTCTTCTGGTCTACAAATGTTGTGTAAACATGTTATTTTAGAGACGGCTGTTTTTGGTGCCTTTCCCCTCACAGTGGGGCTACTGTGGTTAACTTATATATTTACAGCCTTGACCACATGAGGGCGCTATTTCTCTGACCAACAAATAACTTTTGACAGCGATGAAATGCTGACACTCATACACAAAATTGCTGACACATTTATAAACATTTATTAATGGTGTATAACTACACACACGCTACTACTAAACCTACAAGAATCATTTGTAAAAGATATTTGTTTGTTGTTTTGGACTTTTCTTGTGTAGTTGCAACACACTTTTAATCTTAGGTGGTGTTCACTCTAACTACTAACCCCAGCTATGATATTTGTTTTGAAACAGTGACTACAAATACCCATTCATTTAAATTCTAAAGGTATGTACTTATTTCTCCAGGTTAAACTCATCAGTGGAGTGCATCCCCTACCACCTGCAGCTCTCGCCGGAGAATGCCTTGCAACTCATTCAGCAGTATCCTTCTGCAAAGAGATGAAGCATGGATCAATCTTGTGTCATTCATGCTTATATTGCATTAAAACCACTGTAAACAGTTTGTAAATGTGCCCATGAAATCATATAGTGATGACACCTTGACTTTCCTGATCTCATGTATGACATTGTGGCTGATTGTTCAGACAATGTCCCTACACGTTATCTGGTGAACGATGCCTGTGTGCTTAGTGGCAAACCTCTGGTGTCAGCTAGTGCCCTGAGAATGGAGGGGCAGGTAAGGTAGAAAAGCCATTTGTTGCATCAATGTGGCAAGAGTCTTATCAGCTTTTCTAGATAATTTCATGTAACCTTATTGTTAAAATGTTTCTTTGGTTGTGTTTTTGTGTAGTTGACGGTATATAACTACTGTGGAGGCCCCTGCTACAGATGTCTGTACCCAGTCCCTCCCCCCGCAGAGACAGTGACCAACTGTTCTGATGGAGGGGTGTTAGGAGTGGGTAAGTATTATCCCATCACCTGCCTGGACACCATTAACTTTCTACTGAGCTGTTCTAAAACCGGTTTCTTCTCTTTAAGTTCCAGGGATAATGGGCTGCTTTCAGGCACTGGAGGTCCTCAAGATTGCTTCTGGACAAGGCTGTATCCTTTGATTTTACACTCTTCACCATACATCACGTACAGTTCCCCCTTTTTTGCTAGTTTGTTTCTTCAATGAGAATTTTCCACCAAAGCGTTTGGATAAATCAACAGAGAACTGCTGAAATGATTTTCATAGTAGCAAAGTCAGGGATGGTAAGGGTGTTTTTGTGGCTGTCTGATAAAATTAAGCAAAAAAGAAATATTCCCGTCTGCACCGCCTGGACTCTGCTGACTCTGCTTTTGTTATTCCTATGAGAACTATTATGAAGCTGCTCTGATAGCAACGTTTCTCACGCTGACATTAAGACTCGCTTCATTGAGTAGTTCTGCCCAATCCTGCCCGCCTGTCTTACATTGTAATCCCCATGCTAACACCTGGCTCTAATGTGTCATCCTGTAAAGTTTTTTTTTTATTGTTTTTCCAAACAAAAAGCTTTGGATTGTCGTACACCAAGGGATGATGTGCCAGCTTGTTCTTTGAATACGGCAACATGGTGATAAATTTCAAAAAGTAGCCTTTCCTTGACCCGGTGCGACAGCTTCCTGCAGACAGCAGCTGATGATGTTTGACGCCCAAGATGCCAGATTCAGGTCCATCAAGCTGCGCCCCAAGCAAGCTGGGTGTGCTGTGTGTGGAGAGAACCCCAGGGTGACCCAGTTAGTAGACTATGAGGCTTTCTGTGGGTCTGCTGCCACAGATAAGGTTGGTCAAAAAAAATTGAGCTGACTGCAGATCATACAATGGGGATACACAGGAATTTCAAAGACATTTTCAAAGGGTTATGAGAGGATTTTATCGTTTAATATGACAGTTCAGAAATGTCCTTGCCTGATTTTTTTTTTTTTTTTACATGTTCCAGTGCCGCAAACTCAACCTGCTCTCCAGAGATCAGAGGATCACTGTACAGGTAGGGAACTCAAGCTCCAACAGTTGGCCTTTGCGTGACTCCCTGTGTTTAGTGCTGATTATTGTATGATTAGTCACAATTTTCTCCGTTTTCTTGTGCATTCATAAACTGATTACATCTCAGTGCTGACCCGGCCCCAAATGGGAAATGAGAGAAAATGTGCCTGTAGGTTTTCTATGGGAAAGAATAATATGTTCTACTTGGCACTCAGAGAAGTTGCAGTGGATTGCATCTGTTTATGTTTCTGCAGAATTGGCGCTTTCAAACCCGCTGAGTCATTAAGCACAGAGATGGGGATCATGATTGATTGGGCTGTAACGGAGATTGTGAAAGGGGCTCCAGTTAGAAACAGTTTTGTTTCCTGTGATTTCAGGAAAAGCAGTTAAGATGTTCATATTACTCCCCAAGTACTAATACAGGAATCATTTCAACATTTGCTGAGGGTCATTTTGGTTTCCCTGTTTAACTAAAGCTATAACTCAATGTTTTTTTCTTTCAAAGGATAACAGCCACACCTCTTCAATTATTAAGCTATTAGTATGCGTGCATTTAAGACTGTTATGATGCTATTCCAGGATTATAAATCCTTAATGGACAACGCAGAGCCCCATCTCCTGTTGGATGTGCGCCCTCGTGTGGAGGTGGATATATGCCACCTACCTTTCTCTCTCAGTATCCTTTCAGTGATGAGGCCACAGCATCTGCTTCATTTTTGTCATGATTCCATACTGTCTTTTCATTTTCATCCATTTCTTTATCCTGTTCCTTATCCTAATAACCAGACATTCCCCTCTCAAGTTTAGAGGAGAGGAAGAGTGACGGTATCCGATTACTTCAGGAGAAAATCAGCCAATTGAAACAGCAGATGGCAGGTGACTGCCAGCCTTCAGGTAGCATGTCAAAACACCACCCGAGGTCTGTTTGAAATGAACAGACACGTAGAGCCACTCCTGCATATTCACAGTCGTCCGTGTACACTCACACTGCTGGATGGAGGCTTGTTTTGGACAGCTAGTAGCACATTGTAATGGGGTTGCTAAGTGACTCCTTTTCCAAAACAAGTCTGGTCAACCTGAGCAGCTGGCCTGGTTCAGAGAGATGAATATTAAATATGTTATTTTGGTGATGTTCTGGATATTCACTGTGTTGTGCTTCCTTGAACTAAATTTAGCTTTTTGGAGCTGTAGCTTAGCATTTCATGAAGTCTTGGTTGTTTATATGGGCTCTATGAGGATCATAAACATGTTTTAACTTATTGTAATATCATTTATCAAAATGATCTGTCTCATGCAATTTAGTCATTAAGAATACATGGTGTCACTACAATCATTTCAAAGTGTTCCCTCTTCCCTCCTCTGCTGTTTTCCCTCCAGTGTATGTGATCTGTAAGCTGGGGAACGACTCTCAGAAGGCGGTGCAGGTTTTGGAGAAGATAAGCGGATCAGAAATGGACCGTGTCACAGTGAAAGACATCAGTGGAGGCCTCATGGCCTGGGCAAAGAAAATAGATCCCACATTTCCTCAGTATTAACACATTTTTACATTTTTAAAATAAATCAATAAATAAACTCTTCAACCTGTTAGTCATCCTTGTAAATTTGCTCTTGTGTATTTGTGTACTGATAAAGATTATTCTATCAACTTTATTGATCCCCCGTGGGGGAAATCTGTGCATGACAGTCTTCCTTTTGGGTCAATTGTCATGAATATTAAGACTTGAGTTGCAAAATCTCACAGTCAGTATAACAATGGGGGCAGTTCCTTAAATCTGTTGTGCAACCTAAAGTGCATCAGGTCGTCAAAGACATGAGCTGGCAGTTAGATAACATGTAAGCATCCTGGCAAAATCAAGTCTCTCTTCCTGTTTTTTTATTTTTTATTTCTTTCAAGCCCTTAAAGTTTATGTTAAAGATAGTTTCTCCTTGGGCATTAAATTAACCCATTTACCATATAATAGTCTTAAAACCACACATTGGCAAACACTTATTATCTCTGATCAACTGTCTATGGATTGAGAAACGGCAGAGTAGAGTCTGGAAGTAGTAATCTGAAAGCAAGCTGCTACTTTGTTTTTTTTTTTTAAGTATAGAGTACTTCTAGAGATATGATTTATGTTGTCGGGGATTTATAAGGATCCCTTCAAGACCCCCTCTCCCAGGTCTGACTTTGAATACTAGTGTGCAGCCGAACCTGGTGTTGTTGAATAAAGTTTTTTTTTTTTTTTTTTTGGCATGGTAAAGTTGAAATAACGGAAAAGAAAGGCACATGCGCATTGGTTTAGGCTCCATCGGAGGCGCCATTGTCTCACAGAGACTGTAGTTCAAGTTTTGCTCTCCACACATGGAAACTCAGCTATGCAGAGATAATAAAAAGACTCCAAGCCCCAGCACACTGTCGCTGCTCTTTTTTTTTTTTCCTTCAACGAGCAGGGGGGAGTAGTCACAGCTGGAAGGATAATAAGATGCGCATGAATTTACAATCTGGAATAAAAGATAACAGAACATAAATGGACCGCAGGGTAAGTCTGTATGTGAAAGTGAAGTTGTAAGTTCGATGAGGGAAACGACGGGACGTCTTTGTGCAACGAAGTGCGGAATAATACACTTCAGACTCCGCTTTCCTCAGTTGATGGAGTTGCAAAGTTTCTCCAGTCTGCTCACAATGGAAAGAAAAGCGCCCTTCGCTGACTGTAAAGGTAAAGTATTACAGAGAGTGTGTTCAGCCACGTTTGGATTAAACAGGCATGATGTGAAGCTGCAGTTTAAAGTACAGCAAAGTCTCATCTGAATGTATTAATTCGGCTCTTGTATAACTTGTTTTGCTGGCATTCTTAAATCGGGTTGTATTCTGCCAGCAAGCCAGTCTTAAGTGGGAGGGGTGCAGATGTTCAGAAGCCCTGGTTCCAGATGTTTGTGGAGGTTGAATTCTTGTAAACAGAAATGATACGCTTGAACAACTTTTTACGTGTTTTTTTTTGTTGTTTTTTTTGGGGGGACTTTTATTTTAATGTTGTCCGAACGACCACACTGGCCAATGGTGTTGCAAAAGTGACGTGTAAGTTGTCAAAAAGGGCCAAGAGAAAAAAAAAAAGTACAAAACAAAGTGACACAGTGCACCAACTTTTAGGCTGTGGCTCCTGCTGGACGGTCAAAGGCTGCATGGGTTAGCTTCAAGCTAACTCAGAGAAACAAAACAAAGGCAACTCAAGTATAAACCTAAGGGATGCTCTCTGTGGACATTCATTTCACGTTTCAGGGAATGTATATGCTATATATTGGGATGAAGATGTGATGGTTTTAATTTAAAATTGATGCATTCTTTTTAATATAGCCTACTGTATGTGGGTGGTTGAACAGTTTTTTTTTGAGTGTGTTTATTGCAAAAGTAGGATGGCTGAGACAGGATTTTATTCATTTCAGAGAAAAAATATGTTCAAAACTAGAAGAAAGGTAACTGTTTCCGCCCCTCGGAAACAACAAAATGAGCGCTATGACCCACCAGAGCTTATTTTCTCACAAAGGTGAATAGTATTACTTATTTCATCGTAACAAAATAAAAGCAGTGGACTATGTGTTTCTCTTTGTGTGTGTTTGTGGTGACAGGCTTCCTGTGGTCGGAGTGGATTACTGACCTCAGAAAGGAGAAGAAGCACCAATCCGGGATATGAAGTTTGTTGCAGTGAAGTCTGCGGATTGTTTGGAGACTTTCGATCCATCACCTGCCAGTCTTGAGAGTCAGCGTTTGTTTTGTCAGCTGGATTGGCTACTATCCTCCTAATTTATGAAAGCAATGTTAATTTGATCAAAAATAAACTGCTGACTCACTACGCCTGACGAGGACCAAAGATCGCCCTTCGGAGCGTTTATCTACAGAGATCTCAATCTGATTTTCTCCCCACCAGCCTTCACTAAAAAAAAAACCTACACTATTCAGCATTTCACGTTGCCATTGGAAGAAACCCAATGTCTGCCTACTCTCCCCCATCTTTACCTCGAGCCTTCCTTCACTCTCTCCATCCGCACCACCCATCCTCGACGAGCCCGCCTGGACCGCTTTACACACGGCTGTCCAACGGCAGTCACAGCGTCCCCAGCCCCACAAACTCCCGCAGCTCGTTCCATGGGGTGTCCTTCCTGCTGCAGATAGGACTGACCAGAGAGACTGTGAACCTGGAGCCCAGTGACTTGTCGCTGTCCTCTGTCAAAGACCTGGTGTGCTCCATCGTGGATCAGAAGGTAAGAGTCTCGTCTCTGTCGTGCACTGTTAAAAAAAAAAAAAGAAGTTTGATTTCCATTTTAATTGATTTTAAGTTCAAAAGGATATCTCTCATAATTGTTTTGTGTCCTTTGAAGGGAAATGTTTTCCACAAACACGTTACACTACTGCATTAGCTTGCTTTCAAACTGTAGCAGTTATGCCAAAGGTAGCAGAGGGCCAATATGATGCACCAACATGTGTTTCACCATCTTCTACCATATTCATCTGTTTTGGTTTTGTTTTCCAAAGTTCTGGGCCGCGTGCCCTCAAATGAGTCAAACACCGCAGAAGCATGCACACAACAGCACTGGTGCTCCTCCAGTTTCAGGGCACCGTCAAGTAGCACCAGTTATTTACATTGTGGTATAATGTTGCTGGACTAACGCGGTGCATGCACATGAGCATGAGCTTATGATCACACACGCACACAACAACAAAAAAAAAAAACGACTCTGTGGTTTTTCTCTGCCTGTGTGATGTCGGGTCCTACTTTATTTTCCATGACATTGTTAATGTGTTAAAATGACACTGAAGTGTGGCCTCAGCACAAAGAAGTAGCTTTTCACACGAGTATTGGCTGCATTATTCTCTGCCGTTTGCCATCTCATATTACGTTGCATGAGAATAATGTCAGTGCCAATCAACGGCGCCAGCTTTAATTTAGCGGTTCATGCTTGTTTTCGTTGAAAGAATAAGACCACAGATTTCATGGTTTTCTAGGTCATAAAATGTAGATAGAAAACTACAACTGCAAAATAGCCGAACAAGTAAATCACTGGGCCTGGCAATAATCATTTGTTAATTTTAACAGAAAGTAATTAAATTACTGCGACGCAGATAGAGTTAACCAAATCTGTTTTTATTCATTCAATTAAGAATATTGTTGACATAGGCCAGTTTTTCCTCAGAAATGAACTTCTTTAAGCACATACAGTAGATGTGTTCAGCATGGTGTGTGGGATTAATAGTGAGCAAAGCCTGCTTGAATAATGAAATGGCTCCTGTGTGCATCTGCAACTTGCTGTTTTTTTGTAAACCTCTTGTGTATAATGATGATTACTCCATTTGTGTCCGTAATTATCATTGACTAAACACAAAGATGATTATACAGAGCACTTTCATCAGCCACCAGGATCTGAACATTGAGGTCAGACAGAGCTATATTTGTGCGAGAGATGCAGTTAATGGAAATAAGGAAAAAACAAATGGGAAACAAACAAGAGGAAGATAGTGAGGGAGCTATTTGTATTGCGCCTGTGTCCTCTGGTTCCATGTTGTCCAAGTTGACATTCCAGAGGAGCTTGGTAATGTTGTTGTTCTTTACGAGGTCTGCTGATTCTCACTTGCTAGTTATGAACAGTTCTGGTCCGCAGAGCAGAAAATCTCATCACTGCGCATATTTACATGGATCTTGTAACATATTGGCGTAGTGGCAAACATCTGTAACAGGAAAGGGTGGGAATACCAAAAAAAAAAAAGCTTTGAAGACAACCTTTTAAAAAAATGACTGCAGTTCATTCATTGTGGATTCTGATCATCTGCCATCTGCCATTTGCTTCTGTTGAATCCCCTTACTTTATATCATTTCATATCACATTCATTCATCTTAACACATGTATTCTTATAAAATAATAAAAAGCAGGTTACTGTCTAGGATGTATACAATAAATATCTGAACATATCATACCTCTTTTCCTCATTTTATACTGTACATTATTACCACTGAACACATTCAGCCTGTTCATCCTCATTATTGTGTATTTCTTCTATTAAACACTGCCAAACATAGTGTACTGCCTAAACTATTCCATGAAACTCAGCCATATGGCTTTAATATTAATGGAAAATATGACTGTGGGCCTTCTACTCCCTCCAGTCCATCCCTGCTCTAAAATATGCATGACAATGGTGAGCCTCTTACAAAGTCTGCTCATCCTGGCCAACTTTTACAGCTGAGGATCTCTGACCCTGGCTTAGCCGTTGACAGTCGTCCCAGGATGTCTCTCCAGTCAGCAGAACCTCAGGTGTCTGTCAGCAGAGGGGAGACAGGAAAACGTTTCTGTCTTCATGGGGGGATATCTGCATGAAGACAGATTTTGGATGGTGTATTCCCCCTCTTGGTGCTGCTGTTTCCTCCGCTGAGAGCTGGCCTGTTTCACAAAAAAAGTGACTCACCACTCAGCCATCCAACAAACAGGGATGCTTATCCTGACTTTAAATCTGTCCAGTCATTGTCAAGTTTTTCTGCTGTGTCAGTGAACTTCCAGAGAGGGGATTTCGTTGTATGTGAACCATGATATCAGCCAGATGGATATCTTGGAAGCATAAGACCTTGTGGTTGAGCAGTTAGTTCATCAAATTGCAGATTATCTGGGTCTAGGTCAGTCTGCAAGCAAGCCAAGAATCTAAACTCAGTTTTTCTCAGTAGCTTATTTTGTGGCATCTCAGATTTCTCTTCGGCATTTTAAAAGTTGGAGTTCCCCAACTGCGTCTTTTAACTGCTCTGGGCTATTCCCTGTAAGAACCCAGATGACCTCGACTTCTACCAGTCTGGGAATCTTTGAAAATGGCAACGCTTAATTTATTGGTGACATAAGGGGTTAAATACTGGATTTCCACTACAATCGTCTAATTTGGCAGTATTCTATACTGCTTTAGCATTTAAACACAAACAAATTCACTCCACCCCCCAAATCCCTTACGTTATAGCAGAAGCACTCTGTATGCAGTTGAACAGCTGGAAAATGATTCCAGATGCATGTGCTCCCTTTCACAGTATATAATGTGTAATAGCTTTAAAGTTGACATTTCACATCATTCCTGAACTCTTTACTTTTGAATCGCTCTCATTGTTTGACAGGGAGTCATGCACTCTGTTATAATAGCTGTATATTGTATAGATTTTGTATGGCTCATTCCTCTTCCTGCTAAAGATTCGACCACATGACTTGGCCATCATCCAAAGGATAGATTTGCTTTCTCTCTCTACTCTGTGCTGATCTGGGGAGCATTTTGATAGTAGTGGTTTTGGACCACATTCAGCAACAGTAGTGGTTAAAGTCAACGATAGTCCAGGGCAACCTGATCTTGACATGTTCAGTCTCAGTCATTTAGAGAAGTTATTGTGGTTTCGAGTGCCGCAATTTACCGAATACTCTAAAATATGACTGTTTTAGTGTCACCACTAGGCACGAGGGTATCAAGTCAAAGCAAGGCTCCTTGAAGACTGTGAGAAAGGATGAATGGAGCCAGCCAGTGGGTGGTGGAGACCCTCCCAGTCGGGTACCATCCAGTCCAGATCTAACCCATGATGGCCCATTGACAGCCACTCATAGCCTCATGCAACTCCAAGTCAGGCCAGCCTTGTTTCACTGGTCGGGTCCTGACTTCTCTGTCTGGTTTTCGGGCTTGATGAATGGCGTGAGATAAACATCCATAGCTTCCACTTGTTGAGCGCTTCCTGTTTGGTGTCGCCCAAGTTCTGTGGTGGGTGCAGCAAGCAGGGGAGCAGTGGCGGGACAAAAGTTCACGACTCCCTGAGAATGACTCCCAGTTAGCCAGCTGGTCAGCCTGGACAGCCAGCCAGGCAGCCTGCTACAGAACATTCCTCTTCAGCCAGGCATTTTTGGAGGATGATGTGATGTTGCTCGAGATGGGTGGGATTAGACGGCTTAGAAACTGAAATATTTCAAGCTAAACACTTGCTTCGGTGGTAGGGTTAGGGTACATGAACATCTGACAAATTATGACAGATGCTGTAATTGGAATGATATAATAAAGCTTAGCTTTCAGGCTTAATGGTACCGTATAGTATATAAGATATTTTTTACTGTGGGTGCTGTCTTTTAAATGTTTGTGGCAAATCTGTTTAATATAAACAAAGAATTTACAGTGTGGCTTGGCATCAGTTGAAAGTTTCTCTAGCTATCAAAGATGATGCTAAAGCTCTGCAGAAGGAGGTACATTTGAAGTGCTTTTGGCATAGGTAATGAAAAACAAAACATGAAAAACTTCAAATGTTTGTTTTTTGAATTCTTAACTTTTAGCAATTGTCCTTTATAAAGTTTTGCTTTTTCAGTCCAGCTGGAAATGTGGTGAAAAGCATCTGCCTCAGCCACAGGTTTCCCCATTGGTTTTGACAGTGCTTTAACTCCCGGCCTCTGGTTGAGGTCTGTACAGCTGCCTCTGTAATTAGCGAGACAAAGACCTTTTTGAGTCAGAAAACAGTCTATGGACACTATACGGTAGACTTGCAAAGTATAATGAAAACAGAGGAATTTGGACTGTTCTTAACTGTTGAGTAATGTCACTTTTGGGTTGCAAGGTAACACTTGGCAGGGAATATAAATTAGGTCAGCATTCCTTTTTCAAGATTCATTACTTTGAGTTCAAAAGGCAGAGACACTTATATACTTTTCAAGTATCTAATTGTATTATTTTGAGGGACTTTGGGGATTAAGCTTTAAAATACAAGATCAATGCCGACTTTGCAATTAAGACCCAAAGTTTGTAATAAAGGCCGGTTTGGTCTGAGAAAAAAAAAATCTTGAAGTGAGTAATGGAAAATGGACTTACAAGGACAAGCAAATGAAAGATTAAATAGCAAGAAAGGCAAATGGAAAATGGAGACTGCAGTTCACATCAACCAAAACTAACTGAAACACACGAGAAATAAATCACCACCATCTCCCTCACTCCCTCCCTTCAACAGTATAAGCCCACATCTGCATGTTCCTTATGGAGCTGGCAGACATTTCACCCCAGAGGACGTCTCAACAGCACAGGGCTTTATGTGTGATATACATGAGGCCAGACGTTTCCTGGAAAGCACATTCAGCTCTTTCTCAAGAAAATACAGGTCAGAATATTCAGTGCTAGTATGGGTTCTGAATACACTGTCATGGCCTTTGCCTTTTTCCAACTTAAGATGGTTTTAAATGTTCAAATGCTGTCATACCAATGTTTTCAAAAGCCATATAGTAGTCGTATGAAGTCTTCCATTTACAACTCAAAAGCCCGCTTGCACAAGGAATCTATCAATTTCCCCAGTCTTGGAGTAATTTGTGGAAAAGGGAGAGAGAAGAAAAAGGGGAAAAAATATCTCTGAAGTTAAGTGAGCTAAGTAATTTCTACCATCTGTAGTGCACATTTCTGCCGCCTTGCTCTCCTCTAAATGTAAAGTGGCAAGGCAGAACACAGGGCCTGGCCACAAGAGTGAGCCAATGACAGAGTGGAGAAGAGTGTGGTCCTACTTTGGAACAGGGGGCAAGGGAGGCTGGGACGGGCCCTTTGGCAGGCCTTACATGGGGCACAGTTAAGGTTGTGGCTGATGTACCCCTGATGTAAAGGCAGTGCCAGACCGTCCAAAGCAGGCCACTCCTGCCACCAAGTATGCCTCCGCTTTGGATATATTCTGCTCTTCTATATCGTCAAAGTGCACTTCACCATACTCGACTCATGTCGGTGACCGGGGATAATCTTTCATCACTCCGGTCTCTGTTATTACAGGCTGAATGGGCTTTGATTGTGATTATATTGAAGTGGTAGACACATGGAAAACTGGAATCATTTAATACTCAGGAATCCTGGTGACTTTGTCCTTTTGAAGCCAGCCACTTGTAGTGATTTAAGAGCTACTTCCTAAGAGTCTCCACTAGTTTCCATTCATACATTTTTAACTGTTGCATAAAACAGTTAACTGAAACAGGACATCACATTTCCTTTATTAATTGACTTATTAACCACCAGGGTGTATTCTCTCTTTAGACTCTTTCCAAAGGGCCGCACAGGGTTGACAAACTCAGCAGACTGAAGGACCTCAACCATAACAAATGCTGAAGAGCAGGGGTCCAATGACACTAACCGGGCCCTCTTCAAGATATTAACCTTTATGTATTTGACCTGGTTAATCACTTATGTCCCTTTTTTCTGAATGGAAGAACATTTTAAAACAAAAAAGTTAGTACAGGGGCGCTGTAGTCGTCGCAGCGGCAGTGAGTTCGAGTCCGACTCTGCCCTTTGCTGAATGTCATCCCCCACTCTCTCCTCCCAATGTTTCAGTGTTCTGCAGTGAAAACAACATGCTTTCTGTTGTAGCTACAGTCATATCAGTGTGGCATTATTGATCCCTGCAGCAGTAGCAGGTTGCAGAATGTCTTATTCTTAGTTGTTTTCTCAGCACTGTGTTCCTTTCCTGCCTTTCATCGTAGTGAGTGATTCGTCAAACTGATAGGAAGGTGGCTGGGGAAGTGCAATTACATGTCGATACAGCCAGAATAGAACAAGAAACCTACTGTGTTGTCTTGGAAAGGCCTGAAAAGGGGCTTGAATGCTGCTCATTTCAAAAGCTAAATTTGCCCCCAATGAAAAGCACCACAGGAAAAATTAGAAGATAAGTAGTTTTATTACAACCCTGCTTTCGTTTGAATGGTTTATTTGAGCTTTTTTCAAACTCAAGGGAAACAGTCACCCTCTTAGCATGGCTCCTTTTGTCGTTGTATGTCTTTCTCCAGGCTGTTCTGTTAGTTCCCCTCAGAGCCACTCCCTGTTTCCATATTCTCCCTGCTCCTGATCTTCAATCTGCTGTGGTCGGCAGAGCAGCAAAGCTTGTTCAGTTTGATGTGTTCAAATGACTTTGTTTACACATTGCACTTGCTATTATTCCAGTCGTTGTATTTACATCTGTGGAGAAATTGCCTTTGAGGTCTATGTTTTGAATGAAAGAGCACAGCTTGGGTCTTAATAAGCATTCATTTTAGTTCCGTAAAGTTCTTTCACCCAGTAACTTACAACTTTACTTTTCTGAAAATACAAATTTATCACAAGATCTTGTGTATAAGTTACTCCTTATAATTTATCACAGAGAAAGGGAAAACCACAAACAGTTAGTGCCTGCTCACGTTCTGAAAAAACTCCTCAGCAGTTAATAATGTTTCTGTTGAGCAACAGCATCGTGTTCCTACATCCTGTGCACCTTATTACCTCATGCTCCAACAGAACGAAGAGACAGTGCAGTCACCATCAATCTCAAGTAAACCCCCTGCACCACCACCATGGTTCACCTGTTTATTTGCCCCGTGTGGAGGTGAAACCGGCGCCTGTTCTTTGCCTCTCCTGGCCAGCAAGGGAAGATGGAGTATGTATTGCAGTATATGTCTTTTGGCGGAGGTGCTGGTGGAGGATCGCAGCGGGGCTATAACTCATCAGCAGCGTGCGGGGGCCGAGACCAAGCATGTTTTAGATCACACTGCTCTCTTCCTGAGAGGCCTTAAATCCTGTGACTCAGCCTTCCTTTTCTCTACTTGGGTTCTGGACACTGTTGATACATGTGATACTGATGCACACACACACACACACACACACACACACTCATACATAAATGCACACAAGCAAACACCCCCAGATGTGCAGGACATCGTCATCATAGGAGGTAGAGACAGTTTCTGTCATGTATGTAGAAAATGGTGTGATTAGGCCAGAAGCCACCTGGCTCTCATCGGGGATACAGTGGCTAGAAACCAAACAGTGACCTCATCACCATTATCTCCACTCCTCTTCATGGCCTTTTTGTACATTAGGCCAAATTATGACAGAAGAGTTTTGTTTTTCTCTATACAAATAATCAAACTTGTGTTAAAATTGTTGAGTGAATTTTCTTTGAGTGAGTTTTGTAAAACATGGAAGAGATTTAGCTGCACACATACAGTAGCCCATTTCAGACTGCGTTTTTTTTTTTCTTGCAAAAGGGTCGTAACTAAGCTCCCTTCTTTGTTCACTCATATTGATTCCGCGACAGGGGACAGGGCGGCTGTCGGTCAATTGGTAGAGTCTGTTGTCTCTCAACTGGAAGGTTGGGGGTTCGATCCCCAGCACCTGCAGCAACTTGTCCGATGTGTGTGCAACACGCTTAACCCAAAATTGCTCCCGCTGCTTTGTCAGTGGTGTGTGCATGTGTATGAATGTGATTAATTACTTGACATTGCAACCTCTGCCATCAGTGTGTGTATGGTTGTGTGAACGTGACATGCGATGTACAAGTGCTTTGAGTCGAGAGAAGATTTGAAAAGCGCTATACAAACTCAAGTCCATTTACCATCCATTTACCATTACAGGGTAATATTGTCTGTGAATTCACGTTGTGTTCTGGCATTGCGGAAGCCCTGCACAGCGGGAGCGCCACATAGACACACAGTCAGATATGCACGCACGCACACACAGCGCTGAGCTCCCACCCGCTGGCTCAGCTGAAACCACCTCTCCTCTGTTACTCCCTCTGAAGATGGTACAGAAGGGGTCCCCTCATTTCATCCCCCATTCGTTCAGATCAGAGGTGAAATGCCACAGGGGCGTAAATATCGCGGCTTGAAACGGCTTGTGATTGTGGTTTAAACTGGGTGAGATGTATAGCTGCGTTAGTCTTCTGATTATTGAAAGGAATCTATAGGGTGACAAGTGTAGAGTCTAAGAACACACTGTGATCTGGGTAGTGCCTGGAACTGAGCTCAGTGGTTAAAGTTGTGATTCCAGAAATGCAGAAACACACACATACAGACACATACACAGCTCTTACCTTACAGTAGGAAGGAAACCAAAAGTGTATTTATTGCATGAGCAATTTTTCAGACCCTTGGGTTTCTCATTTTACAAGCTACACCTATCAATCAATGCAGTGTCCATACTCCTCTGAAATATGCAGGAAAAAGACAAGAAGTTAGATATAGTGAAGGGCTCTGAGATGCTGAAAAACAACAAGTGTATTTGCCTTTCTGCTGCCTTGTTTACAACAGCTGCATAAAGGTAGAGTTACAGATGAGTGATGGTGAAGATTCACAGCTTGTGTATTGTGTATTACCGCTCTGAAAGTGCAATGTTATGCTGTGATGCACAGTGAAACTGACTGTAACGCCAGATGTATTTCAAGTAAAGCTGTATTCCACGCTCGGCTGAAAGGTTTTAAGCCCTGAGAAGCATCAGATGTCATTCCGGCTGGATCTGCTTTGGAATAGCATTCCACGTTCCACACTGATACAGCCTCATACAGAAAAACCAATGAATGAACAATGAGCTGTACTCTGCCTGCCACATGGAAGGAAACAGGTTAGTCAGCGCTTAGAGTGAGAAAGTCACAGCTCCTCTTGCCACACTCACACCAAATGAGTTTCCTTTCCGCTGCGTGTGGCTGCTTCAGTCAGTTACTCTAAGTGGAGTCTTCCTTTTGCAGCGGAAAAGAAGCTTACTTGACTTCAGGAGGAGCACATGTTATGAACGTGTGTATATTGTGGAGAGAGATAGGATGAGTTTGTTTGATCCTGCTATAGTGTACAAAGATGCCTGTTTGAATATAAACCATATGGAGGTAGTACTTTGTCTGTCAGTTACACAGAGACCCCCCCCCCCCCTCTCTCTCTTTCTGCCTCCAGCTGTAGTGTGTTTTTCTTGGCCTAGTCCTGCAAACAGAGGAGCAAATTGTTTTTTTTTTGTTATATATCATTGAAATAAAGCATCTCAGCCGTTCTTTTTCATGCACTGGCTGCAAAGCAGGAGGGAAAAACATTTTATGCGGCTGTGGCTCAGTTGGTAGAGTCTGTCGTCTCTCAACTGAAGGGTTTGGGGTTCGATCCCCAGCTCCTGCAGTCACATGTCCAATGTGTCCTTTGGCAAGACTCTTAACCCCAAATTGCTCCCGCTGCTTCATCTGCAGATTATGAATGTGTATGAATGAGATTAGTAAATACTGATGGCTACTTTACATAGCAGCCTCTGCCATCAGTGTGTAAATGGTTGTCAATGTGTAGGTGTGACCTGCGGTGTAAGAAGCGCTTTGAGTAGTCAGAAGACTAGAAAAGCGCTAAACAAGCTCAAGTCCATTTACTATTTAGGGTAACACTCTGTGTACCTGGTAGAATACCTGCAAAGTAATTTGTAGTTGACCGTTGTTGTAGATGACAGCTTGCATCACAATGTTCTCTGATAGCTTTCTGAGTGAAAATACTCAAGAACTGTTTCAAGAGAATGAAACTCTTCAGTGCAAGTAAGATGAGTTTATGAAATTTAGAGCTATACTGATAAACAGTTTAATGGTGTATGGCTCATAAGAAAAAAAGTAAGACATGCATTTTAGAAACAGTTTGTTGGGTTAGGGTCCCATTCAGTACATATTATAGTCACAACCCTGTAAAAACAACATGTTGTGATATTGAGATTAGAAAACTGAAGAACAAGATTATCCAGATATCAAATAAATGTTAATGACAGTATTAGATTGGTTTTAACCAAGATTTATTTGGTCTGGGAGGGTTATATGGGAATATCCAAAGATGTTGGGAAACTTTGTTATTCATTATGTTACCAAATTAGTAATTGTTCTCTTGGCAAGGCACAGTGACTTCCTGGAGTCTGGGCGTTACCATGAAGTTGCCAGACAACCAGCACAGACTGCTCCCAGCCAAGAACCACTCTCGCATATAACCCATATTAAAAGAGCGACTTTTTATACGAATACTTCCCTTTTTTATTGCAAAACAAAGAAAACAAGATCCAAGTCTAAATGGTGAGCTTCCGGATGTAAGTGGATATATTTGTTAGCTTTGGAGGCTAGCTTTTTCTACTTGCTAATCATTGCACACCATTTCACATTCCACTGTCTGACTCAAAATAGGCAGTTACAAAAGTGTCAAAACTAAAGCATCAGAACCAAGAACGCTCTTTTCTATTCCACTTATTCTTAATATAGTGCCTACTTTATGCAAGTAATGACTAATGTGGTCCGCAGCATCTTAAGCCTTAAGTAGAGATGTGAAACCAGCTACATAGGTCTGGTCAAGTTTTCATTTTTGGTAGTTATCAAGACCCAATGAATGCGTAATCCAAGTTTCTTTTACTTGTGCTGTGATACTACCCAACTCCTGTAAATGTCAATGACTGTACAGAATTGAATTAACAAGGTTCCTTTAGCTAAGCTAAGTTAAGCTAACAGTCTCTTTGCTCTAGATAAATTGAATAAACAGATATCAAGAGTATTATTTAACTCTTGGCAAGCAAGAAGATATACACTTTGTCTTGAAAGTCAAACTGTTCGTTTAATGTGTGTTGCCTTGCAAAAAATGTCTCTTGTATATCATCCTGTTTGAACAACATTGTCATTTTGTGCCTAATATAACAAAGACACCATAAGGCAATATTTTGAAGCTTTGCTTTGCTTTTTATTTATAATTTATCTCTAGACGTCCATGCAGGTGAGTTATTAATCTGGTATTTATTTGATGAATTCTTATGTAATTATTCCACTCAGTTCATTCCCCTTGGAACATTTCCTCTTCAAAGCAGAAAATAATAATAATAATAATAATGATGTTATTAAAACACTTGAATTGGATATTATTGCCTAAGAATATGTCACATTATGTTTAAGTTGAATGTACGTCACACTTACAGCTCAATTAGGACAAGTACATTTCCAAATGATATGGAAACTGTGAATGGAGAAGCAGAAACACTTCATGTTTAACTGAACATTGGAAAATGACTTTTGATGACGGTCTTCATGGTAAATGAATACAACTCCTACCCACAGTTAGAAACTGAAACATTGGTTGCACTTTGGGTTTTCTTATATGCTGTTGGAAACCTTGGTATTACTTTAATAGCGAATGAAAACAAATACAATTCCACTGTTGACTTGAACAGTTTTCTACAGCTTGCTTGATGTGATTTGAACAAAGTAATTACACATTTTCCCCCCGAAGGTTCATATGAGAACATAATTGGATTTTCCAGTGCATTCGTTTGACAAGTAATTGAAATATATTTTCTCTGTTGTGGCCATAAAAATACACCTCAAAGGCAAACAATGGCTTCACCATTGGCTTAACATAAAAAATAAAATAAAAACTTTCCTATTTGTGAAACTTTCAAGATAGCTCATTAGAAGTCATGGTTTCAAGTATTTACTGGAGTGTGTCGATGTTGCACATGTCTTCTCTTAAACTGGATGTACGTCAAAAATGATCAAGCTTTGTTTGGAGTTATTTTCCAAGTTCGAAAATTAACGCCATTTGATCCAAACCTCTTTTTATTTTGCTGAGTCTCTGAGGATGTGTGGTCCCATTTCTGGCACTTTTATATAATTACAGCATGATCAGTATATGGAGTTATTTATTTGGTAAGACAAAGAAACTTGTATCCTTCTGATCTTGTGAGAGTCTTAATCTTGCCACCTCAAGCTAAATGAACAACGGCCATCTACCTCCTGACTGTGGTTCAAAGTTTCATTCGCAGCATACCTTGATAAAGATTCCTTGCAAAGGGTTTGCCCTTTCTTCCCAATAGCATCATGATGAAATCTTGTGTTTTCTCTCCATGCAGGCATTTTTCAAGTTTATTTCTCTAGGTGCAATGTCTGATTGAAAAGATATATCTCAAATATCAAGTCTCTCATACAGTGTAGCATTTACGGTGTTTTTAAGGGTTATATTATCAAATATAAATAAAATGCTGCAAAGCTTAAATCCTGGCCTTTCACTTAATTGACTGGTTTTTAATTGGCTGATAATTGGTGAAAAAAAGCGACATTTGGTCATTTTCTCGATTTAAATTGATATGTTATTATTTATGTGTTTGTGCCTTTTTTTCTACCACTAAATTGCGGCATGGATTCATTCTGCTTGTTGACTATTTGTCCTGATGGTATGCCCAGTATGTCATAAATTTAACAATTTGATAATTTATAACAAATAATACATGAGCTAATACACAAGCGTTATGACCCTTAAACATGTTGCCAGTTGATGGTGGGATAATTAAATATGTCTTAACTGCATTGTGTAACACAGAGGCAGAATGGTGGGGCAAAGTGGTTCTGCCAATGTTACACCATCTGAGGTAGTCATAGAGTGGTAACAGGGGCGGTGGTAATGTGTGACATAGATGCTGTGTGTGTGTGTGTGTGTGTGTGTGTGTGTGTGTGTGTGTGTGTGTGTGTGTGTGTGTGTGTGTGTGTGTGTGTGTGTGTGTGTGTGTGTGTGTGTGTGTGTGTGTGTGTGTGTGTGTGTGTGTGTGTGTGTGTGTGTGTGTGTGTGTGTGTGTGTGTGTGTGTGTGTGTGTGTGTGTGTGTGTGTGTGTGTGTGTGTGTGTGTGTGTGTGTGTGTGTGTGTGTAGCTCCCACTCGGACACCAATATTGTTTGGTTGCATGTGCAATGTATTAGTAATAAGGCGTAACGATTGGTTCTTTTCTAGAATCGCAACGTGTAAAGGGTTATTCTCGCTACTGCGAAAAGCATGCCAAATTAAGCAGATATGTTTTGTCTTCATATCTGTATACTTGAAACGATTTAGAAATCTGTGTTTTCATGCAGAGCCAGCTATTATTACAACCCTTGTGGTTGCAGAAGTCTTGTTATGAAACCACATCTGTGTTTTCCATTTCTTTGGGTGGCTCACAATGTTCAATACCTTATTCCAACTACATCTTTATGATGTATAGATACACAACTTCCAGGTTTCACGATTTTGTTGTTGAACCCCTCCTGTTGTTCTCATTTGTCATCTTCCTGTTCCTCTTTTCTTTCTAATTCTTCTAGTCTTCGTTCTGCTCTTCTCTCTTCCTCCTCAAAATGCCCAGCAGCAGCCAAAAACATCTGAGGATGAATTCCAGGTTCATGCAACAAGAGCCATGTTGGATAAGTTGTTCAAAGAGGAAAACTGAAGAATGCATAGGCCAGCATGATAAAAAAACAAAAACAAATCACATGACAATGTGTAGCCAGAAATCACATGTCTATCATACAGAATTACAAAACTGGCATTTTCAAAAGCATCCACTTTGAGGAGTGTTTGTGAAAAGACCCATTGTTCAAATCCCAAACCCTATGTAAGTATGAATGAAAGGCTGACTGTGAAAAAACTGAAAGGAAATTTATGAGATGAACAAATCAGCCAGTCAGGTTCATCTATTTAATGATTTCGATAAATATAATCTTCAAATGCTTTGACAACATATTTTTAAGGAATAATTACGCCAAAGTAGTACTACTCATAGCTTTTCAAATATGAGCATTTCTTTCTTTTCTCCCCTTATGTGATGATTCAATTAAACTTTAGGTTTCTGTTTATTTGTAGATCTTTTTTTTTATTTTATTTTTTTAGAATGATTGATTAAAAGGGAGACATTTAGCAGCCATTTTACTAACCTATAATCTATCATGAATCTTCAGAGAGCGGGCATGGAGCTGGCTGTTTTTACGTACAACTTTGTGAACTTCACTTCACATGCATGTAAGTCTTTCTCTAATGAAGGCTTATCTCTACAAAGATACTTTACTGTAACTCCCCCCTCCCCCAATCTGTCTGGCCTGCTGCCAGACCAATAAAGGTGTGAGGCAGCATGAGGTCAAGCAGCATACTTTTCCTTACTGTAATCACACGGCCATCTGTCAGAGCCTGTGCACCACTCTCAACACTGCTTCCCTTTTGCCACCCACCTCTGCCACTCATCGCACACAAACTCAAATGTCTAACCACGTAATCATGTGAACACTGTTCTCGTTCGACAAAAACAGTTATTTTCCTACATGACTGAGGGCCCTAACACATTGGTTTTGTGTCATTTTCCAGGGATGCTGAAGAAATTCAGCAGAACACTCGGCACAAGCCGCTGCTTTGTTTTCAGTTTGAATGTCACAGTCGTCATTAGAAGAACATGGATAGGTTATGACTCATGACTCATATCCCTAATGTATCATTTTGAGCTTCTCAGTGCAACTGATAGTGCAAGACAAATCATCACTATTGCTCAATGCCAAACGGCAAACTCTGTTATTTAAACCAGAGATTTTCTCATAGCTGTCTTGAGCTCATTTGTTTTGGGCTCCAAATGAAATGGGCTAATATTATAGGTCTGCCCCGCACCCTGGCCTTCTACCCCTATCATCTCCCTCCTCTTTTCCCCCTTCTCTCTTTCCTCCAACTTTCTGTCCTTATAACAGGATTTAGCATATCAATGGCGGATTAGTTCGTTTAACAAAAGCTTACTACTGCAAAGCCCCTTTCCACTCGTCTTTGCAGTCTGACTTGTGGACCTCACACACAGCTCCTCGGCACCGGGGTCTTTGGTGTGCGTGTGTGGTCGGGGCTGCCCGGCTGAATGGATCTGCGTTTGAAGATGACAAAAGACATGCTAAGTCACTACGGGCTTCTGAGATGTATGCAGTAGCATGTGTGGGATGTGGTGTGTGAGGGTGCATTAAGTGTACAGGAGTGCAGGGGAGGTTTATTTTGTCTTGCATGTATGCTGAGATTTCTGCTTTAAGCCTGCCTGGTCTCACAGGTTAGCCATCAATTATCACTTAATCTGTGTGATCTGAACAACATACTGTTAAAATATGCTCTCAACCTGCCAATCTATTGTTATTGTATCACTGGCTTCCTGCTGCTTTAATGGGGCAAGGAAAAAAAAAAAAACGTGTCCTCTGCCCTTGCAGCCTTTGCGTGCCGGCGTGCAGATGCTGCTGCTCGGGAATGGGACCCGGTATGTACAGTGGAAAAGGTTTGAGCAGGCCTGCCAAGAGGAGGTGACTCCAGCTGGCTAGATTTGGACTTCATCGTATAATTTTCAATGTGTATGTGCGGGAGGGTTCCAAAGCAGGCAAGTGGAGGAAAACCTCACTTTGAAACTGCACCCAGCGCAGGAAGGATGCCCCCCGCTGCCTGTGGTGGTGTTGGTTTGATCCATGTCACATTAATCACCTCAAAGGGTGACGGAGTTTAGGATGTCGTTATGTCAGAGGGAGGGGGCGAATTGGAAATGTTCCATTAGACTGGCACGCGCCTCACAAAACATTAGTGCCTCATGTGTGGCAGTTGTTTTAATGCAGTTGAAAAGCTGTCCATACAAGTATTGGTTGATGGTTGACTCCTATGTGACATATTGATTGAGAGGATGTATCTATACCATAAATTATTGCCACAAAATAACCTTTTAGGCAGAAACATACAAACAAAGAAACACGACTTTATTCCTCAATTTTTCCTAAGGATTAAATCTAGTGTTGGGACAAAATATTGATATAGCATTGTATCGTTGTCCTGACTTGTGTGTTATGATTATCGTATTGTAAGTTCCAAATATGGATATTGTAATAAAAAGAAATACGCGGTTATAAACAGATTTCCCTGCCAGTTTGACTGACTGCATCACTACTTCATGACTCTTCAAGGGTGAGCTCATGACATGAATGCAGGTAGACAAGAACAAAGGAAAGTGTCCAAAGGAGAAGTTAATAGCAGGATAAAAGAAGAGTACAGCAAGAAGCAGTTAAAAGAAATTCAAAAAAGTAAAAGGTGGAGTCAAGATGAGAACAGACAGTAAATTGCAGTGAAAAAAAACCCACATTAAATCTTCACCCTTTTAGCTGCATTTTATATTCTTCAGGTAATTAGATATCCTGATGTATCATTGCATGAAAGTCTCAGAATCGCCTTTTCATGTTTGTTACTGTATCGTGGGTGAAGTATCTGAGCTACCCACTCCTACTTACATCTAGTCTCTCCCCTAGCATTATTAATTCATGTATGACATGATGGACGATGCCTCTGTGGTTATAGATGTCAGATCTGTGTGCAGCTTTTTCCAATTCAAATTCACTTACCAAAACAATTTTAACAAATAGGTCATCCATTGGTGGACAGTAGACAAATACATGCACACACATACATTGACCTGCATGCATGCAGTTCTTTTAACTAAGAGTGGTAAGTGAAGCACCTGCTTAAATCTCATAAGATTAAAGAGACTTTATCCAGTCACTATGTGCACTGTAGAAAGGTTGCCAATGCATTTTAACCCAGGACAGAAAAAAGGTCATTTTAAGTCATTTCAATATTCAGGTACTCTCATTACCTTACTCTGCAGTGTGCCGCTCATCAGTACTGTGTGTCTTTAGGAGTCCTGAACAGCAGTGCATCCCCCAGATAACTGATCTGGTTACTTGCTGATTCGGTCCAGTGTGACTCACTATGCATCCCTTGCTTCTATTGGCTTATTGCACACAAAGGAACACTGATGCACTGATGGACCTAAGGGCGGTTCACCAATTTTGTTCTTAGCCCACGGTGCCTGTCGGGTCTTCCTAGGAAAACATTGTGATCTCTGCAAACCTTGCAAAGCATGTGATGCTTTGTGTTATGATGTAGCTTTCTGATCCCTGGGAAATTGTTCTCTTCCATTGGCAGATCAGAGAGGTGACATGGGGGATCATGGGGACATGGGGACAATCCTTTTTTTGGATTGTCTTTCGCCAACCACTAGTCCGCAATGCTGCCTCAAGGCCGGAACAGCCCTCAGCTAGTAATCAGTTTCTGTGCAGAATTACATTTTCGCCTTCTCGCAGATCATTCTTCTGGCTTTGGCGACACGAGTCATCCGATACACCCATGTTTTCCTGAGCCATCAATCTGTCTTGCTGTGTCTCTGGATCTGTGGTTCTTGGCAGTAGGAAAGCTCCAGGTGTCTTGTGTGTCCCGTGCCTAGACGATTTGCCAACTCTGGTGCTCCTGGGCTGTAGCAACATTGTTCTATGTGACCCATTGTGTGTGACCCTGGTTCAGGGGGAAACAGCTGGTGGATCCTCCAGTACCAGCCTGCTTGGCACTGAGACTGAGCTCAATCCTGAGTGTAAAACTTCTGTGTCCTAAATCTGCCTTTGATACAAACCATGAAGGATAACATGAGACTCCATCTACTGCTAATCAGCTTCTTCAGTACTGTCAGTTTGACAAAGTGTTGCACTGTATACTGTGGAGTCACCTTCTTAAAACAAGAGTGAGAGCTTAAAACATTGGATGGATTTCCATTTTGTTTGTTCATCTTTGTGGGCGTATGTATATATCGTTTGTGTTTGCATTGATTGCGTCAAGATTGTCACCCTTTTAAGAGGCTCTAGGTTGCCGTCGGAACAGGAAGTGACTAAATATTAACTGGCGCTGCACTTCCTGTGAACTGACTCTCCTCTGCTCCTCTCAGGATGTTTACCTCCTCCTTTTCGGTCTCCCTCTACCACCCTTCTCACAGCCCCCTTCCTTGATCACGTGACTTCATGTCAGTGCACTAAGCTCAAAGTCTGACCTGGCCCGTGTAGGTTCAGCTTGTCCCCAAACATCGTCTGTGACAGCTGAGTTGAGGTTCTTGGCTGCAATGGGACTTTGTAGTAGTTTAACAAGATTACTTCATCTTTGCATCCAGATATGTCTGTATTCATTAAAATAAAGTCAAATAAATCTGGGCTTTATGACTTGATGAAACTATTTTTTTGTAGTGATGGGAAATATTTTACTCTTCACTGGAGGAACCTAAAAGGCCATAGTTCTGATCTGGTGGGTCGGGGCCCAAACGTGGGTTGTGTAGCCATTTTCAGTGGCTGTGCTTTTAATTTAAAGGAGATATGTAGGGGTTCCCAAGCTTTACGAGACCCCCTGAATAAAGATGACATACAGAGACTTGGGACCCCAACAGTCCCTGGAAATGGTTAAAGCATACAGTATAAGTTTGTGCACAGCCAATCTTTATTTATCAATCAATCTTTATTTGTATAGCACCAGTTCATAACAAACGTTATCTCGTGACACTTTAGAAAAACAGATAAAAGACCTTACTCTTTGTTATGTTACACAACCACACACACACACACACACACACACACACACACACACACTCAGAGGCCTATACAAACACTGGCAATGTAAAAATAAAAAAAAACAGTCATACCATTAATTGGTAAAATATGTTACTTTAAATCATTATTATCTTAATTTGTTTTTTTAAAGGTATTTGGTGATCCCCCTCTGGGTGACTCGCGACCCCCACTTTGGGAACCACTGTCCTATGACAGTGGGTCGTTCTGTAGATTATGAAGACTTCAACTAGGGCTGAACGATACATCTTTTTACCATTGCAAATGCAATGTGCACATGCATAATAGTCACATTGCTGTGGGATGTCAGTCAACTATCCTGAAGGACTTTATGCTGCCACTTTTGTCTGTTTGTTGTACAGTTAAAGTCTGTGTAAAATCAGAAAATGACTTACAGACACATAATAAAAAGTGCATTTGTTTATTTGAAAATCAAATTGATGAGGTGTTGCCCTGTTTGGATGGGGTTGCCCTTTTGGAAATGAACAGTGTGCGGACCTTTTAGCTTTTTTTCCTGCAGTTAGTACAGTTCTTGTCCTGCACCTGGATAATCATAAAGCCATCAAAACGGAAGGACAGTTCGAACCAAATTACCCCGCTAATGAAGACAAACCTGTTGCCTACTTTCAAATACAACTTTTGTACGGTCGTTGTTTGTGATGTTGCCAAACTGATGACATTTTTTTCCCATCTTAGGTCCAAACGGCACCATTTATGTTTAATAATTGTGAGCGGTTGAAATCTACAGAAATTCTTGTCATTGAATATTGTGTGTACGCTGAAGCTAGACACTGCTGGGAGGGTGTTTCCTCCTTTACATTCTACAGAGAGTCCGCTATGTAGAGCTATGTTCTTGAGTCATTGGTTGCATTCACAGTACATTATTACCCATACTCAGGGTGATGTAAGCCTTTGGAAATGACATAAGTGAGTGTGCTTGTATGTATTCCTGTGAGATTGATTATAGAAGTGATGGTGAATGTAAGTCAAAGTAATGAGTTTTATCTGCATGTCTTTGTTTTTCTCTGTCCCTGTAGCTGCATCAGACGTGGACCCACCACAGTGCTCTCATCGTTAATGTCTGACACTGTGCTTACAGATGACTCTTTATCATTAGTCATCGAGCTTGGAACTTAGCTAATAGCTTTACTTAACTCCATTACATCTTCACTTTGTATCTTCCCATCTCTCCAGTTCCCAGAGTGCGGCTTTTTCGGCATGTACGACAAAATCCTGCTGTTCCGCCACGACTTAAATGACGAGAACATCCTGCAGAGGCTGACGTCAGCAGAAGACATCCATGAAGGAGACCTTATTGAGGTGGTGCTCTCTGGTAAGTTAGCTGAGGTGACTTGTTTTGTCTTACCTTGTATATGTTGAGAGGCACTTATATGAACTGCTACTGTACTTTACTGTCTTTGTGCAGGAAATAGAAAACACTGGCTCAACAGACCTGTTGAAATTGCTGCTTTAGGTAATAAAAAAAGTGCAGAATGGAAAAGATTTTGCCATCGCTTTCTTGGATATTTTAAAATGCATGTCAGGTAGCTTTTTTTTTACTCTTCATGGAGGTTTGTTGTCAGGAGGGAGTCTGGGGGGAATATGCACTTACAAGTAGAATTTTTCAGTTGAATAACTTTTATAAAAGGTTTTTGTTTGTATCTGTGGGACAGAAGCCCAGTAGAAGTCCCAGTGGTGCACTACTACAATTTAGAGAATAGAAGCTGTCTCTTTGGCAGTGTTTTATTAATCTGAAAGCTTATTGTAACTGAATAGTCAGCAAAAAAAAAAAGAAGGAAAAAAAAAAGAAATTGTCCAAAGAAAGAGATGAAAGTTCTTGGCTTCCCTCGACTTTCAAAACAGGAGAAGAAAGGTCATAAATTCCACCCTGCACTATAAACCAAGAGTTTTAAACTCTAAACAATGGTCTTCAACTTGTAAACTTGGGGAAACTTAATGTGCTAAATGGTTTTTTTTTTGTGCCTTGTCATACTTGACACCCATTCCAGTAAACACAGCCTGTAATGTCTTGTGTCTGTGTACTCACTTAAATGTAGCAGCTCAGATGAAATGTTATTGAGTAACTTTAAGTAGACGGTTGAAAGAGTGCACGTAAATTACCCCACACTCCTCATACAAGCTCTCATTTCTATGTTGTGATACATTTCTTTCTTCTACCATCAAAGTTTCCAGAAGATATGCACCTTTTTTATTTTTTTTTTAATCAGCTACACAGGTGTTTGGTCTTTTTCTTTGTCACTTCCTGCCATGAATGAATCAGCTTCCTGTGCGGTGCTGAGACCTTCACATGGCTTAGAGTATCTGTTCTGCTGTAATCCGTTCTCCTGCTCCATCTGCTCCATCTCCAATGGGAAGCACCTGACACCACCTGTGCTGAATATCTCCCCCTCTCTCCTGGGCTGGGAGCATTGTTTGCAGGGATTTATGCAGGGGATGATTGTATAGGTTCAGGATCTGAGGATACTTCAGGCAGCAGGGCTGAGGAATGTCGACTAAAGACTGGAGAACTTCCTTCTTTTTGTTTCGCACTGTCTGTGTTTGTCTTGTGCTCTCTTTTGTGTCAGCCTCTGTTGTTCTCTTTCCCTCCTCGCTTTCTCTTTTTCTAATCCCTCCTACCACAACAAATCCATCTGCAGGTGTAAGCCTCAGCAGTGAAGCCTGACAGTTTACTGCCCGAGATATACTCTCAAGAAAGAAGAAGAGTAGGATCTTAGATTTGCTACATGTGTAGCACATGCAGTCTCTTTTCCTTCATCGCACACTCAATAAACTTGGCCTTCTTCTTGAGGTGAGCTTTGCATGTCAGACTCTTGATGACTGTTTTGAGAAACATGAGCTGAAAGATCAACCTTCCCAAGCCTTTCATTTGGTGCTGAAAAAATATGAAGCTATTCCGTCCCCGGCAATTTGTCTCCTATCATCTTCCCCTCAGTTTTTCCTTAACCAACCTGTTGTTGGATTCTGTGGCTGTGGAAGAGAGAAGATTCTGAATTTCTGTCTTGCTGCGAGAAGGAGGCAGAAGTGGCTTTTTCTTGGCCGCTGACTCAAAGAAGTCAGCTTGTTTTTCCTGCAGTAAGTGATTGTAGTAGAACCCGTGGAGTGTAAACACGCTCTGATGTGCAGGGCGGCCCTGGACACAGGGAACACAGTGCGGGCCATCTCGGCCCAGGAGGTTTGATGTTTGACCTGACTGGTTGTCCCTTTGTTCTGTTTTTCACTCCCTGAAATTCCCACCCACTGTCACAAGCTCAGGGAAATTGATATTTCACCTTCTGTTTGTCATAAATATGTTGGAGTCGGATGGAAACTTGTGGCCTTGAAATGGAAACTCACCACCTTTGAAACAGATACTGCATTCATGCGAGCTCCCCTCTGCTCGTGTGAAGTGCCTATGAAGAACATCCCTTCCAGCTTAATGTTTGGTGTTGTTTGAAGTTAATTAGCACGGCAAGCCTTACATAACTCTTATGACTGCTAAGAAGCAGCCAGTTGTTATGCAGACGTGTGTGCAAAAACTCCTGAATGCTGCCTTTCATATGTAGCTGCCAGGGAGCTATGTTCACTCTGTGACATGTGACCTGCTTTGAGTTCTTTATTCTCAAACCCAAACACTGATCAACGAAGCTATCTATTTCTCTGAAATGGAGGGGGGGGGGGAGTTGCCTGAGTGTGGTCTGAAATGATATGAATACCTTCCGAGGATTTAGCAGCAGTTTTCCCAGTAAGTGTCCAAATAATAGGGAAAATAGATTTTCTGCTTCCAGTACTATAACACCAAATAGATTCAGACAGGCTTTTTTTAATTGAATGTTAGTAGTCCTGTGAAATCTAAATGAAAAAATCTGATGTTGTCATGCTTTAAGGATGTTTTCATATTTCTTTATAAGGAGCATGTGAAGATGGGAGACGGAGAGGGAATGTGCTTTTGTTATATTGATGGTTCTGTATCTCATCACAGCCACAACAGCTGAGAATGTCCTCGGTAATCCAAAAGAAAAGAACGTGTTTGATGATTGGATCGCTTCATAGAATACGCAGTAACACACACACTATGACATTACCATCGGCGACACACAGGTTTTGTTGCTTAACCTCCGATGTGAAGATTAACCAATTTCTCTTGTCGGTCACTGTGGCCGCATAAATGATTGCACACACAGGGGACACACTTCCAATGCAAATCAGAGACGAGGAGCCTCAGATCTGGCAATCATACCCATATCTTACTCATCTTCACGTCTTCTGGTGACTCACAGCCGTGATTAACCAACTCTGGCTTCCAACAATGAGCTCACTGTGTCCGTTTGATTCAAAACAACAGAGCCATGTTGGAAACAAGAAGAGAGAAATGGAAAAAAGATCGTGCACAGCTGAATCCTCTTTTGATGCCATGTTTGTGATATTAATACAATTAAGTGATATTACAGCATCATTCTGAATTTCTCTATCGTGTTTTTGGGTGTGCCCGGTCACTTTGAGACTGATTAAAGACATTGTTTCTGCAGATTTGGCGCCCTCTACTGTAGTGATCCAGACATAGCTCTTACATAAAGTCATACATGCATTTGTTTGCACCCCAGATAGAATCACAGTTTTTTTCTTAATTACATACACATTAGTGCAATAGTTGCCAAAAATTTGAAGAATGGCTGCTCTCTTCTTTTGTTTTTGTTCCCTTTGTCATCTTTGCTCATCATTTTCTTCTTTCTTTCTTTTTTTTACCGCCTTTCTTCATTTGTGTTGCTTTTACTGAGTTTAACTTCTACCCCTTGTGTTTTTCTTTTAGCTCAAGCCACCGTTGAAGACTTCCAGATCCGACCCCATGCCCTTTATGTCCACTCGTACAAGGCCCCCACCTTCTGTGACTACTGTGGGGAGATGCTGTGGGGTCTCGTCCGGCAAGGGCTCAAATGTGAAGGTCTGATGCACACACACACACACACACACACTCACACACACTCACACACTTTGTAGACTAGTAAAGAAACATGTGTGTCATTACCACCTACTTATTGAACTTTAGTAATGAAATCCAGCTTTTTTCCTGCCGTGCCCATACACAATCACAGTGGGACATTTGTCTGAGGGCTGTAGCGAGTAAAAGGCTTGACAATCCGATTGCAATGGAATTATGGCCTGTCAGCTTGCCTTTCTTCCGTCCCTGCTGGGTCAGATTTGAATTATACTAATTTCATCCTCATGTCATTGTCAAGTGAATTCCTCTCTTACTTTTGATTCAGCTCAACTATTTGATTATTTATCAATGAATCATTCATAGCTATAGCTTCAATTATTTTGAATGCCTTTAACTGATGATGTTTGTGATTTCATGCTTTCAGGATGTGGGTTAAACTACCACAAGCGCTGTGCCTTTAAGATCCCAAATAACTGTACCGGTGTGAGGAAGAGGCGACTGTCCAATGTCTCCCTGCCCGGACCCTCCCTCTCTGTCCCTCGACCGGCACCTGCAGAAAATGCTGTGGTGGTCCTGGATGAGGTGAGTTCTGATTGGTCGAGGCTCGAAGGTTTTTTCCCCCGGACAGAAATGAAGAAAACCGCGGCATGCAAAGTAACCAGTCAAAGGCAGGAAAGGCATCAGAATCAGCTTATCCTCTGAATGAAGGGGGATAAAGTTATGACTTTTCTTATCCTCATGGATAAAGTGGGCTTGCTGGAGTTTGAGACGTCGTCAGAATTCAGACTAAAGCAAGATGAATTTGCCAAGAATGTGAGGCAGTCAATTATATGCTGCTCACAAGCTTTGTCTCAACAGCTAAACGTGTCTAAACTTATCATATTTGGCTCTTTTCCACGGCTGAATCTCCTGGGCCCTGTTGTCGAATAGCACTGATGCAGAAAATTGAATTGAGCGGCACATTGCTCTGTGGAGAGACCCTCGGCGACTCTTATGAAACACTTTTTGCATAAGCCCGTGCTGGAATATTCCTCTCTTGTCTGGGTCCCCACCAAAGGTCATCAGGAAAATGTAATTATGTTAATGACATTGAACGTCCAAGTTTATGTATCTGCTACTCACGTTTTTTTTGGGAGAAAAAATATGGAACATTCTTCCTTCTCGATCCTTTCAGGAGCTTCCAGACTGCCTGAGTGATTGAAATTAAACCAGAGCTTAATGCTCATGTGTGGTCAAATGTGACAAATCCAATAAGCGTTTTTTTGACCACTTGTTGATCTAACTCTATACGACAGATTTCTTATTACCTCCATTCTCTCTGTCTATTGCTTTGTCATTATTCCCTCTGCCTTTCCCTATCTGGTAAATGACTTCCTTTCAGGGCTGTTTTCCCACTTTTTGTCTTTTTTAATTCTTCTCTTTTTGTTTTACCACCCCCTGCAGCAGAGGTCTCACCAGGAGGCAGGGAAGAGGATCCTGTCCTGGAGCGGTAGGCCCATCTGGATGGAGAAGATGGTGCTGGGGCGGGTCAAGGTGCCACACACCTTCGCCATTCACACCTACACTCGTCCAACGATCTGCCAGTACTGCAAGCGTCTGCTCAAAGGGCTCTTTCGCCAAGGCATGCAGTGTAAAGGTAGGTGATTGGGGTTCAATACAGAATATGAAATTATCATTATTCTGTAAAGTTTGCATCATCTTTTCAATTCCATCTTCTAGATTGCAGATTCAACTGCCATAAGCGATGTGCGTCGAAGGTACCTAGAGACTGTTTGGGCGAGGTGGACTTTAATGGAGGTAGGTTCTGCCATCCCAACTCACCGTGCTTAATCTCTGTCGCTCGCAATTTAAAATAAACCTACAATATGTTAAATGCACTTGTTGTAGAGCCAGCCAGCCCTGGCCCTGACTCTGACACTACCATGGATACCATGGAGGTGGACAGTAATGATATGGATGGAGGCAGAGGGCTGGACGATTCAGAAGAATCCTCGACCCCTGACGAGAGGATGTTCGACATGGATTCCCCTTTGTTGGACAGAGAGAAAGATGAAGAGCCCATCAAGACTATCAGGTGTGAGGATGTTTGCTTAATAATGTTATCCAGTTTCCACTTTTCATTTCTGGTTCCAGTTCCAGCTGTTTTTGTTTCATAGCTGGTACTGTGCTGCTGCAGATTTACAGTTTTGAGGTGTAGGGGGCACTGTTTACTCTAGCACCAGCACTTCCCTGCTGAAAGTTGCTACCAAATTCTACGAAAGCCATGTGCAGGATTTCTGAAAGTAACTAGGTTGGTGGGAAAGCAAATCTCACAAGTTCACTGTCGGTGAATGGAGTCTGTTTCATTACATTATTTTTTTTTCGAAAGGAGTTACAAATTGTCTTAATAATCGATGTATTTATCTTCTGTGTGTGCTTAGTCCTTCCACTAGCAGCAACATCCCTCTGATGCGGGTGGTCCAGTCCATCAAACACACCAAGAGGCGGAGCTCCACTGTGGTGAAGGAGGGCTGGATGGTTCATTATACGAGCAGGGACAACCTGGTAAGACTGATAACCCCAAAAAGTCCAACAGAGGAGCCCAGTCAGAAATGGGCAGTGCTTAGCCTGTATGCAGGGGAAAACTCCTTCTCCAAAGCTGTTCACATGTGTTGAATTCAGCACAGAAGGTATTTTCCTCATGAAACTAAACTTTAAAGTGTGGTGATATATATATATATATATTATATATATTATATATATTATATTATTTTTTTTTGGGTCCTGCAAGCTCTATCATTTGGACAAACTTGTTTGTTTGTTTGTTTCCTTGTTTAACAGCGGAAAAGACATTACTGGAGACTGGACAGCAAGAGTCTGAGTCTGTTCCAGAACGACACCGGGGCAAAGTTCTATAAAGTAAGCAAATCATCTCTGCCTTCCTGAAGGGAAATCATCTTTTTGTCCTCAGCAATCAAATACGTAGTAGCACTTTTATTAAGAGAGGAATTGTTTGTCTTTCTTTTGAAGTGGGGTTGTTTCAGGTAAAAATCAAAAGACAGTATGTTTCTTAAAGGAGATGGCAATCAGTCAGTGTCTGTTTGAAGAGCAGCACTGACACAGACCCTAACCAAGGGATTTAAGTCATGACTGTCTACAATGAGGGAGATGAGCAATGAGCGAGTCCTGCTGGCTGTGTTGTTGTGTTTACATCATCTTTACATGGAGCGTACAGCCGGCTTCTCCCCTTGTGTACAAAAGCTGTTTGAGTCCAGGTCTAGATAAAAGAAGAAAAACATACTCACTGCTTATTGGAATGAAAGCGTTTTTTAGATCACGATCATTCTGTGTCAATTTATACGCAATGTGAAGCTTCGAGCTAGCTAAAGTGTGCTAACATTAGCCTGCTATCACAACAATGCTGGCCACAGGCAATAGCAGCTCGAGCAAAGGACAATTGTGTTCGCCGCTTGCGCTTATTGGTACTTAATTACCGTGCGTTCCATTCGACTCCTTGGTGTTTAGAAGGAGGGGAGAGGGGTTGGAGGTCGCCGCACAGTATTCCATACCATACTTTTGGACTTTTCCTCTAAGCTTCGCTTTGCTTTCACACGCTCTGTCATTTTGCGCTTAATCTCAGCCGTATAACATCCATATTTTTAAGTAGCTACTAGGTCAGAAAGTTCTGTTGCCAGCTTTGACCTATAAAATCTTTTTACTGTTTAAAGATTCGAAAGATGTTACACTCTTGTGATTTTCCTGACCATTCTAATCAGGAAGAGACCTTGTCAACATACATATTTCACTTTGGTGAAATATATACTGGTTTGTGGCTAGCTGCACTGAGCATAAACACCAACACTCCACAGTAATGTGCAGGTATCATTTTATCAGATGAAAAG
Source organism: Labrus bergylta (assembly GCF_963930695.1). Classification (NCBI taxonomy): domain Eukaryota; kingdom Metazoa; phylum Chordata; class Actinopteri; order Labriformes; family Labridae; genus Labrus; species Labrus bergylta. The sequence goes on along the minus strand of NC_089212.1, from coordinate 10,407,302 downwards.
TAAATAAAACCACAATACAATAGTACTGCTTCACCTATCAGGAATGACACACTGAGCAAGTTTGCACAACACACTTATAACACCAAATTACTACAGGAGTTATCCACAGACGTCGTTGACGATTGTCAGAAAAGTGAGCGGCTTCATGTATTTTGATTCATAAGTGTCCAAGGCTCCCGTAATCAGAATCAGCTTTATTGGCCAGGTATGCTTACACACACAAGGAATTTAACTTCAGTGAATTGTGCTGTCTTATGTACAAGTATAACATTAAATATGAACAATAAACACATTAAGCGAAGAGTAATATGTACAATAACTAATATGTACTAATAGCTCCTTAGTATCAAAAATTACTGTTGCATTACCTGGTTATGGTTACAAAGTGTTGATGCCAAAGTCATTTTCATATCCAGGTTGTCTGACACATTTATGAGAGGTATGTAAATCATCTTGAACCAGTAGTAGCTGTGTGACTCAGCCTGAGGGCTGCCGTGTTGCAACTGTAAACTTGCGCTGAGGTCAGTTCAGTCCACTGAAAGTTCCCCGGCGTTGTTTCTTTACCCTCGATCTGTGCCTCTTCCGTTTCTGAAGTGAAAGGATTGTCTCACTTTCCTAAACGATTGTTGATCAGATCGGACTTTTTAGGGGGATTTGAAGGGAATCAAAAGGAGTAGTTGCCAATGAGGTGCGCAATTCTCAAATTTGAATGGAATTATTCACATGTTTCACTTGAAATTCCTTTAGTAGTGTGTATTTTCTTTGAGCTCGTTTTGTAAAATACGTTTTGGAGAGTGTGACACTTTCCCCTCAGTTCCAGCATCGTGCTCAGTCATTACACTGCCGCAGGGGCTTAATAGCACAGTAATTACACAGTGGGGACAGAGGGAAGGAACTACAGCCTGCAAGGTAAAGACTTCCACATGTTTTTTTCGCTCGGTTGTGTGTTTGTGTGTGCAGGGTGGGGGATATCATTCTTTTTATTGTTCATGTCGCTGTGTGTGTTTTGAGACTTTGACACCTCCTCGAGCTGTGGTCAGAGTTGTGCTGCAGTGGGATGGTGTGTAGGATGGAGCAGAGTTTCCAGACTGCATCTGAGAGTGTGTGTGTGTGTGTGTGTGTGTGTGTGTCAAACAGGTGGTTTCTCTGCTCTTTGTTTAACCCCTTTGTTTTTACCTTCTCTCTTTATGCTGCTTGTTACACAATCTTAAAAAAGACTTAATGCACTCACTTTTCTCTCCCAATTATTCTGTCACACCCTGCATGTCCTGCCACTAAAGCCTTGCAAAAGAAACCTCAGCAGGGACCGACTCCTCAGGGTGTGTTTACTGGCAGCTTTATGTGGTTCTTTATTATCAACTTGGCACTCGGCTCAGTTAAGACGTTCAGAGGGCTAATTGAAGGCTGGCTGTAAATGCCTTTCTTTTCAATATACAGAGTTTTTTGCCCCATGCCTGTTGCTTCATAGTTGCACATTTCTATCCATGATAGAGAACTGTGGATGGTTTCCTGTAGAAAAGGGTTCCTTCAGAGGGGTTTCTTCTCCAAAACCACAGATTCTCCATATGTGCAATCTGTATCCGGGAAACTGTCTGTCTTGGGCATGTTTCTTTTATTTCTTGCCTGCTGCTCATCAGTGTGTGGCCACTGTCCTCCCCTCGCCTTTTTTCTTTATACCTCCAATCTGATTAGTGGTGGTCGCGTGGTGGCCCGCTTGCCAGGCATGGCAGCCATTTTCACCATTTGGAAGCCATAACTGCTGCTCGTTTGAAGACAAGACCCCTGTACTTGTGGCTTTCTCTGAAGACCCTTTTATGGGGTGAAGGGGCTTCTCTCTGTCTCCTCCAGATTGAGTCCTGTCACACTCAAACGTTGCACCCACAGACACACACATGCACACACACTGCTACCCTACGGGGGAACGGCAGTTGCCGTGTCTTTCTTCTCAGTGGCTGGCGGTAGCGCCAGCGGCTCGTGCTCAGATGGGGCCTCTGGCTGGCCCTGCCTTGTAATCAGGGAACCGGAGCACTTGAGCTGCCGCAGGACCCGCTCACGTGACCCGGCCCCGCTAACCACAAGCACTTCATCTGATACTCTTGTGGTGAGCCCCGTGGAAGGGACAGCGTGTGCCTCTGTGAGCCCCCATTGGCTGGAACTTCTTTGTGTTTTCAAATTGTTCGACCCTCCCTCCTCTCTTTGATTTGACAGTAAGTGTAAAGGAGAAGGGGGTTTTTAAAGTGTGCTCAGACTGTCCTCTCTGTGCGTGCTCACAAGAGAGAGAAGAGTAGAAGAGAAAGTTAGATTTTGGACTATTTAATCATCTCTGTGATTTCAAACCAGCGAGGAGACTTTTAGAGTGTGAGTGTTACCACTTGTGTCTGTCTTTTTTGTCATGATATTTTTTAGACGGTGCAGTTTATCCTCATGCAAAGTGTCATGTGTTTCTGTTTTCATGTCTTTAGATAAGATCAACAATTTTAAAAAATAGGCAATTTTTCAGTGGAAAAGGAAACTTGTTGAATTTGTAGAGAGAATTTTTTATTTATTTTTTTGTGTATTTTTTTACCTCCTTTTTTCTAGGCATAGTTTAACTATTTCTTCATCAATAATATTTCTGTATTTTTTTCTCTGTTTTATTTTCCTTATGTATCATTTTAAGATTTGAGGATTGATCTAATAAATAATGCATGCTTGTAGAAATGGGTACATGTACTGTATGTTTTTGTCCGGCCCACTGTTGGACAGATAAACGTCCTGTGCTTTGTTCAGAAGTTTTGGTTATTGGTGAACCCTCTTGTGAATTTGGTTGACAATGCAGAAAACCCTTTCACCCATATGATGAATATCTCCTGAATCTCTGTTTTAGAAACCCAGAGATGTTCTTTATATTTTGGTAATGGTTGTAATCCCTTTCTTTGACTCCTCCCACAGGAAATCCCTCTGTCCGAGATCCTCCAGGTGGAACAGTCCAGAGACTACAGCAATCTCGCCCAGGGCAGCAACCCACACTGCTTTGAGATCATCACTGCCACCATGGTGTACTATGTAGGAGAGAACAACTGCAGTCACTACCACAGCCCGGCTCTGGCTGCCTCAGGAGTGGGCATGGAGGTGGCTCAGGGCTGGGAGAAGGCCATCAGACAGGCCCTGATGCCCGTCACCCCTCAGCCCAGCGTGGCCAGTGCTGCTGGACAGGGCAAAGATCATAGTGAGTAAAAACAATTACTCAAGTAATTCTGCATTAAACATCAGTTTTGTGACGGGCACTGAGTTTGGGTTTCCCCTGACGGTAATGACTTGTGATATAACAGAGATTTTCCTAACACAACACAGGACTAAATTGTTATCAACTTAGGCCCCAACCTTTTAAAAGCAAATAGAATAAACAAATATAACCATGGAAACCTTTATTATGTGGGCTTATACGTTTGGGGTTTGCTTGAATAGAAAGAAAAGCCTTCTCTTCTCTTGGCTCACATGGTTAAAAAAAACAAAAAACAGCAGTTTGTCAGCCAGCCAAATTTTGATAAAGTGAAAAAAATAAAAATCTTGTGTTCTTGATTATGGGTCGACAGAAGTGAAGCTGTGAAGCAGGGACCACAAATGAACGGACCTGACTGTGGAACAAACTGAGACTAACTCACAGTATCAGGACAGAAGTGATATTATCTTTCTTTTATGGCCCTGAACAGCAAAGAAGAGGCAATAAATTTGGAAGCTGTCGGCTTTTATTTGGTAATTAATCGTTTCAAAGATCCGAGTTCCACATGAGAGTCATGCTTGCTTGCGACAAATCATAACTTGTCGTTTGCATGATCACACAAGTGGTCACAACAGAGGACATGAAACTGAAAGACATGACTTATTACATCACCTTTGAAACTCGTTTGTCACTCATAGATGCCAATAAGCTGTTCACAATAATCCTCGTCATTTTGACATCTGAACTCATAAATGATTTTATTTTGGTTGATTGATAACCAATCGTTAATTAATAATGTAGTCCACAAACACTTGGGGCAATTTTGCGGTTAATTATCATTGCGCTGTTGTTCTTTTTCACCCAAGATGAAAAGGACATTGTTGTGTGTAGCATTACATCATTGATCACCCCATCATGCTATTTCCTTTTATCTCTGGCTTTCTTCTCCGTTGGCTATGCAGAATTGGCCCAAGTGGCTGCCCCAGTTTCCAGTTATGAAATGCATTAAATACTTGCACTATTCAGTCATGCATAGCTCCCCTGATCAAATTTATAGCCAGATGATTGTGTAATGAGATGCTTCATTATTGGGGCTGTGACTTATTACATGCAGCTGGGAAAAACCAGAAGGTTGTGTAAAAAAAAAAAAAATTGTATTTAAGTAATACTCTTGCACTAATAAGTTTTACTGGCTATGAAATGCATTGGTTAAGTGTCGTTTGTCCACTTGCTGAATGTTGAAGCGTGTTTTTCTCTTTAGCAGAGCTGTCCATCAGCATATCTGTGTCCAACAGCCAGATACAGGAGAACGTGGTGAGTGGGACTTTATTTCTTCTAATAGAAGCTAGCATCAATTCCCAGAATGGTCTTCAAATTGCATGCATTCATGAGCTATTAAAGAACCTGTGGTGGTTAGGTCTGACACGTATCCTACTGTTTCTTTACCAAAAAACCCCAGTGGAAGCTTTCATGCTGCAAAAAAATGGGGAAGCTGCAGACCCATTTCTTTCGGGTCAAGGGATGTTTGTCTCGCTTTCATTTCTGCATTGAGGGAAAGTTAAATATAAAGAAACCTTTTGCAATAGCAGAAAACATTTAGCGAGAGGACTATTCTTTCTGTGGTTTTGATGTTGTAAATATCAATCTATTGCCAATGCCAACATGGAAAAATTCCACAAATGTTACAGCAGTAAAAGTTAAACACGACAGTAACAGCGCACATTATCTCTGTGCAGGATATTGCCTCAGTTTACCAAATATTCTCTGATGAGGTTCTGGGATCGGGCCAGTTTGGCATCGTGTATGGAGGTATGTTTGGCTCATGCATATGGAACCACTTATATTTCATATAACAAAAACTTTACTGTGGATTGTATTCAATTTGTTACAGTTAACGAAATGTTATTCACTTTCTTGTGCCCCTTGATGTTCCAGGGAAACACAGAAAAAGTGGCAGAGATGTGGCCATCAAGGTTATTGATAAAATGAGATTTCCTACAAAGCAGGAGAGCCAGCTAAGGAACGAAGTAGCTATTTTACAGGTAATGAACTGAATCTCTTCATCATATCCCTTAAATAATATGTTCCAAATGAGAGCATGGGCTTTCTGTTTGAGAGGTTGCACGTCCTACAGGATGTTTCACTGCTTTTGAACAAACATGTCAGCACCTGTCTCACTATTCCTTGTTGTGTTTTGATGGTACTATTCTCTACAGAATCTGCATCACCCAGGTATCGTTAACTTGGAGTGTATGTTCGAGACGCCGGAGCGGGTGTTTGTTGTCATGGAGAAGCTGCACGGCGACATGCTGGAGATGATTCTGTCCAGCGAGAAGAGCAAACTACCCGAACGGATCACCAAGTTCTTAGTCACACAGGTTGGTGTTGCAGACACTCTTCCCTCCAGTCCATCCAAGACATCTTTTTCTACCACTTTTAATCTGCTAAAATATGCTAATAACATCAGCGTGTATGCAAGCATCACTTCACCTTTCAGTAAGCATTGTAAATGTAATTTTAAGCAATTTTATATTAAAAAATCAGTCATTAGGTTCCTCATGGGCTGTGGGATATTCACAAGATAGTGCAGAGAGTTTGCAAAGGGAGCATTTTCAAGAGGAAAAAGAAAGGAGAACCACGTTTGTGCAGGCACTGATACACGGGGTAGTCCTGACTTCAAAGACAGAAAGACCCCTGGGTGCTGACTGAGTTGATGGCAAACAGTTTGGAAGAGTTCTTGGTGGCTGATGGTGGTAAGCAGTGAGCTTTATATATGTAGACACCATGGGATGGAATCTACCTCCGCCCATCACGTCTTTTTCGGTTGGTGACTGTGAACTCTTAACTTTCACTTTGAATCAGCTTTGAATGTTTTTCATTGGGGACATACATTTATTTTAAATGACCTTTAAAAAAATGCTTGATGTAAAAAAAAAAAAAAGTAGCTTTCCTTCCCCCCCTTGTCCTCCCTCCTCTTTTTTTGTGGGGTGTGCATGCGCCTCTTTTCCAGCTCCAGGGCCTGTTTATTCTTGTGGTCAGCTGATTGGGGGGAATTGTTTACTGGAACCGTCTGCATGGCATCACAGCCTCCTCCCTGGCAGTGGATTACAGCCTGCAGTGTGCTGGTGGCTTTGTGGCTTGATTAGAAAGAGCAGCAGGACTCTGAGCCCCTCCTCCCCCCCCCCCCCCCCCCCCTCCATCCCAAACAGGAGCGGGGCCATTAACAAGAGCCCCATTAGCTGCGGCAGGCCTGGCTCTGATGTGGCCCGGAGGACTTCTGTCAAAGTCAGGGTCAGGGTAGGAGAGCCAGGCGCACAGTGGTTTTGGTTCAGGGCCATAGGCAGACATGCGTACAGCGCAAGCTTATGCCACAAGCCTCGTGAATATAGATGGGATGATGAGATGAGATCATATTTCTTTATGTAAAGGTGCTGGTCAGGATGGAAGTATTTAAGGGCATTTGCATGCTTATATTATTGCTGTCATTTTCCATAAATTCTACTGCCTAGATTATACAAACATTATCCTGTTTATACCATACACTGCTAACAATAAAGCATTTAGACGCTGGAAATTAAAGCAATTTCATCTGGATTTTTTGGGCTAACGCTGGGCTTTTTGTTTTCCTCTTCCACTAGATCCTGGTGGCCTTGAGACATCTGCACTTCAAAAACATTGTTCACTGTGACTTAAAGCCTGAGAATGTTCTACTGGCTTCTGCAGAACCGTTTCCTCAGGTAAACAGCAGTCATGTTTGCGTACGTCAACATATACGTTTTGCTTTAGTGTTTGTTTGTAAAATAATCATGTTTTTCTTCCTCCAGGTAAAGCTGTGTGACTTTGGCTTTGCTCGCATCATCGGCGAGAAGTCATTCCGTCGGTCTGTAGTGGGCACCCCGGCTTACTTGGCTCCAGAAGTGCTGCGAAGTAAAGGCTACAACCGCTCCTTAGACATGTGGTCAGTGGGAGTCATCGTGTACGTAAGCCTGAGTGGGACATTTCCTTTCAATGAGGACGAGGACATTAACGACCAAATCCAGAACGCTGCCTTCATGTACCCCCCTACGCCCTGGAAGGACATCTCTGCAGAGGGTAAGAAGACTAGGAATCAGACTCAGTTTTATTGTCCAGGTTTGTGTGCACATACAAGGACATTCACTCTAGTTAACTTTGCTTTTGTGTGCAAGCAATAAAGATGGAATATTAAACTAGGAAGAAATATTTTTACAACATGAATCAATGTGAAGATTATCACCAACACTGGATCTTATCTGGCAGATCTTTAGTGCCGGTTGCTGTTGTAGCTTGTTTTCAAACTGATACTCAGACCTGTAGCCCCTGACGCGTCCCCCCCACCTACTCGTCTGGGTCGTCTGAGCTTTGCTTTGACTTTTCTGTGTCTGTGGTTGAGATGAATCACTTTCAGAACTGCCCAAACTGCAGCTCCTCCCACTCCTCTGAAAGGCTACAGGAAGCAGTGTTCCTCTTGTTATACGCTGACGATCTTCATCTTACTATGATTGGCTGAGAGAGTCTTGCAGCAATAGAGGAGTCACATCCTTTAGTATGATGTTTGAGATGATCTGTCTTTAGAATTCACTTTATTAATGAAGTGAATGTTGTGTTTTTACAGCCACAGATCTGATCAACAACCTTCTCCAAGTCAAGATGAGGAAAAGGTACAGCGTGGACAAGTGTCTCAGCCATCCGTGGTTACAGGTGAACTTATTCTCTTTGTACCTTTGACACAGTTGACTTGATCAGTGTAAATAAAGGATTTGGATATTGTCTTACTGTTTGCAGTACTTTTTTTTTTTTTCAAAAACTATTTTATTGAAACTTTCAAGCAGTATATAACAATTACAAAACATGTACAAGGACTCAAATCAACCACTAAAAAAAATCATACCAATAACACATAAAGACAAAAGGGAAACCAAACAAGGCAAACAAAACAAGACATAAAATACATTTCCTTTTCATGCTCATTTCAAGGTATATGAATGTGCCCCAGTCCATTCAAATTTAGATTTAGCTGCAGTACATTTTTTGATGATAGATGATCTTAGAATGTCCTACAAAGTTCTTGTATCACTCGGTAACGAACACTTTCCTCACTAAACAATTGCATATGAAGGTGTTATTGAAAACCTGTGAACATGCAGACTCAAAGCATAACAAATTGCAAAACAAAGCTTTTTATGTAAACTCAAAATGAATAGAATTTCCATCTTAGAAAAAATTATATTTAGGTTTTATATACACAAGCTGACAAGCATAAAAGGCTGAACCAATTCAATAACTGTATGTCGTAAACACCTCCCATCTGATAAGAAGAATGTACTGACAGTGCTCATGTCTATTTCAGGACTATCAGACATGGTTGGACCTCAGGGAGTTTGAGACACGGCGAGGCGAGCGCTACATCACACATGAAAGCGACGACGCGCGCTGGGAGGAGTTCGCAGACGAGCACAGTCTCCTTTACCCCAAACACTTCATCATGGCTCCCAACCTGGACGACATGGAAGAGGACCCCTAGTGGCACAGGGTTCTAACAACACCACATGTATTTAAGACGTGAACTGTCACTGAAGCTTTCGAGAGCTGAGGATGTTCCATCCCGGACTGTTTGTTTTAGAAACAGAGAGGGAAGCCGATCAGGTCAATGACTCTCTGAAGGCTTTAAAAGGAGAGAAACCAGACAGAGATTGTAGCATGATCCACTGCTACAAGCAGCACGCAGGTGGAGATAGATTGAGAAACTGTCAGTGGAGAAGAGTGTTCATCATCTTCTTTTTTTGCACAATATCAAAACATTCCATGGATTTGCTTAAGTTTGGTTCATTTTTAAGAACAATCCCAAACCAAAATATGCAAAGCAAACTTAATAGATCAGATATGGTGTGCACAAATGTGGTTATGATATGACTCTTTTCTTTAATTTAGAGAGAGGGGTCAGAGAGAGAGAGAGCTTAGTGAAGGAGTAAAGGGCACTTTTCACAAGGGATATTCAGCCTGAGAAGTTCAACAATGAGTTTGAATCTCATTTCTGAAACATTTGTGAGACTGTCCTTTGACATGAAACTGGAACTATCACACACACACACACACACACACACACACACACACACACACACACACACACACACACACACACACACACACACACATTTGTATTGTATTGTATTTTTGTGAATGTGGTAGATCTTTGCACTATATTACCATTAAACAACAGCAATTGAATTGAGACACTATTGGCTGCTACAGAGAGAGAACACTTTTAGTGTCAAGTGAAGGGGCAAAATTTCAACCAGTGATATTCAGCAGAGAGAGTGAATTTCATGCAATGTTACGCAGTGTTAACAAAACCCCAAACAATTATTTCTAATCAACATGTGTCTTGGGTATCATGCTAGTAGTGCGCAATTTGTGTACATTTCCCGTTCAACAAAGTGACCTACAGACTTTTACTGATTTTGTTCACCCACACTTTTTGTTTTTGAAATGTTTTTACTTTTTTTTCTGAATGAACATGCTGGACACGCTGCGAGACCAAATCTCTCATCCTTCAGTACAAGCAATAATGGAGCCAATTTTTCCTCTGTTCATCGTGAAGCTGAACAAGCAAGGACTCAATGTTGGAGCATTATGTTTCTTTGTATCTTTCTCATGTTTTTCTTGAAGTAATGTGATTTTTTCCAGTTCTGGAATAATGTTGCTCTTCACTTCTCTGAAGTGCTACAACACCCACAGAGACTGAACTTTGGATACATTGAACAAATCATTTTTTATGTCTTGATTATTGTGTTGTCTGGACTTTTTCAACAACCCGATTGTCGAGACAGTAGACAAAGAAAAAACTCAGTATGAAGACGTTTTGGTTACCTGGGAGTTTAAAGTACTACAGATTTGTAGTTTTTCTATTGGTGTGTTTTGGGAGTACGTTCTGTTCCCTGTTGTCCTTCCTCTGTCTTTGTTGCCGCTGGATTGGCAGGTGTCAGTGTTTTGTATATTTCAGTACATGCCAATGGAATTAAAAGTCAACTTCTTAAATAAAAACAAAAGTTTTCTCCTTCACTTAATGACTTTAACGATATTATTTTCTCAGCTTGAATGCAGCACATAGACTGTGTGTGTGTGTGTGTGTGTGTGTGTGTGTGTGTGTTGCATCACGATGTGTGACTGAGTGAGTGTGTGTGTTGTGGTTTGGCATGTCAGGTCCCATTTTTCAGCAGCTGGATGTGATTGTTGCACCACACCATGCAGCTCGCAGAGCCAGTCGCTCACCACAACAGAGTAATGGCGTAGTTAAAGAGGGTGGTGTTGATGTGGGGGGTTTGTGGAAGACTTTGAAATTGTCTAAGATCAAAATTCTATCATAGAATCTCTTCAAGTACCAAGTGTGTGATTAGCATTAAACATGAATAAAGTCTAATTCCTGGACTGTGCTTCAGAATGGGCCTATTGTTTGAGATAGTATAAAAGGTCAGCTGCCTTAAATTTCCCCAAAATCTTTCATGTACATTCCCTTCGCCCATGTTGCTGACCACTGCTAGCAGTCATGACTAGCATTATTGCTATGCTATTATCAAATGGCCACAGATGTGAAGTTGAAGATATCCCCTTTCCTCTAAATGGTACTCAATAGCGCTCTCGTGTATCTGCTTGTTTGAATGGTTTCAAGATGTGAATCCTTTCTGCAGGCCAGATGACCCCATTAACCTCTCCTGCAGGGGAGCCATGTAGAAACTGAACAGACTTAAATACAACAGCACGATCAAGGAGTTCACTGAGTTGGTCCCCACACATGCAGCAGAGAACAAATAAAACTTCATTACTCAACATAATTTGTCTCTTATTGGAACGCAGCTCTTAAACACTGTACGTCATGTAGAAAGAAGAGAAGCTACAGTCAGTTCAAAGGAAGGAGATTTTAGCAAAGCTGCAGAGGCAAAATAAGTGCAATGTCTCCCTCATCTGGCTGCACTGAGGTATAAAAGTTACAAGACTACATGCTGACCACACAATGTTTCCAACCGCTGTGTTAACCAGGGACCATCTATGTCAGTGAACGGCGGTAACCTCTGCTCTTTGCAGCCACTTGCTGTCATGTGTTCTTAATTATAGATTTACATTTGGTCAACTTAATATATCCTTTTGCCTCATATCAATTATTAATTTCAATTGGATCATCTTCTCATTAGTTGAGATGAGATAAACACAAAATTGAATTATCACATTAACACTAACTTCTAGTTAAATTGACTGTGAAGTTACCATGACTTTTTTTGTTTTTACAGTGCAATGACTGACAAAAAAGCCAATTGTTGCCAGTTATGACAGACTTGTTACTGAAGTAGGACACAGAAGGTTTGTAGCCAACTTAGAAAATAAATTTTTGCACAAAAATACAACATTTTAAGAAACGTAAACATTTTCTGCATATGTTTAAAAATATGCTAAGATACTTTGAATGTTAGGACAAGGAAAACTTTCAGGCTCTGCAAGACAGTAAATATTATTCTTAGAATTTGAATGATTGACAAAGGGCGCTGTGTACATGTTGATGTTCCTATAATGTCATATGGGGACAAAGTGTACCTATCCTTTATCTTCATCCAGTAAAAAAAAAAAGCAGTTCTCTGTGCTGCCAGGAGGTGTCACTGTCTGTGAGATTAACTGGTGAAATAGTTATGTGGAGAAACTTTTGACACAGGATAGGTGGGGAATCATTTTTGATCTGGAAAATGATTCATTTTATAGAAGTTTCTAATACAAACAGCTTTAAACAAAGGGGTTCACTCCTAACAAGTGGAAACAAGTGATATAAATCCAATATATTGTGAGCTTATAAAGATCCTTCTAGAATTGAAGTAATCAAAGCCTGTGGTGTCAGAAGCACGTCAGAAATAACATCTGGTGAAGGATCAGAGACAGCGATCTATCTTTGTTGCCCTGATCCTGCAGTCTGTGTGTATTTGTCAAGCAGCTTTGACCGGTAGCATCACTGCAGGTCTCTCATCACCTCAAGGGGAGGTCTGTGTGTCACACATCCTGCCCCCCCCCCGCCCACACACACACACACACACCTTCTCCTCCACATCATTCCCACCTTTCCTCTCCTCTCTTCTATGTCCTCCATTCCTCTGCTTCTCCTCTCTACTCCACGCTGGGTATCCATGGGTTCCAGACCAAACAAGCAAACAAACAGAACAACAGAAAAACCCATCACCCAGACAAGCTCGGCCTGGGCTTGTGAGGGGAGAGAGATGGGGAGAGATCTTGTTTGCTTTCTGGGCCTGTTCCATTTCACTGTGATGGCAAAGAGGGCCTCCCAGGACACGGCGACCCACACTTCTGTTTGACTTCCAGGGGGGAGGATCAAGGTGGTCCTCTTCGCTGACACATCACCTTTCCGACCCAATACACAGCTGGCTGCGGACATGGGCCTGTGGCCTTTACCTAAGCTGGCCCTGGATTCTTTACCTGAGGAGCCTGTTGGTGTGGCATTCAGCTGCTGGCCTTTAATCCTTTCAATGCTGTCCCTCAATCATGACCAGCAAATAAAGGGGTTTATTTGATGACTTTAATCTGCCATCTCAAATCTTTTTTTTTTTTTTTTTTTTTTACAGTAGATCAGAAATCATCAATTAGAAGTACTCCCCAGGGGGAAATTTTGATGTTACAGCTGTTCTCTTACTCAACATAGCAGTAGGAAAATAAACGAATGTAAATATAAATATGAATGACATAATAAATATATTTAAGAAATACAGAAATTGATCCAAAAGTGTAGAGTTTTGAAGTAGAGCTATTTACAAATATTGCAGATCATTGAATAAATATAGCAATGTGCACAAAAAAACAGTGGAGACATTGCACAGGATGTGCTGTGAAAAACCATGATACCCAGTTTAGAATCAATATTTCACATTGTGTTATTGAACAAATCGTTGAGCCGTATTTGACCATTTATATATTTGAATGTATTGTATTGGAGAAATAGAAACATGGCATGTGGTTGACAAAATAAGTGTTGAGCTACCCTGCATTTTTATTATAATATTAACAGCCTTCATCAGTGCAGTCATGTTCATTTTAGTTTTGTTGAAGAGACGATAGGTGAGGTAATGGATGTCTCTATACCTCGGATGTCTCTGTAAGTTGTGTATTTCAGATGAAAAGGTCAACGCTGTGTGTGTGGGGACATTGTTTTGTTGTAAAAGTGGAGTAGAGAGGAAATGAAAGCTGGAAATGGTTTCCCTGTCTGGGAAAATGCAGATGAGCTACATAGGTATGTTTGATTTGCTGACTCCAGCTGTGCCTAGAGAATTCCCCTGACCCATCCTGTGCACTGGTTGCTGTGTGAGGCCACATGTACCCTATGCAATACGCAACCCCCCCCCCCTCCTGAAAGGGCTGGCCATTGAACTCACAGGCAAGTGGCAATATTTGCTCACCTGAAATACACACATCTTTCCAATTGGGGTCGGGGTGGGCTCAGGGACTAGGGATGGATCCCTTGATGCAGCTGTGGCCTCAGAGAAAGACCAGACCAGGAAGTTTTGTGGCTACAGGAGGGTGGGGGCTCTGTTGGCGGGGGGCTGTTTAGCGGTGGCAACCCCTTTGTGTCTTTAAGGAGGCAGGGACTGTATTTGTTCGTAGCTGCAGGAGGCTGATGAGGTGCTAATCTGTTGAGTGGCTGTGTCATTGGGCGCCTGTTCCCAATAGCCTGTTAGCTGTCAGGGCCTGTAAAAAAAGCACAATTTACAGGCCCCCGGCCAGGACACAGTCATCGGTGTCCACGGGTAAGCAAACACAGATTGGACACTTATGTTGTTGCTCTGGTAGGACAGGCTTTACCACCGGGCTCCTGGGGTGACACGTAGGCAGCCTCTTTTCAGCCCTCTTCATGAGCTGTCGCCCCCTCTTTGCTCCTCTGTAAACACTACAAATTAGCCATCTGCATATGGATGGGCCCTCAGCTCATACAGGAAGGAGACAACCGCCCGGTGGAAGGGAGAAGATATAGGCTCCCCTCCACTGTAGACCAGATATACATTCTCCACTATCAGCCGTTTTTTAATTTCTACCCTCATGCATACAAAACAAGGATCGCACATTCAGCCAGAGGGATTTCAGATACGTGTGCCTGCTCAAGAGAGTGTGAGATTTTGTTGTACGGCGCTTTGAAGCATGGGGATAATGAAAGTGCAGGCCAGGCCAGTTGTGTGAGATGGGTTCGGGTCAGCAGTCAGAGGTAATCCCAAACTTGAATTTTCCCATCAGCCTGGAATACAGATAAAACAGGAGCAGATATGAGGCGCACTCACTGACTGAGTGAGAGACTGATGGGAAAGGGAAATGTGGGGAAAGCCGAGCTCTCTCAGATGTAGAGCTGAGATGTATATATATATATTTATATGTGTGTGTATTTTCTCATGAGGTCTGTCAGGGATGTGAAGAAATGGTTGATTTTGGTGCTCAAAGGGAAATTTGTATAAAAGATTTCTACAATATCCGTATTATAAACCCATTAATTAATATCACATTGATTCAAAATCAGATTTAAAAAGTTGATCAGTTTATTTGAGTGTCATGGACAGAATGCTCAAAGGTTGCGTCCATGTTTCTTGAGTCAGTTATAGGATTAGAAAGACCATCACACAGAAACAGAACTTTTTAATCAGCAGGCCAGGTTTGCCCTCTCGCCCAGCCTGACGCAGATCTGACAGCACATCAAGCGGGTGTGAACGCCAATAGCTCATCGTGGATTATGGCGTGGGCTTGATGGTAGTGATATTTAGACTCAGAGCTTCCCATGGGAGCCCGGCACTTTAATTAACATAGCACTAGTGGCCCCCCTCCCGTTTTAATTGCCTTCAGTCTGTGATTAAATGTGTATTGACTCTGCAGTTGGTCCACTAATGAATAACAATGTGCTGATTTGGTGATATTAAATCTTTTGGCCCTAATACACATCCCAGCCACGTTGCTTGGAAAGTTCAGACATTACGACGAGCCACGGCATCTGACCAAATCCATGTCAGAATTTAAAGTTGGTTAAGTACATGTCACAATCCGCATGAACTATGAGAAGCTTTTATTTTGACTTCATTTATTCATCATAGAACCTCTTTTAAATTGTCTTTAAATCTGCATTTTTTTAATCCAGCTGTTAAATATAGAACTAAGTATCCACAACGAGTGAAATGTTTCTCAAAGTGCATCCAATTGGTCACCACTTCTGTATGATATCCTGCCTGCAAATAAAACAGCTTCAAATGAAGGTTATCAAAATGCATCCAGGTGTTTCTCAATTTCAAATTCACAAGTTTGCACTTTTGCGTGTTGATCATTTTTAATGAAACGGATTTCATGCATTTTCAAGTCATTTTCGCAACCTTGCAACCCTAATGCTACATATCCTTAATAATTTAGTCTTCAGTAAACAATACATTAGCTACAAAATTAACCCTTTATTTAGGATGTCTCATCCAAAGTGGAAACTTAAAATGTTTAAAAGTCTAGTGCAGATTTAATTAATCTTGATGAATGGTTTTTATCAATACCAGAACTAGTAGGTTTGACACAATCATAAAGGTTATCCAATCATAAATTATATTTATTGTTCTTATTCATGCTTACAACAGCTTTATTAAGAATGAGAAAATGCTTTATTGATCAATGATAAAGCTACTGCAGTAACAACATAAACCTTGTTATATAGGATGTGTTCTTACAAGGTTGAAATTAAAAATCTTGTCTAAAGAGCCTTATATTGCTGCATTGTGTGACATCTGATCTGTGCATCTCCTGGGATCCTAGTGTCCTCTTTCTCCTCCTGTGGTCTGATAGATAAACTGTCACCTTGTTTGATAAATGAAGGGCAGCGGTCAACACAGGCTCCTTTACCATGACAAGAGACAAGTATTGAATCTGCCATGGATACAGTCAACATAAAACATATCGAATGGCATTCCTCCCCGCATTCCTCTCAATATCAAAAGGTGCGTATTTGAGGATTTCCTTAGTGCGTTTACGCCTGTGTTTGCGCCCTGACCCACTGAGGCCAGTGCAATAACTTTGGACTCCCTCCCACCCTGCATCTCGTTGCTGACCACTCTCAGTTTTTATTTAGCTGCCTTGTGTGCCTTCCCAGTCCAGCCGCTTTTCAGATTCATTTCCAGGTAAACACAGTGTGGCCAGCCACAAACCTGCAGCCAACAGGCGTTGTCACAGCTGTGGCAGATAATGGCAAGTCCAAACTCCAGCCCGGCTCTGGAATGTTTACTGTCACCACAGGCAAGTTGGCAGCAAACATTTTTTTTTCCAGCACTTTCTAAGAGGAAGACTTTCGTGTTATTAATTTTATTTTGATGAATTACATGCTTAACCTCTTCTGCCCTGTGCTGTTCAGTGTGACTTTTGTCCTCTCGGAAAGATACAAAAGCACAAAAAGAGGCATTCTTAAGTGAATCTTAAAGTTTCGGCTGAAAAAGAATCCTCACTTTGAAAGCTGAACCCTTCAAGTTAACACATTCCTGCCAACAACTCCTGGGTGTTTGAAGGAATGCTCGAGAGTTCCGCCTTCCTCTCACAGAGCAGAGAGCACCCTGTTCTCAGCACCCCTGCCCTTGCACCCAAGGAACCCCCCGCAACACCCAACAGCATCTGGAACCAGCAAAACCTTATAGTGGTGTGATTTTAGGGCCTTGTTCATGCAGGTGCTGCGCTTTCACTTCTTTAACTGACTCTTTAAACTTTCATCATTTAGTGTTTGCTCTTGTCATAACCAGCGAAGGAATGACACCTGAAGTGTGAATTGTAACACTGATCATCATGAGGGCTAATTGATCAGCAAAGTGGCAAAAGTAGCGCTGAAAGAGGAGAGATGGGGAACGCCACTTGTCTGGACTGAAAATACTCAGTAGGAAAAGATCATCTTTACTGGAACACAGTGTAGCCTTCTGTTTTGTTTTTCTTCACTCGTCCTTGTGAGAGAGAGTTCATACTTTCCTTTGTCATCTAAAGTGTGCACACAGGGTTGTGCATCTTTTATCCTATATGTTGCAGTAATGGCTGTTGAGCATGTAGAAGGAAAGACATTTTATTTCATTTTGGGTATAAAAGAAAGATTTTTAAGCTTAGTATTACAGGCGTACAATCAAAAGGGGGATGTTCATGAAATGAAACAGCATATTGTTAGTGTTTGGCTAACTCTCCACCTACATATGAAAGGGGGGCACATTGCTCACCCACCTTAAACCCTTTAATTTTACTGAGCAAAGCACCGTAAGAACACTGAAATTCTTATGATTCAACATTTGGGATCAAATTATCTAAAAAAAAAAAAAAGAACATTCAAAAATATAACTGATGCTGGTCAAATGGTGTTGCTGTTCACCGGACACCCATTTCCATTTCAGCTTGTGTTGTTGCTGAAATGCAACCTTTATATTTCAACATTCATCATGCCTTACTTACTTAGATTGTTTTTCATTCCTGCAAATTCCAAGTAATGCACTGGCAATGATTTGAGGAATTGTTTGAAATTCAGCCAAACAAAGCCAATGCATCTGAGCTTCAACAACAACAACCACTCCCCAAAAGCTGCAAGTTTGGTCTTTTTTTTATGTTGCAACATATCTTGAAGCTTTGTAGAAATTACCTGTACAATTTTTCTAACTCTGCGAAGGCATTCACTAACAAGGCAAAATATTAATATCATGTGTTGTACAAACTCCTAATGATCCACATTCTGATGTTTTTAATTCCTAGGCTTTATTATTGCATAAATGCTTCATCCAGAGTTTTTACATTTACATCAAACAAAAACAATAAAATCATTTTCAAAATTGTGGACATTACTGAATTTTCTGTTTCAGTCTTTTCTCCGACAACATTGTGTGATATTTTTTTTATTTGATGCTTTTACCTTAATTTACCTTCTTAAACATTCATGCAAGTAAATAATTTAATTGCCATTTTAAGTGTGTCTCAAATCCTCCAGTCATGTAAAACTAGCCCTTCGGTGACATTCTTCTAAAGACACACTACTGGCTTTGCATTGTTGTAATTCCCCATTTGAGTGAGTGTAAAGTTTTTTAGGTCAGTTCTTATCTTGAGTGTCTCCCCTTTACACCGGTATGAGACATTAAACTCATAGATTGCATAAGGATTAAAAAAAAAGGAACCAAAATATGGGTGACAGAGTAGTGGCACTAGGCCTAGTTAAACTTCTTGTTTTTGACTAAATCCAAAAAGTGACCTTCACCCATGTCAGAGGGCTGTGGCAGGTTGATGATTAACTGTGGAATTACCAACATGTCTCATTCAGGAACATAATGTCATGCGGGTCAAGGACCATTTTCGAGCTCTGGGGATTGGGTGTCTGTAATTTGGGGAAAAACATGAAAATGTACTTTTCATTCCATACACACCACTGGTTTGGTTAGAAACAGGCAACGTTGGAAATATCCATTGGGAGATCTCACACTGTTGTGTAAAAAGTCTTCTATTTTCTTTTTGACTTTGCCAATACCACACATGCTTGTTTAACACAAATCACAAACTTTCTTTTGTTATAGATGTCGTCGAGATTCAAACAGCCCGACATCAGTTTGTCTCCTTTTGTGCAACAGATGTATGCGCAAAACTCATTTGATTTTATCGTCGTTATTTTTTAAATAATAATTATGTGAGGGCCCACAACAAATACAATATGCCTATAAATGTGAATCTGTCATTTTGGTGCACACTGCAATTTGACTGGACTGTTTTGTCATCATTAACGTATTATAGCCTAAATCATTTAAAAAAAATGAAAGCCTGAAAATCTCGTGTTGACCGAAAGAAGCCGGGAAAGCGCAGATTTGACCACCTCCAGCTCTCTGTGCTGAAATCCCCAATCCTCAAACACACACACAGCTTTTTCTCATGATCTCATTTCCAAGTTAAGCAGACTCTGTTAGTCCCTCGTCAACACGACAGGTTTACTCGCCTTTACTAATGGCTCTCTATACTGATAGTTATGCTCTTGCGTAAATATGGAGTCAAATAGATGTACCACTGCTGACACGTGGCTGGCACCGGACTGCAGCCTCACCTTGATGTTTGTGTCATACAAATACTGTACGTGCTGCGAGGATTAAAAGGCCTCTGCAGGCCAGAAATCGGCCGTCTGACTCTGAGACAGTGGATAAATGAAGAAACGAGAGTGCACTTCTATTAAAAAAGACTGTGGGAAAAGTCAGTATGGTTGAATAAAAATAAATACACCACGACGCTCAGTCTGTTTTAGCTCAATTAAGAGTCATGGTCAATAGCCTACATTTAGTTCAAGAAATAAAAACGTGTTTTATTAAGAATAGGGTTAGGTATTCCACATAGCACCAATGTTTATTGTGTAAACAATTTTGAATCATTTTAGTCTCAAATATTTAAAAAACCTTCACAAATACCATCGATCATTTTCCTCAGACGTTTAATTTGAATGAATATGGCTGCTTTATGTGCAACAAACAACAAAACCAGATAAGGGAAATAACCGAGAGAGGGCGCTCTAAAGCTGTGCGAGACATATGCAACACTGATTAAAAACGTTTAGAAACGCTCTTTATTTCTATCCATGTTGATATAAATGGATCTCGAATTTTGCAAGCATTGGTGGAATTATTTAGAAACAATGCGCGCAATTGAATGGTGGAGTAGATTTGCTGATTTGAACTGGAATACGATTGTTTAACAGCTCGGGGAAAGTGATGCAATGTCTTTATATTTCTCTAAAATGTCCGTTTTTGATCTAACTTATTTCATTTTCATGAATCCTATGTGCACCTAGACACGCAGGCCCACATAATACATATGATGAATGGTCACAGCAGGTTAAGACTGTCATTTAAAAAGCAAATTAATCTTACTGTTTGAGTGATCCATTGACATTGTTTTGTGTTGTTTTGTGCAACAAACCCCTCGCTATATAGTATAATCTGCATCTAGTAATTAATGGCTTCATATGCATGAATACACTCCTGTAAGAGCATAGACCAAATGTTATTATATATTTTTATTTATTATGTTCGTGTTCTTAAGTGTTTTGTTTTAAAGGAATGTCAACAATCTTCGAAATAGTGCAATAAATTCATTGAAAGCATCACAATAGAAATGGATCATGACTTTAGCTCAGCTGGAGTAGAACGAGCACGTTGGAGGATGTGCGTAATGAAAAGCACACCAAGGAAGAGCGCCAAACATTCCTTTTATGGCTCTTTTTTTGACTCAGCCAAAATACAATAAGATGTTTATAATGAAGCTTTTCATGAGAAACTGTTCTTTTCACTCAGTGCAGGTGTACAATTGGGGCTGGGGGGAGGGGGAGCCTGAGGAGTCTCACGCCTAGGTGCGAGGAGATTATTCAAATAGGGCCCAAGGCGTAGAAGTAGGGATTGGAGGCTTGCCTAGCGCACAGAGCTATATCACAGCGTTAACAGGCAGCACAGAGCGTCATTTCAACTCCAGTCACTGACAGACGCATCTCACGGCTGCCTTCACAAGACACACATGCGCCAGTTCTCGACGAAGGGACACACCGACGACCCGCATACTTAGTGGTCCCCAGTCACCTGCTATTAGAGACACTTTCGGCTTTTCCTCTGCTGGGAGACGCTTGGTAAAAGTCCTCCATGATGCTCGGAGCAGTTAAAATGGAAGGACACGAACACACCGACTGGAGCACCTACTACGGAGAGCCTGAGGTGGGTACCTTAAATATATATTTTTTTCTGTCTAAAGCCGATCCCATTTTATACAACTCAATATTAGCCCTGAGATAATATTAACTTTGTGATCAAATATTGACTTGAGGCGCCTCCAAATCCTCCCCCATCTCCACGCAGCGCACTATCCTAACAAAGTTGCTTGACATGTCGGGGTGGAAACTTTTCACTCGGATTATAATTTTATAAATCTATGCGTATCTTCACTTGATCAGATTATTATTATTTTTTTGTCTTGTTTCTGCTCAGTTAACACCTGAGCTGTTTGATTTTAGGGAGATGGACTCAAATATTTGGGCTGCAGTCGCTGTGTGTGAGCACAGCCTTAGGTGACAGGTGTCACCATCGACATTGTACATTTTTAGCGGATTGTTCGACTTATTTTCCTTACAATACTGGTGACACTTAATGTAGGCTATTATCAAACAAATTACAATCGGGTTTGTTTTCCATTAGAACTAATTCATTCTAGGGCAGAAGTCTGCATGTCTATTTTAACTTAAACAAGCCCGTGCGTAATTTATTCAAAAAGTGAGCTCACTCTTATCTAAATGAATAATATTTTGAATTTTAAAATATTTAAATAAATCTGATCTGTGTTGAGTTATTACAGCCGGTTTAATTCCTCATTGTAATACTTTGTGCCATGACACTGATGATCGCCTCTCTCCCCCCTGACAGTGTTACACCTCCGTTGGCAACATGAACACCGGCCTGGGAATGAACTCGATGAACACCTACATGAGCATGTCCGGCATGAACACCTCCGCCAACATGACCGCCAACTCCATGAACATGTCATACGTCAACACGGGCATGAGCCCCTCTATGACCGGCATGTCACCGGGCACCGGAGCCATGAACGGCATGGGTGCAGCAGGTATGACAGCCATGAGCGCAGCGCTGAGCCCCAGTATGAGCCCCATGACGGCGCAGCCCGCGTCTATGAACGCGCTGACATCCTACACCAATATGAATGCCATGAGCCCCATCTACGGACAGTCTAACATAAACAGGTCCAGAGACCCCAAGACCTACCGCAGGAGCTATACGCACGCCAAACCGCCATACTCCTACATCTCCCTGATCACCATGGCCATCCAACAGTCCCCCAGTAAGATGCTGACACTGGCTGAGATCTACCAGTGGATAATGGATCTCTTCCCTTTTTACCGGCAGAACCAGCAGCGCTGGCAGAACTCCATCCGCCACTCTCTGTCCTTCAATGACTGTTTCCTCAAAGTGCCCAGGTCTCCGGATAAACCAGGGAAAGGCTCATTTTGGACTCTCCACCCTGACTCCGGGAACATGTTTGAGAACGGCTGCTACCTGCGGAGGCAGAAGCGCTTCAAGTGCGACAAGAAGTCCATGAAGGAGTCCGGCCGTAAAGGCGGAGACGGCGGCTCCTCCAACAGCAGCTCAGAAAGTTGTAACGGCAACGAGTCCCCGCACTCTAACTCGTCCTCCGGCGAGCACAAAAGATCCTTGTCGGACATGAAGCCGGGTCAGGCCCTGAGCCCGGAGCACGCCGCCGCCGCCTCCCCGGTGTCGCAGGGGCAGCACCTCATGTCTCAGCATCACTCAGTCCTGGCGCACGAAGCGCACCTGAAGCCGGAGCACCACTACTCCTTCAACCACCCGTTCTCCATAAATAACCTCATGTCTTCGGAGCAGCAGCACCACAAAATGGACCTAAAGACTTACGAGCAGGTGATGCATTACTCCGGCTATGGCTCCCCCATGGCCGGGGCTCTTTCCATGGGCTCCATGGCGGGAAAAGCCGGCCTGGATTCTTCCTCCATACCTGACACGACTTACTACCAAGGCGTTTATTCCCGGCCAATCATGAACTCCTCATAAACTCTTTCCCCTCCATCCGATGTGGACTTTCTCCCCCTGCAATTTGTACATTTGTAAAAAAAATATAGAGTTTGTGTACAATATGTATTTCAAATATTTTTGACGTTTCCCACCGTTTTAGTTGTCGAGTTTGTTAGTAGCCTAATTATTTTGAGAGGATGTTGATATTAATAATTAAAAGTAATGATAATGTGACGAGATCTGTTCAGAAGTCGGCTTCAGGAAAGGACCCAAAGACCAACAACAACTTTCTGTAAAATATTTCACATCTGCATATCTGGATTCCTAAATGCATTTTAATGCCTCACAGGATTTCTTCAATCATTTGTGTAATTCTATTTATGGCTTGTATATGTGTATTCTTGTAGTGACAAGAACAGAATCTATATTAAAGTGTTATTGGGTTTGTTTTCTGAATATCAGTGTTTGACCATTATTATTATTATTATTATTATGCAACAACAGTAACCCAACTGAGGAAACAAACGTCTCTATCAATACATTCACACATTTTTACAGCAACATCAGTTCTTTAAAGGGATGATTAAAAAATAATACAAATGAACACAAGAAAAAAGAATAGCACAGGGAAAAAAATTCAAATGGAAAAAAAACAAGATAATCTCTGTTATTTTAAGATGAATAAAAATGCAATCTTTATGACTTTTAGGCATAATAAATAAAAAAACCCGATAATTTGCAAAGAGGAATATATGCAAACAGCTAAGTTCAACCATTTAAATTACTCTACTTTTGGCTATTAAAGAAACAGAGGGTTTAAGAAATGTTTCTTTTAACATAAATAACCTAAGTGTCACGATATCTGTAGGCTAGGTTTTTTTTTTTATTTAAAAAATGGTCCTTATCCCCGCGTGCTGTTCATAATGAGGCGCATGTTTTCAGCAGGGATTAATAGCTTTGCTGGACAATATTGTGCACAATGCTCTCAATTTGTCAGCGGCAACATGCAAACAAAACACACACACGCTTATTAATCCCAAACACAAATTGGGATATTGATGGGGGAAAGGTTTTTTTTTTGTTTAACAATTCAGCCACGAATTAATATTTTACGAGTAAAGTGATGAAGAAGTAGACCCTCTACAGAAGCGCGGAAGCATTTTAGACAGAAAGTAGGACCTGCTACTGAAATACAAAATCATTTCCAAAAAGGCTTCTAATTAAAATGTGATTTATTTCAGCAATTTATTCCATTCACTTTATCTAAAGAACAGTACATTTTCACACATTTGACACATTTATTTCCCTAACATTTTAGATGATGCATGCTATACTTAAGAGTTCAGGTCAAATAATAATGAATGCATTAAATCAGCCATTTAAATTCCCCCACACAGACAGACACATTATGATTCCATCCTATCTACACTGTCATTAAAACACCATGCCTGCCTGCCACTCACCCAGGTTGATCTCCCCTTACACACAGACGCACACAACCACTGCACACACATACTCTCTCCCTCTCTCTCTCACACACACACAGCAAAGTTTAGATGAGTGAATAAGATTAAGTGTCATTGTCACATAAAACAGCCTCCCGCGGTGAAGGAGAATAGTTGGTGGAAAAGGGGGCTGATTTGGGAACAGAGCCGTCTGAATGTGATGCTCTAACTTCTCTCCCTTCAATCTGGGGGTCCATTGTCTACCCCCTATTTTAAAGTAGTTGGACCCTCCCCTCTTGTTAGATAAGATAGGCTATAGTTGTCGCCCAAATGAATCGAACCCCCCCCCTCCAAAACCATCTCATTCCTGCCTGTTCATTCCCTGCTGAGCTCAAATCCAAGGCCAGGGGACATTTTTTTTTTTGCTCCCTTCAGAACCAAACGACACCCCTTCGCCTTCTGAACACGTAGGGCCTAAAGTGTGCGTTTATTCTCCAGACCCTCTTTACAGATCGTACTTTAAACAGTGTGATCTGCGAATAAACAAAGGCAGTAAACAATAGAGTGGAGGCTATGCCCACATATAGGGAGAGTACACACACAAACCAAATTGCACAAGTGTAAACTTTGAATAGGACGCTGCAGCTCTGTAAATTTACACAGACATTAAATTTCGTTCTATTCATTTTAGACATATAATGCTAAGCTGATTTT
Source organism: Labrus bergylta (assembly GCF_963930695.1). NCBI lineage: Eukaryota > Metazoa > Chordata > Actinopteri > Labriformes > Labridae > Labrus > Labrus bergylta. The sequence continues at coordinate 10,382,340 of NC_089212.1, read as the reverse complement.
TTTTATAGCACACTGATCGATATCTCTGTAAAATAATCATTTTTTTTAACTAGCGGGGCAGTGAAATCTTTGCTTTGTGCTAAAGTCAACAGTGACAGAGTTTGAGCTCAAATAAATGCCGTGATGTCTGGAGCCCTTTGCAGAAGGCAGAAGGCGAGCTTCTACAATGGGCTCCTGTGCGGCTTGCCAACAACAAGCTCCGGCTATTTTGCACAGGTATGAAGCTTTTAATTTTTATAACGCTCTTCTTCTTTTAAAAATCTTTATTCTGCATTGGAGGGAGAGGAGGTTTGATCGATGTTCCTGGGCTGCATGAGGGGGGGGGGGAGTCGTGGTGGTGGTGGTGGTGGTGGTGGTGGTGTTGGTGGTGGCAGAGGCTGATATCCTAAATTCATGAGAAAGGAGACGTATTGGATTTCATGACAGGGTGGTGCAAAGCTGAGGGGATCTGCAGGATGTGTGATGGAGGCTGCTGCAAGTTTCTGTGTCTTTGAGTTGTGTGGTGGAGAGAGTTTTTAATACGCTGCAAAAAAAAAAAAAAAAGAAGAAGTCACGAATGGGATCCAATTTCATTGTCATTAAGGTGCACCTTTAACTTGTAAAAAGAGTGAAGAGAAGATGTGTCTTGATGGATGGTTATATTTCAAAAACATCAGCTTGCAGGCACGAGCTCCTAATTTCAAAATACAAGTAATACATTTCATGTTGATTTGAAACGGCACACAGGTGAAGAAGACTTGAATTTACTTGTGGAGAGAAATATTAGATTGGATGGATGCTAAGTTCTTCGAGTTTGATATGTTTTGCAGTGTGCGTCTGACTGATAGGTTTGTTTCTGAAGCAATGACCCTGCAACCGCTTTTATAATATGATAGTTTAAAACCAATCTGTTTGTTTTCCTTGCTGTATCTTTTAATCTGTAATCATTAAATATACAAAAATATGAAACTTGTGATTGTGATTACAACCTTGTAGCCTAATAAGTGAAGGTAAAATCGAGAGCCATTAAGGCAAATTTAAGACAAATGTATTATAGACAGAAGATTGCAACAACAACAACAATAATGTTCATAATAATAATAATAATAATAATAATAATAATAATGATAATGATAATGATAATGATAATGATAATGATAATAATAATAATAATAGTAATAATAATAATAATAAGAATGATATAATAATAATAATTATAATATCATAATCATAATAATAAAATTCAAATAATAGCCTAATAAAAGTCTGATAATATTAATAATAATAATTAATTATTATTATCATTATTAATAAATACTTTTTAAGCACTATTTAAAGGCCTTCTTCTAAATCTTAAGCAGATGGAGAGCTCTCCAAAATATCCATCAGCCAATATTAAACAATTGCATCCCGACGCGGCTCTCATCCGATCCTTTGTAGGCGGGATAACCCGAGTCAAGACCTCTCCAGCGTGCTCTGAGATGGGAATGGCCTTTTGGAGCCCGGCCGGTTCAAAGGTAACCAACCTCAATCTGTACTGGCGGACAAAAGTGCGCAAAGGCCACATCTCTGAACCTTCCCAATCTCCTCCTAACTTTGTGCAGGCTTTCCATGATGGAGGAAGAGACATCACAGACCTACATATCTGTTGTTATAGCAACTGGATAAAGGATGGTATAGCCTGTTGATCCTTTTTACTCCGCTAACCTAATTTCTTTGCATTTTCTTTGTTTGTATTTGCATAAAGCTTTGATTTAAGGCCTGGAAATCAGACCTCTTCTGTCAGAACTTAGACACAAGACTTCAGACGCCAGTCTGACTCTCACTGCTAATAGTCAGAAATCTACAATAAATCACAAAAGGGCTAGAAACAGTATGAGATGGGCTATGTTTAAAAAGAAAATTTAAATAACAAAAAACAATAGCCTATGGCGAATAGACTGCTTCAGATTATTTTGTTCTATTAATCTATTGCTATTCAGCAAATGACAAGTCACTATTTTTACTCCAGTCATGTCTTGAAGTAGCATCTAATTGTTCCGGACTAACAAAATGAGATATTTCCCCTACAGCGGTTCATTTAAATGCTGAGGCGAGTTTGGGCCTCTATTTTCAGGGAATGACTCAATATCCTATAAGCCGAACGCAAAACCACCCATGGGCGTCAGCTGAACACAATAAGGTAAAGGCACCACGATTTCTCAACAACATTTGTATGCTTGAAAATTTGAAAATAATACATTTGTTAGAAATGATGGGCTGTAGCCTAGTCTATAAAAAAAATCCCAGGGGATCAGCAGCTGGATCAGTCACTTCTGCGTCTTTTGTTTATGACTCCTCCACTCGTTTTCTAAGAGCTCTTCATTAATTAGCTCCGCGGGCTTTAAATCTGGACGATATGAATCGGGTGTAAAGTTATTTCATGGAGTAAGATGATGTTAGCGCGCCTGCCGCACCTTTGGGCTCCACGCTGCAGCCCACGGACTGGAACACCCAAGTAGATCTGTCTCCATGGAGACGGCGGGACACCGGTCCAACAAGCTGTAATTCTGTCTCAGCCTTTTGCAGGGGAGGGACCGTCCACAGTAGCCCGACTTAACTCCTCTTTCAGCAGAAATACTCCTAATCCCATATCTTAGCACGGCTAACTGCCGTCCCTCAGTATATTAAAGGACCACAAAGTCAAAAGCCACCCATGATTTCTCAGCGGGAGGCCCGGCCCGGCACGGCCCGGCCCGGTGTGACGCTCCATCCTCCCGCTGTCTGCTCTCTTCCACAGCAGATCATTAGGCCTATACACATGAGCAGACATTTGCAATTAATGTGTGAAAAAACGAATGGCTGAGGCAAACGATTTAATAAAATACTTAAGCTACAGAATTAGCCTAAAAGGTGATACTGCCTGTAATAAAACAAATTGTCTATTAAAGGCACAGATGTGAACCTAATATAAAAGGTAAACTTGTCTGACTCGAATTTTTAAAATGCATTCTTGTGCAGTATTTACTGCAGCTTTATTGTCATGCATCCTATTTCTGCATAATTCATTTTGTGTTATTATTGACAATCATTTTGCCTAGCATTAACTGGCTCATAATAAAGAAATGTGTGAATAAACTAATCTAGAAAGCAGCTTATATAGTCTAGTATGTGAAATGAATTGGCCTACACCATAATTCAAACTTTTAATTAACTGAGTTGTTTATTTCTTATTGAAAGCTAAATGCATCATTCAGCCTGTTGCAATATAAATACAATTACATTAGGATTAAAAGCTGTGTTATTAATAGCCTCTTTTGCAGACACGTGTGCTATCATCTCACTGATTTCTAACTTTAAAAAGAGACAACATAAACCAAAATAAAACATAAACCAAACGTAAATTGTATATTCTTCAAATATTTCAGGAAAAACAGCAACGAAATTCAGACTGACTGTTTCTCTGTGCTGGAGATTTTGCCCCCACAGGTTGATTGTTTACATTGAAAACGGCCTTTAAATAAAAGCCTGAATAGCTATTATAGCTTGAATCTCCCTGAGTAATATTCTTTCTATGATAAAGAAATTAAGACAGTAATACAAGTCAAAACAAAATACTATTTCAATTTAATAAATTACAATGCTCTTAACATTTTTGAAGCTTTCAATGAGCTGTTTTACGTCACTGTCCTTTGAGTTAAAAAATATGTTCGGATGAGATTTTTGATTATTTACAATTTTCAGCATTTGCACATTCTTTTTATATATTTTCTTTTTACCACATATTTCAATTATTATCCCGTCTTTGGTGTACGGAAAATATTTTACATCTGCTTTAAAAAAACACTTACTATATGGCAGTCTGTGTTCGTCTCTTCATTTGAGTTGAATCAGGGATGAACAGATGTGTAAAGCCTTACATACTTCTATGTCCTCATCTCTTCGCCTCTCTCCTTTCTCTCAGTAGATATTTATTACTGTTCATCTCTTATAAATGCTTTACTTTGAAATAAAGTAAAGAAGAAAAGTTTTGCAAGTCTAACTGTACGGAGGTCAGTCTGGGGTTCTGTTATGATGGAAAGTGTGTGTGTGTGTGTGTGTGTGTGTGTGTGTGTGTGTGTGTTTAACACAGAGAGAGAGAGAGGGGCAGATATGGCAGGATGGACAGGGTGAGAATGCAGCCGCAGACTGTGATGTGTTCGCACTCTTCTGACACGACTATGTGACATTCCAGTTTAAGACTCCTTCATGTCCTGGAAAAGAGAGAGAGACGGAGAGAGACAGAGAGAGGTCCACCAACAATGCCCATTGAGGGCTGTGAGGCAGCAGCTGGTGGGACGTGCAGTGACCTAAAGGCAATCTTTTCAGGCCAGGACAGGGTGCCTCTCACCAGCCTGCTGCTTTTATACGCATGGAAGTGGATGGATGGTGGCTGTTTATCATTGTGAAGTATTGCAACACAGGTCTGTGAGCTTTTACATGGAGGAGTAGAGTCCTCATCTAACCAGACCAATCACTATTTTGACTGGAAATCAAGGTCGATGGAGATACTGTAAATATTTTGAGGAACGACTTTCCATCTTGTGTTGGTTTGAAGGAGATAACACGGAGATGACAGGCAGAGAGGCCTTTGTTTCTTGGGAGTGCTGAAGTGAGGCTCAGCGCACACTGGAGGAGGGGATTAGCTCCTCAAGGAGAAAGCGTACAGAAAAAACCTTCCATGCAAGTTAAAAGATGTGTGACCAACCATGCTGAAACATATTGTATTGGATGGAGATTAAGATGCATGCCCCATACTGTATGAAGTTAGCGTTTTGCTTGGGTTGATGTCTGGAAACATTTTTCTGTATGCATGTCCTCATTCTTTTAGCTCCTCTTCGGTGATTCTACAGGCTTTTTCCCATGGGTCTGCCTGTATTTGAGATCAAACCTTGTTGGCAAAGCAACCATAAAACGATATGTCAGTCAGCTGTGGTAAAGGGATGCCTGCTTGGACTGTGATTGATCTGCCAAGGCTTTCTTTATTCCCCTTGAGGCTGGATACCTCCAGGTTTTAGATTCAGAAGGAGCCAATACTGATACATATCTGGGGCTTCTGCTTTGGAACAGAACCACGTTATTTCCTCCTTTCTGACCCATTTCCCCCAGCGTGGCACATTTAGCAGCACATGGCCATAACATAGAAGCCAACATGCTGCAATCATCTCCTCACTTCCCCCCTTAGCCCCAGATCCAGGAAGTGAAAGCAGCCCCTTGCCAGCCAATCACACAGAAGGACACCCAACTCATTAAAAGTTAATGAAACCTATAAACGTGGTGCGCCAGCGATTCATTTAAACCCCCAATCCAATCTCCTCTCCCAGCAAAGGCAAACAAGCCCGTGTGCCCCCAGTGCCGTCCTCGGAATAACAAACTACGGAATATTTTGTCCTGCATATGTTCACCCATGCAGACATGTGCACGGTGATAGGCTCTTACAATGGGACTTGTCCAATTTAGAGAATGGCAGGATGGTGTTCTGCAGGGGTGAATTCTGTAATCTGCGTCTGAGTTGAATTTAATGCCTTTACTTTACACCATTCAGCTTGTCAGGAATGGCGGCGATGGATGCCATTTCAACATTCATGAGAATCACTGACATTCAAATAATGTGCTCATTTTAATACCATATGAGCGGGAGACAAATCTGTGTGAAAACCCTGTATTTACGTCTTCATGGTCATGCCAGTGTCAAGAACAATTCTTGATCCATGTAGATAGAGGGGACCAGATCTGAGTGTTAGATCCTCTCTCTCTCTCTCTCTCTCTCTCTCTATACAACTTGGTCTGTTCATTTCAGGACACTCTCACCTAATAGCATTGCTGCCTCAATTTGATAACAACCCGTTAACAGCAATAAATCCCCACCTTACAAGTGTCTGAACCTAAAGTGCGGAACAATATCCCCCCTTGTCTTTAAGACCTCCATTTCAACAGTGCCCCATAGTGCTTCCCTTGGGGGGATTCAAATTAAATTCCCCCCATGTATAGTGCCACTGTCAGCCTGCTAATGAATTCCCATACCCTGACTTGAATCAAATTAATCCCCAATCTAATCCCGTATAAATGGCTGGGTTATTTATCATGGAGAGGCGGATGCTCTGCCGAAGGATTGAGGAAATCTGGGAGGTGTCTACAGGGTTGTTGAGCAGATTATGATGAAGGATGATGCCTGTATGTTTCCCCCCTCTGCAGAGTAGTCCCCTGATACACACTATTTAACCCTCGCCTGCTTGACGCTGACAGAAACATCACCACGAGTGACACTTTATATCCTTTCACATCAAGGAGTCAACTGGCAGATTTATTGGTTCAAGCTGAGATACTCTTATCTGGAAGTATAATCTTTGATTAAAGGGGCCTCTGCCATGTCATGATTCATTTGTGGGTGCTTCGGTGATAGTTAAATAAGCTGTGAGTTCAGACTTGTCACACAGAAAAACTCAGCTTTAGGTCAAAGTGTCAGACACAGTTGCCTGTATGTAGTAATGCAAATTACACACTGACTTTCCTTCATATGCAAAACTTTCCTGTGAAAAGTGGTTGCATCTTATTTGGAAATGTTTCCCTATCATTATATAGATCTGAGAACCACCACCATGGTTCATTGTCAAAAGTGTTGAGTGAGTGACAGGTAGTTTGTTAAAGGGCTTATTTATACAAATAGCACAGTATCATGCAGCATGTCAAAATATTGCTAATGCTTTTTAGATGCAAATATGACGGTCCACACTGTTGTCAGATGCATTTGTGTGAAGAAAAGCAAAGTCCAGATGGTGGCTCCAGGTTCAGTTATTGGTGTGTGGCTCTGAAGACTGGAGCTGCTGGAGCGCCCTTTCCTGTGTTGTTTTTGGCTCTTTCTTACAGGAGCCAACAGAGAATGAAAACACAACATCCCGATATGCCAACATCATTATGCTTTTTAAAAAAAAAACAGAGCAGTTTTCTTCTTAAAAAGTATCTCTGCATAGGATAAATGGGATTTATGAGCTTGATACACTGGTTGGAAAAGTGTGTAAAGAGCCAAAAAACTATTTGACTGTAACAAATGAGTGATTCTCACTATTAGAAATTTAACATATTAACATATTTATTGTCAACGGTCATTTAAGATGATGCAGAAGTTGCTATATGGAGCTATATAGTTTGCATGCATATGAGTTTTGCAGATCCAAATATATGATTTACTGTGTATAGTTCTTAAGTAAGCAGAAGTATGGGCCGGATGTGAGGATGACAGACGGTTCTGAAGTCACTTTGGCAGTTCAGAGGACAGTTTGGAGCCTTTAAAGCTCGGTCCACCAAATGTCTGAACAGCTATGGTTTATTGAGGCATCTGTAAGCTTACTCATTTTATTGCCAAGCTTGGCTCGTGCGCCCACCGTCATGGAGAGAGGGAGAGAAAAATCACCCACACAAAAGTTTGCTGTTTGCTCTCATTCCACCAAATCCTTGACAGCCGTGCTATAGCCCATCACTATTCACACCATTGTGCTGTCACAACAACTAAACACATCATTTGTGTTGCAGAAACTCATCCTGCATGTATCCAATACCAAATGTTTGGCCAGTGAGAAAGGCGGTGGTTGGGGCGGGGGCTGAATAATTTGCTAGGAAACATTTTACCGAACATTTGGTGATAAAAACGCCGGCGTCGGCCCCAAGGCTTAAAGCAATTAATTCAGGATCCTGACATAAACTCTCCAATCCTTTGACAGCTTGGAGCTGAAATAAAAATGCTAGTTCTCCTGGGAACGGCAGGAGATAGCTGGCTCTTTTCTGGACTGTTTGCTCACTGGCCCTGAGAGCAATCTTCCCCAGTCAGAATGAAATGCAAGGACACAAACAATGTACCGGCGAGAGAATGGGAGATGGGGAATGAACAGTTTGGACTATTTGCTCAGCAGAAGGGCAGCCACAATGGCCGGCCGATGGCTTTCCCATGCATCAAGCCTCTTAGTCTTAGGCCTCCCTTTGTTGCCTGGTTTCTTCTTCCACGGCCAGATAAGAGCCCAGCTGCCCTATACTTTTAATTCCCATTGTATGGCATACTGTATGGTCATTTATCTGGGCACATTCTGCCTGCCATGATGCTGTTTTCTAATTGAACGGGTTATCGCGTGTGTATCGTTGTTCACCTTTGCATGTGTACTCGTTTAGGGGTTGAATCGCTCTCACTTTGCAATAAAAAGCCCGGCTGACGCCAGGGAGGGGGGATAACGGCTGACCCCTCTTCTCTTCTTAGAGGAGGCAGCACAAGTCAAGCACAAAGTGCGATAACGATATCCAAGTGGTTGTCAAACAAGACTGAATTATCACTTCAGAGCAGTTTAGATCATTCGTATTAGAAAATGAAAATAAAAAAATATATTTGGGAGGCAACATTTTTGGTGAAGTGTCCAGTTCCTAGTGCCCGACAAAGATGTACTTTTCCAGCCAAAGGAAGAAAGCCTCGGAGGGCTCTTGAGGGAAAAAATGAGATGCGGTCATTATATGACCTAATGGCAACTCCAGCCAGAGGAGAGGGCAAACACAACGAGTGTAGTGGCTCTGGCTGTGAGAAGGATCCATATTGTGTTCTTTTGTTTTGCTTTGTTGGTTTGTGTTTGCATTTACATTGACCAGTACCCTGCCGAATGTGTATTCACACTCAATACATGTTATGTTGTCTGCATGGAAGGAAATGGAAAACAGAATGCTTCCCTGCTGAAGTCTGCTGGGAATAAAATAACAATGGTGAATGTATCTGAGACAAACTAACAAATACAGAAAGAAAAAGATGCTTATTGGGATATCACAGGACGAAGGAGCATATTCATGTATGTGCGGGGACACTTGCCTAAACACAAACATGCCCATCCCCCTCTGTAAAGGTTGTGGTGTCAGAGACCCCCTGGGTGGTCAGACTGAGGATGATTTCAACACAATATGATGCCGTGAAGGAAAACCTTTAAGAACACAACTTCTCTTGTCCTGTTTTTTTTTTTTTTTTTTAAATGCCGCATCTGAATAATGGCATTGAAATAAACGTGTTGTATTTAACTTTTCTTTTAGGCTGTTTAAAAAAAGGGGACTTTAGGGTTACTACTACTCTTTGAAACACACTGCTGCACTGAAGGAAAACTGTTTTTTTCCACAGCAGTGAAAACACAGCCCATGATGATTCCACAATGGTTTATTCTAATGGCTAAGCTCTTAATCTATCAGATCAGATTTCAAAGTGCTGCGAGCTGTGCCAAGACAGGTCCCAGGAAGGAAAACCCTTTTGTTTGGGGCAGAAAATTTTAAATTTAAGACCAGACTTTATTCACAAGAGCCTTAATCACAAAAAAGCTGCGGCCTTTTACGGAAGCAATAACTCAAAGAGCGACATCAAGAAACAGTAAGTGCTTGTTTTCACATCCACCTTTGGTGCACCACCAGTGTTTTGCCAGCATGTGAGACCTCAGGTATGGCAAGATAAATAGCTGTCTTATTTGTGCCTGTGTGAGCCAAGCTCCTTGTGGGGTGGTGCTCTCAGCTTCACGCTCCGCCAACGCTGAAATAAAGCTCTGTTCCAGGCATTTCAACACCGCTTAAGGTTGTCCGTGGCCGTGTAATTTATGAGTTGAGAGGACTTCGTTTTTTAAGTTCACTATGACCTACAATCTTCAGCATTCATGGGTGGAGAAAAGAGCCGTGTGAGTCATAGGAAACTTACAACACCCCTCCAATTACCTTAAACAATGGCGGTCTGAGAGATACCTGCAGTGTTCTGCTGCGTGCTTCAGGCTCTAAATGCGATGTGACCCTAAAGTAATAGTAGGATGTAGGCACTTTAACTGGTCAGGTGTTTTGTCACCTGCAGGTCAGTGTAGAGCTTGCAGGAGGTGGTAAGAGCGGCTCTCTTCATGCCCCACAGCTCTCAGTGGGTGGCCGTGTTAACAGACAGACAGACAGACAGACAGACAGAATGACATGCTGACTTGTGCTTGCTGGCACTGGTTGCCTCTTTGGCAACCCACGGCAGAAGAAAAGGTCGCCTCCTCAAACGTGACTGTTGTGATGTTTCCAGGCATTTGGATTTGAAACGTAGAGTAAAAGATTAAGTCCACATTTGGCATGTGTTTTGTTTTTTTAAAGTAGAGATGCAGTCAACAATTGTGCTGTGAGATAAACTTAGATTTAAAAATAAAAATACAATTAATATAAATCTTTTAGATACTTTAAAAAAAAAAAGATCTTTGATATTCATCACAACTGTTTTTGTTGGAACTCCAAAGTCTTAATTTTTTAAGAAAAAGAAAACAACAACAACAAAAAACCTAACTACTATTTATGCTCAGTGGTCAGATTTACTATATCAACACATTATAAAAACTGTATTACAAAAAAAAACATGTGGAACATGGTGCTGTGTGGAACAGATCAACATTTATATCTTTTGTTTGCACTGTGTTACAATGAGTGGATATACGACTGGATAATTATGTTTTATTACTAAGCCAATGCATAAAGGGAAATTAAACTGCAAATGATCAGGTTAGTTTTATTAGCAGCTCCACATGTTACTGCATCATGAAGTTTACAATCAGAGCTAATATGCTTCGTTTATATTAAAACCACATAAAATAAATATTCATTAAAAACTCTGGAAGAAGGTAAACAGATCTGAAAAATCAAATGGCCTATAAATTAGAACATACAAATGTGAATGTATTTTTGTAAACAATAAAGAATATATATTTGATTTTGAAAAAAAGCTTTATGCTTTTGTTTTTTTTATCTTTATCTTTGTGCTTTAGGTTTATTTTATTTATAGAACTTGTTATTTATGTTTATAGAATTCTATGGTTAATAATTCAACAATACAAAGAAAATCCTATATATATATATAAAATCATATTTCACATTTTAAATGCAGCAGTATAATGAATCATGTAACATTTAACTAAAAAGAATAACTAATAATTCAGACATATATTTCACTCTCATTTTAAAAAACAATAAAATGGTTAAGTAATTTATTAAGAAAAATATTATCACAAAAAAAACAATTATTATCAAATATATTATGAAATTAAGATTCCCTTTGTCATTCATGTTCTATAACTTATTTATAAATGACTTATAATTTACTTTAACAAATAGATCATTTGTGAGATTTTCGGCTGAAAATGATGCTGTAAGAAAAAACATCACTAATGCATGACATTAAAAAAACGAATTACAGAAGTAAATTACAGAAGTGTTTTAAACTTCTTCATTCAAATGCCACCCTGTGTACTCAAACATTTTGAATGGGTGCACGCTTCCAATTATTTGAACACTTTCAGGGCCCTGCACAGCCAGACATGGTTTTAGCGTTCCCATTACCTCTCTGCCAATGTGTGAATGTCAACACCCTGTAAACACCTTTGACACACATGCTTGAATGCGACAGGCGAGTTAACTAAACATTCCTGGGTGTTCCCCATAAAGGTCCAGCACTCATCCAGCAGACTGCAGTGACCCGTCTCCCACTCTCTGAACTGTGCTCACTCATTTGGTTTTCCCTTTGTGAATCTTTGAAATTCATTTATTTTACTACCTTTACATATATATATATATATATATATATATATTTTTTTTTAACAGTACTAAGAAGAAATTGCAATGATTTCTCGGTCCACTTCTGGCAGTTTCCGTCTTGTGTATGTGACTTAAAATGCTCTGGAACAATGCTCTATACGGATTTGGGAATTTGGGAGTATAATTCCAGCCCCGTGCTTATCGCCACACCCAGACTATTTGAGTGTTTTGAGATGCGGCCTCCCTGAGGACGGATCGAAGGCGTCCTAGTAGAACTGCACATCAAATAAATAGGAGGATGGGATTTATATGGAGGCTGAGTCTCTGTCAAACAGGGCTCTGCTGACTGAAGTGATCCCCACGGCCCGAGAGGAAGAGAGGAGGGAGAGGAAGCCTCAGAGGGAGGAAGGATAGCTGCAGAAGAGCTGCACACACACAGTCAAACACTCACACAATGTCCCTCTCAGTCCTGGGTTGTGACCGGCCCATGGCATTGGCCAGGTATGTCAGCTATGTTTGCCAAGCCATCCATCACCCATGCACCTTCCCTCCTGAAACAGGAACTTTTGTTTGAAGCACACACTTGTTAAGCCCATCCTTTGACTCCGCTCAACCCTAATTTATTTCCTTATAGCTGAGACACAGGATTTATTAGCACCTATGTTTTGTTCTTTCTTTTCCTCTTATTGAGGGGCTGCACAGTGCAAACGTGTCGGTGGAAACGTAGACGTGTGTTTCGCAAAAGAGCGATTGCAAGCTACAGTTTGGGGACACAAATGGGCCCTTATCATATGTGACCAGGGTTAGCAAATAAACACACCGCAGTGAAGTCAAGCTGCATGTTGGAAGCAAAAGATTTATGACTGTATGACGGTCACACATGATGACAAGGATATGAAATGTTTATTCTATGGTGTGAGCCTCTGCATCATACTTAAGAAAGAATATAAAGGAAATGTTGCTTATTTTAATATTTGTGAAGAAATATTGATTGACTTACTTGATTTGGGACTAAGTGATTCTTTGTAGGTTATCTTCTATGACAAAAAAACATGATGTGAAACTATAAATCATGAAAACCATTTTGTTACACAAATGTCAGCTAATTTAAAAAAACAGGGAAGGCTTTAACAAACTGAGAAGTTAATGTATTTGATATAAATTATTTCCGTGGATTTCAGGCGGTGCTGTCTTGTGTTTTAAAATCAACAAAAAGAATCATTTACGCAGCTTGAGAACTGGCTGAAATAAAACAACCATGTGGGTTGGAATGTTTGCTAAAGCACCTAAGTTAGAGCCTCACTTTGCTCTCTGAAACACAACCTTCATTTATCTTTCGACTTCTCCTCGGAGCGGAGAGAGCACAGATATCACTAAAAGTGCCACGTTAATGATTGACTCTCAGCGCTCACAGCATCCTGCGTTGAGTGGCCACTTTGCCCGCTCTTGTGCTGCGTTTCCAGCCGTAAATGTTTGTGATCCCACTCTCCTCTCCAACTCCCATACAGTATTATTAGCACTGTGGGGGTGAGGGTGGGGTCACCACTAACTTTCAATAAAGAACTATTGGCATGCTGAGGTAAATGGCAGATAAGAGTTTGTGTCTGACCCTTTAGTGCTTTATAAGAATGTGGCTGTGCAAACCTAATCTCCCCGCAAGATAAATTTGGGGCTGCTTTGTTGAAGGCAAGTTCATGCATTGCCTTTTTCTTGGCTCTAAAGCCCACTTTGACAGGCGTGAAATGAGTCCTGGACTTTTCATTGACAGTTCAAGATGGAGAGCAAACTCAGATTAGGGCATGTTAATTAATTGTGGGGTTGGTAAAGTGGCCTCCAGTCCCATGAAAGACTTGATCTGTTTTGTTGCCGTCCTGCTAGTCAGGAACAACAGTTTAATCATGAATTTGAAGTCCTTTTTTTCTATTTTTGCAGCACAGGATTTCCAGTGTTATCAAGCACACTTCATAATCAATAGCAGTAAAAACAACAATAAATGTAAAATAACATGAAGTCGTATTATTATGTTAGAGATTGACCTGCGCTTTCTCCCTGTCCTCTACAGAATCACATGGCTTCCACTTGAAGGACACATCTTTCCAAAAGCTGTCAACCTGTCCCATCACCATCCTGCATCAAGGAACCTGAAAACTTGTCCCCATCGATGACTATGTCTCCGTCTGACCTGTCTGCCATATGTAATATCAAAGCCTCTGTCAGCGTGGAGCTGAATGGGAACAAAAGAGAGGCCTCCATTAATGATTAACTGTTCTAAAAGCCCCGGCTTTTGTATTCCCATGGTGCCCGGGCTATCTGGCCACCATGTGACATGCTCACAGCGTTTTTCGAGCAGATTGGGGGAAAGCTAGTGAGCAAACACAGGTGCTTTGGAGCAGCGTTGCCGACGCTGTCAGGGACAACCACAAACAAGAGCAGCTATGCCTGGCTAAATGAATCCCCACCCCACCCAACGCCATCACCTCCCCCCCAACCCCCCCCCCCACCCCCACTCTCTGTCGTTAGCTAACTTGTTTGCTAGCGCCATATAGCATTCTCCCAGCAAAGCCTTCCTTCCGGAGAGTCCCCACGTCCCCCCCTACAAAAGTCCAGCGTCCACCACGGCCGCGCTCCACGACTTCTCACACCCTCCACAAGAAGTAAACAAATAAAAGCGAGGACTGCCGACCACTTCTTTGAGGTGATGGCATTTGCTGTGGTCATGACTAGTGGGAGAGCAAACAAATTAATGGTGTTCCAGTTTTCACTTTCCAAACCAAACTAAATGTCTTTTAGCTCAAGTGGGGCAATTGCACTGACCCCGGTGTCAAACGCTGTATAAGGGTTGCACACTCTTGCACTTGAAATGCTGAGAGGAGGCCATAAGAAATGAAACAGGACTGGAGCATTGGTCTACATGATCCTGACATGTTCCAACCTCAAAGGGATTTGACAAAATAACCCTGAAAGTATTGTTTGTTTGAAATTAGTACAAAGTTTTATTTTTGCTGTTAAAACGTTGTGAGCAAAAACTTGAGGTGTGTGGAGCACTTAACCTTTTCCACATAATCCAGGCTGACTGATTGTTCACAGTGACTGAGGCTGCTGTGTCGCTCAACTTTGATAAGACAATCAGATGATAGGATGGCGTTATCTTAACACGGCTTTCCGGCTGGGAGACAAATGAACAGTGTGTGATAACAGGAACAAAAGCTTGGCTCGTATTGGCTGCCTCCTCTGAAGAAAGGAAAAATTATCAGGATGGAACAATCACAATGAGCACAGTTTATTTCTTTTTCAATTTTGTACTTATCCCAGGTCACAGGAACAGATTTTATTTCCGATCAAGCAAATATTTATATTGTCTCTCGTTGGCATTTTGCTTTCACAGTGTGCAATTACCTGTGCCTATAAAGCTGTTATTATCACTGGAAAGATGATAAAAGTGTTTTAAAACAAACAATTTAAATCAGCAGGAGAGGAAATGAAGTTGTAAAAGTGAGGGAGACTGTTTCAGAAAACAACACAATAAAAATATATACTGGGTGAGGGATTTAAAAAAAAAAAAGGTGTTTGTGTGAGAGAGGAGGAGATTGAGAAAAAAAAGGTCAAAGTTGCTTCGTCAGAGTCCTGCTTCTGATTGGTGAAACACTACTTGTGTCTGGGTTTCTGACTTTTGCAGCCCAATTCTCACAGTCTGAGAGGAGTGTGTATACTCAAGGATTCACTCAGGCTTTGTTTGCTCTATCACCAAAAAGTGATTGGAAAACTTATTGGTGCCCTGGCAGTAAAAGTTAAAACTTTCTTTGAACTAAAAAGTTATTGCTACTGTGCAAAAAAACATGAATAAAACATTTTTTTTTAAAGAGAAGGTGTCCTTTGTCTTATTTAAATGTACTGTTCTCCACAATGATTTTAATGCCAACACTATTTTGAATGCACACAGTTAACTCAGCTTCTTTAAATGGGCATATTTTAAACATGAATATAATTCTTTAAAGCATTCTTACAAGAACTGTCGGGTTTTAAATGTGCAGACATGGATCCACATCAGCTCATCTCATCCCCTGTTCTGCTTCTGCTGCTTTTTCTGCAGGGATTTAGCCCCGACTGGCCGTGAGCTGAGTCTGATCAGAGGAGTTACAAATCCTCACTTTTAGGGGTCTTACTGTAATTCACAAGCCTGTTGGCCGCAGTAAAGAGTGGGGGCCTAACATCTTGAGAAGGATTGGAGACAACATATCTTTGTTGCCTCCTCATTGTGTTCCGGTGAAAGTCGTCCAGCCCCATTGTCTGACCAAACTCGGCTCAGACCTCGCCTCAATCAAAGAAAAGTTTGCCAGTAATGAGGTAAGACATGAAAGCTCACTGAACAAGGGGACATGTTGAAAGGGCCCTTTTGATCTCGCTAGGCACAATGGTCAAATTTTGAAAAGAGCAAAGTGTGCTTTAAGCAGCAATGCACTGCATTAACCTTGTCTTTTGACAGGCGCACACCTAGCTAGAAGTAATATTCTGCTGGATGGAAAACAGAACCATGAGTAATGGCCTCCTTGAAGGTTGCTAAATCTACCTGCTTTTCTTTACGAAAACGGCTTATCAAGTCACAGACGCAGCTGTATTCGAAGTCATGCCAACAGCCTTTTTGGTGTATTCTTACAAAGGTTACCTTATGTTCCTCCTTTTTCGGTACTTCTACAAGTATATATTACATTAGATGTGATTTTATTATCCATGCAGAAAAGCACCTTAATGAGTCATGTATTTTAGATTTGTCTAACAAAGTGATTCATGCCACAAACTGAACAGTTCTTCAAAGTCCCTCTCCTTTGTTTTATGAAGAGTGATAAAAGGTTAATGGCAAGGTGCAGGAGCTGACAGATTACCCAGCAGCCACCTCTGTCTGTCACGGGTCAGTGCAGGGACGACTCTGTCCCCAGACTCTGTTAACTAAGTGGGCCGGCACTATCTCTGCCCATCAGCCAGCCAGTCTGTCGGCTCCAAGGATAACGCTAATAAAATATACCTGTCTCCTACTTTCAGAGGCTGGTTTACTGTGGAGAGCGGGCCTTTATTAACTTCTGTCACTTAGCTGAACGCTACAACAAAGGCTTTTTAAAAATCTACAACTTTACAGACATTTAAAGCTGGCTCTCAGTGATTTTCCGCAAAAGTTTGTCGGCGTCTAAAAGCGGTACCATCATGACGCTTTTATCTCTGTGATTTGAGGAGAAAAAAACCCAAAGAGCAGGTGTTGCTGCTTGTAAAAGATCCATATATTCACAAACCTTCAACATTGTTCTTGACTCACACAAACATACACTCCCTCTGTTGCCTGCTAGTGTGTGTTCATTTTCCACATGGAGCTATAAGACAAAGGTGGTCCACTCAGGTAATGGAGCATCTGGGAACACAATCCGCTCAGGTGGAAGACCTCTGTGCTGCCATCTCCACGCCTGAACTGCAGTCAATGACAGACATATAGCCTGACGCCTCTCCAGAAGCACAAAAAACCTGCGTCGACCAAACAGCTTCTCCCCGCTGTTCCAATAACCCTCTATTCACTGAATTGTCTCTCTGCCTCTTTTATGAATACTGCCCGCGTCCCTTGTGTTCAATTATCTAAGTCAATATGGATGTATTGAACCCCAACATATGAGTCAAATCATAAAGTGTATATACGAGAGCAGGGATGTTATGGCCAACTGAGAGGGGCAGTGAAAATTACACTGGTGAATTGCAGGCCAGGAAGTAAACAAAGTGGTAATATATGAGAGTAATAACACTCAAATATGGTTCTAGTGTGCAGAGCATCTGTCCAGTGCTGCTTTACGCCGGTTTGACAGGAAGATGATCATAGCGTCTTTAAATGCACAATTAAAATATGTAATAAAAAATGAAAGTCCATGTGTCACAATAATGCCCGTGTGTGAATGGGTTCATATGAGACCATGTGTGCATTGCGTGTATGAGGCAGCTGCTGCTTTTTGGCACACACATGCATGCATAGAGCACACACACACGCACGCGCACACACACACACACACACACACACACACACACACGCACACACACGTGCACACACACACACACACACACACACCGACACACTCAGGTAGCAGCTGGGCAGGCTCACCTGTCATATTAATAAAACCAGACAATCCCTTCAATCAGCAGCAGCACAGCAGCAGCAGAGGCTGAAGCAGACAGTAGAAAGAACAAAAGAGCGCAGGGGCGGAGAGACGTGAGGGAGAAAATGTGAGCATGGGGAGATGAGGAGTTGGTAACACTTTCTATGAACACTGATACCACACTGTGATACCAGAGATACAAGAAGGTCTGTAACCCTTCATAATGCTTATTTATGTTAAAAACAAGAGCCTGGCCCATGTATAATTTTTAACAGGTCTATTTTGGACTTTTTATGCCTTTATTTTTTGTAAATATTGTTTTGGGGGGCTTTTTGATGTCTTTACTGTAGAGATAGTGCAGTGGAAAGAGTCAGCAATCAGGGAGAGAGACATGGGAGCGACATGCAGGAAAGGAGCCACAGGTGGAGGACTAAAGCCTCCGTACAGCTCGTGTGCACTAACCACTCCGCCACCTGCGCCCCCATATCCCATAGACTTTAAAGATCTTTGGCA
Source organism: Labrus bergylta (assembly GCF_963930695.1). NCBI lineage: Eukaryota > Metazoa > Chordata > Actinopteri > Labriformes > Labridae > Labrus > Labrus bergylta. The sequence goes on along the minus strand of NC_089212.1, from coordinate 10,364,155 downwards.
GCATTAACTAAAGTGGTAATAAGACAAATCATGCTTAAAAGTTCAGCAAATTTCTATCATTATGCAAACGTTCCATTTGAATAACAGCTGTATAGGCCCATGATATTTTGGAGGAAACAGTATTCAGATTAAGCCCTCTGGATTTGTATTATTTCTTAATTTAAAAAAAGGAGATCCACTTAATATATAACCTCAAGACAAAAACAAAAAACAAATCAGGATTCTTTAATTGATTTTTTAGAAAGTTGTCCCTCCAGGTCACTTTACATGGGGCAACTAAATATAAAATTCATCAACACTTGTATCACAGATAAACAAGTTTTCTTTGGGTTTGTTTTTTATAAGCACAACTAACCTCTGCCCTCCTGTGAATTAAATTGGCATATATGTGTGTATTGTAAATCATGGTTCCTGTATACTTTTCTAATCCTTGTTCTTCTCTCAAGTATGAACTGCACCTTCTTTTTGGGAGTTGCTGGTCAATTAGACAAGAGGATTGTATATTGTGTATAAAGCGATGACACTTCTGATAAGATAAGCAAGCCCTTTAGAGACTTTCTGATTGTGTATGTGCGTGTGTGTGTGTGTGTGTGTGTGTGTGTGTGTGTGTGTGTGTGTGTGTGTGTGTCTTTTCTACGTCTTCGTCTGGGTTTTCCTCTATGAGTTTGTGTCGATGTGACGGTGCATGTTGCTGCTTGCTTATGTGTTTTCTATTGGCATCAGAAAAGGCCTTGGACTGGAGTGAAGAGAGGGCCTAGGGGAGGAGGAAGGAGAGGGAGAGAAGCGGTGGAACAATAAGGGGTGGTGGAAAATGACAAGCCGGGCAAAGGAGGGCTTCCTGAACGCACCACATCTAACAGAGGAGGCTGTGCTGTGGAGAGAAGACGGTCCTCCTCCTCTTCCATTAACCCCTGGAGTGCTCGGTTGCTCAGGTAGAGCTGACGGCTCTGACAGCTGCTCCATGGGTGGGATCCTGTGTGTTTACTTTTACCTGTAGACTTAGAGGACTCATTCTAAAGCCAATGAAAGCTCTAATGTGTCATAAGTGACAGCAGAATGAAAACACTGTCATGTGCCCACAAGATCATCTGAGTACCTGATGAGATTGAGCTCAATTAATTTAAGTACGTCACTGTAAACACTGTGATAAACGGTAATAAAATAATAAAATCCATATTTCCACCCCCCTATTTGCATTAATCAAATTATCTTCAGCTGCGTGGTGGCTGAATGGTCGGTGTCCCGGCAGCCTCAAAATCAGCCGAGTGTGATTAGGCTGATTACCTACATGGGTGAATTGACAAAACGTGTCCGAGGGAAGAAGTAGGAAATGCTTCATAAAGAATCTTTTGAGACACACTGACAGGGCCCAGTGAGTGAGCACCAATTTATGGATGAAGGCACAAAAAAGAAAGTTCCCAGTGTTCATCGGAGGCCAGTGAATCCAAAATGAACTCTTTTTATGAGGCTGACTTTGCCTCCGTGATGGCGCTCACACAAAGCAGCCAACAAAGGGCGGCAGTAAAGGGGGAGTTGTGACAAGATAGCGGCACAAAGAAAGAATCAACTTTCACGTGGCTGAATGCAGGCAGGAGCCCGGCCCAGCTGTTTTTAATGGCGATGCATTGACAGGAGGGCAGGCTATTTTTAATCGTGTGCACTGCTTTCAGGCACACACACAAAACCCCCCTTTTCACCAAGCTTTGTCAGTAACCTGCAGTGACCTGTATTCAAGGCTGCGTCAGGGTCCCCTGCACAAAAGATCCTGGAGTAGTGGGCTACAGGGATGTCTGCAGCTGGATATCCAGTCCATAACTCCCCACAAGACCAACACAGAACTCCGCAATGGACAACTATTAAAATGGAAGATAAACTATTTGATAATTGACACAAGAATGTGTGCAGAGACATGTTAAGCCAAAGTAAGTTTGCTACATTTCAAACTAAATAAATGTCTGTAATGTCTCTGCAAACACACGCACACACACCCTTATACACACACAAAGAATGTACAAACAAGTCTGAAAACAAAGGGCTCTTGTAACAGGGCTTGGGATCTTGATGAAAAATTCAAACAATATTAAATGGCGAGTGTCAACAGCAGACACACTTCTGCTGAGGGCCCTTCAAACAGACAGAGTAACTCGGTACACACATTACGCCGCCACAGTTCAACCCCTTAGTGTAATGATGATGGTGGCTTTACATGGGGCACAGCTTTTAAAACCCCTCTCCTGCAAACACTCTGCTCCAATGCCGGGTAAGAAGCAAAGGTTCCTGGCTAAAAGGAAAAAGGTGCTGTGTTGAGGCATGTTTTTTTTAATTTATTTTTTTTACCTGCAGTATTACCTGCCAGTGAACGTCACAGGTCACCTGATTCCCAGAGACCCCCTCCTCCTATTCCAGTGACCACTTCATCAGGAGTCACACTCCTGAAAGATGCAGATTAAGATATCAGTGCTGAAGGATTCCAACTGTCCGCCTGCACAGCGCGGAGCTGTAATGCCTCCTGACAGGCAAGCTTTAGAGCCAGGCCTGCGATTCTCACATCCGTCAGTGATCCTTCATCTCAGGGAGTCGGAAAAAGAAACAAGTCACATAAATATGTGGACGTCACTGCACACATGAGGTAGATGTGCACAGGGGAAGGATAAAGGACCACTCTCCTAAAATGTGACACATAAGTGTTTGTCTGTTAAAAAAATATGGGAGTTAGTTGAGTTACAGAAGCTGAGGAGAATTTTTTATTTTTGCCTTGTTCCTTTAAATTTCTGTATCACTTTAAGCTATTATTCAGCATGACTTGTTTCATGTTCGCCCATTAAGAATAAAAACAGCAAAAAATACAAAGTGTTATCGTGTACATGTATTTTTACTTCTGCAGCAAACTTAGTGGCACTTAAATATTGTTTTACATATTTGCTAGCTACATATTTATTTAAACATGCAGATGTTTCATGCAGAATCAAAACCTCTAGATCAGTGGTACTCAGCCTTGTTAGACTTAAGAGCCACATTGACCAAAATATATTTCTGCAAGAGCCACAATAAAAAAAACACTTTATTTCCTAAAATACACAGTGACATGACTTGTAAATGTCTGCTGACAATGTTTCCCTTTTTTAAATAATTACTTTGGACTTTTTTTCCCAAGTAGGACCTAAAAGAGCCACAACTAGTCCCAAATGAGCCACATGTGGCTCGAGAGCCGCGGGTTGAGTATTACTGCCCTAGGCTTTAGTCTAGTCCTTAATATGTGAAACAGTTTTGAATTTTAACACTACTCATATCATTTGTGTGACTCTCAGGATGAATGAAGGTTTAATGGTTATAATATCAACATTTACATTGAACTTTGTATGTGTTTTTACCTTTCAGACTAGAAACAAATACATTCTGAGTAGGACAAAGGCTGTCCCTTCGGCAAAACGTATTTGTTGACTATCAATGACTCAATCTATAGTGCGGTGACAGAAACATTATTAGAAATCCTTTATTTAACCGGGTGAAATCCTCAATTCGATTAAAATGATCTTTTCTTGATTCTTAATTGTGATTGGCATTTAACGCCTGCAGTAAGTTTATTTAAAAAAAGTACCATGATTAAAAATGTATAAGAAATAACTCATCGGAAAAATGCAAACTGTTTAGATATTTGCATCGTGTGAGTTTTTCTTCAAGTTGAAGAGGGTTAAGGTAACGCATTAAGTCAGAATCAAAATAACAGAGGCAGACTTTTTAGCTGTTATAAGTCAAGCTCCAAAAAAGTGTGTGAACATTTCCAATTATGCACATGATTTAAGTTTACAACATGGTCAGAGTTACACTTCAGAAAGAATTCTTTTTCCCACAGGCTCCCTCCTAGACGAGTGGATGTATGTTAATGTGTAAAATAGTTGGAGTATCCCTTTAAGGCCATTGTAAGATAGGTAAATAGTCAAATAACAGCTAATCCTAAATAAAAACACAGTTGTTATAAGACTATTTGTCTGCATCTGGCAGCGCCTCAGGGCTGGTAGCTCCATCACCACCTGTAGGCAGACAGCAGCTCTGTCTGGGAGGAGCAGGACCGGCTGTGGTCAGACACAGGAAGCAGAGACAGCAGGTGCACTGTTATCACCTCTATAGAAAGGTAATGGAGCCACATTACAATCAGCAGGAAATGAAGCAGCACAGCTCAGCCGGATAGTTAACTCTACAATAGCCCACAACATTTTAAACGTAAAAACGCTAATATGTGACACTGACCCGCTGAGTTTTAGAAGCTGTCTCTCTGTTTTGACTCCTTGTAGCAATCACAGAAGATTTATGATAAGGGAAAATTTCTCAACTTCTGTGCCTTTTGTTTATGAGCGCTCCATGTAGACTCAAAGTGGTGTGACATTTACGGGCCCCTGCTTTGAAGAGGAGCCAACTGCTCTCCAAGCTGTAAAAGAGCCACCTGCCTCGCCTCACCTGCCCTTCTGTGAAGGATTAGAGAATAAAAACTCACAAGTTCCAGTGTCAGCGATAGACCCTGCCCAGTAGCTACTGTACAGTGCAGCACACCTTCAAAATCCCCCCAATTTTGGCTCTTGCAACAGACAGAAAAGAGGATATAAAGACAGAGAGCTGTTTTCTTTTCAGTGTCTCCCCTCGGCTAAATCTGGGGTAAGCCCGCTAATCCTGCCTGGTGTGATGACTCACAACGGGTGTGGCCAATGTGTTCCCAAAGATATCTCCTGCACAGTCTGAATATCAATAGGAATGTTTATGTTGGCTTTGGAAAGCATATTGTGTGGCATTTAATAGTTTCTTACACTTTCCTTACGTTTATATTGATAAAGAAAACAGCTAATTCAGACCGCATACATGGTTTCTCTTATTTGTGCTGTTTGAAAGATGTATATAGTGTTGTATGAGTGTGTGTTTATGACACATATGTTTTTGTGAAGGGAGAGAATGGGACCAGTGTCCCACCTAATTGTTATTGCGTCTGTGTTTGGCCTGGAGACAGTCGATAGGAATCAGCAGTGAGCCTGGTGGAGGTGGTAGGGGGCCTATGGAGGGCTGTGTCTCCCACTTCCCAGTGTCTTAGTTGTAATGCATCCCTCCACTAACAGGGATCAAGGTATTAGGGATTCAGGTTATTTGTATTGATTTTATGTGCTGTCATGCCGGGCTTGAGGACGCCCTCATATTTGTGGAAATTGCAAATTCCACCTCCGAAATGTCACCAGCGTTTAATCTCTTCCTGAGTGGTCAATATGGGACCATCGCACCGGTCCGACCACGTTTATTAAACAGAGACCAAGTGTTCCCTTGGTTACCATGACACCATACAGCGTGGAATAGGATTGGTCCAGACTAGAAGGTAACATGGGAGTCAGGAAGTCGAACATTAATAAGTTTTGATGAGAAGTGTGTCAATGGTTATTAGATTGAACATGTATAAGTTGACATTGGATTAAGTTCAGCACAGGGAGGAGTATTCATGGTGGGGGGGGGGGGGGGATCTGCAAGTTTCCTTCTGTTCTGTAGGTCAGTGTGATTCGCAATAATACAGTTGCAAGGTTTATGCACGTAAAACATGTTTTAAAATAAGAATTATTTCAGGATTATTCAGAAATCATTGCAAGCAGACTGCAGCACTACTCAAGTGTACAAACTAAGGTCAGTGTCATTATTCTAGAGTCTTCAAGGTCCGTAAAAGCAAACTGCTTTGTTGCATCTGCCAACATTTGCATGCTATTATCATCTTTGCTTTATCCGTGTCATAGCAAATGTTTCTCTTTCTCCTGTGTTTACAGGAATGGTCGAGCCACCCCTCCTCTCTCCATTCAACACAATCAAATTTACTCTGGCTTGAGTACACGTTTAGTGGGGACCATTTGTTTGAGGCAAACACTTAGGGCCCTCGTATGTCATTGACCAGTGTCCACAAATATAATCCTATCAAGTTCAATCTTAGGATGTCCTGCGCCTCTGTTTTCCTAATACAATAAATGAAAATAATCACATCTGTCTTGTTTAATAAAGAGTCATGAACTTCCCTAACATCTGTTATTGTGACTGTGATGTTTTACTGATATTCATTAGTTGACATCCACCTCACTTTGAGTATTTACAGTCGAAGTAGAGGAAAAGCACGACTAACAAACATGAACCTGCCGGGCTGGACAGCGTGCATGAACGCACCCTTTCTTGCTTGTTGATAAACCCCTGCTTCTTCCAAAAGCCCTCAGTTGACATGTACCTACAGAGAAAGCCTTAGTAAAACAAGCAGGACCCTTGTAAATATGCAGTGCCCAACAGTGGCACACGCACTGTTGGCTTACAAACTGCTAGTGGTGTTTTTCTTTTTACCTCCAAATTTGCTCGGAAAACTAATCATGGTCTGATAAAGCCCATGGTAAATATGGGAGAGATTGACACCCACATGTCAAAGTTTACATAGCCGAACCAAGTGTACATATAGGGCGAGGGAACTGTGGGGCCGAGCGGAGCCGCTCTGGCCTGACCTCAGTGAGTCTAGCCAGTGAAATAGACACTTTGTGAGAGAAGCCACAGAGGAGGAAGATTACTCAAAGACCTTCGCAAAGAGGGATATTATTTGAGGATAGACTTTCCGTCCACACAAATAACAAAAAAGGAAAATATAATGAAGTGAAATAGAAACAGCTGAAGGTTAAAATAATGTGTTTTGACAATCCATATAGGTTATAATGATTCCAGTTTTTTTTCCTTTTCACCTCTTCTTTAATATGCATTAAAATGAAGACTTTGGTCGGCTTCCCTTTTGCCAGTCGCTGTCAGCCTTCCAATTGCTTGATAATCCACAGCAAAGACAGTGCAGCTAACAGAAAAGGTTAACCCCTGACTGATGTGTCTGATGTTAATCTATAGATCAATTAGGGAGAGGCACACTGGGTCAAGCTACAGATATTGCAGTGGCTATTAGTTCCCCTATCTGCCATTATTACACAGTCACATGCTCAAACATTGCGCTGGGTTGGTATGCTAGGCACAGATGCCTAGGGTAAACAGACAGGCCTACATGGCTTGCACAAAATATTGATCTGACAGCAGATGGGAACCTTGATATCAGCCATTCAGTTTTTCCCCGTGTCTGTGTACTCTTATGTGTGTGCTTGTGTTGGAACATTTGTGGCAAATGTGTTTGGGAAAATATTTAAAAGCACATATTGCGTGTTTGTTTTGCCTGACGATAATCCGGAATATTCTACATCCAATTTCAGTTTTAGCATTCCACGGTATGCTCCATTCGCCCATTAGAAATAGAGATGACTGCATGCCATTGACAGTATTTTCCTTTGAACCATTATGATTATTATTATTTTACATACAAAGTGCTTTAGCCAAAGAAACATATTGCATAGGTTTTTTTTTAATTAGATAGGGCACTCTTTAGGTCTTGATTCCAGCTTTTTTTTTTTGTACCTCCATACTGCTGTAGGCTTTAGTATTTTCTCAGACTTAGTCCTAGGTCACAAAAGCTGCAAAATCTATGAACCTTTGTGCACTCTAATTTACAAGATAAAAGATAAAAGCTTGTAAATAAGCTAGACAGGAGTAGTAACCCACATCTAGCTTTGAGATTTACATTTTATATGAAATTCTTTGACTCTGTTCCAAATGGACTTTTCCTCCCTCTCATCATAATCCAAAAGTAGAGGCATTTTTTTCTCTCTCACAAAAGCAGAACATAGCATGAAACACACGCATCAGCTTCTTTTGTTGCATTAAGCTGTGTCTAAAAGAGGGAAGGCTTGTCGGTGAGAAAAGATGGATTGTAATTTTCCATTACTTCATTCAAAGCTTCCCTTTCAGTTTCAGTGAATTACCCCGATGGTGAAATAACTGAAGGGGGGATGAAATGATACCTTGTCTATCAGTAGAATGAAAGAATGAAGTCCTTAATTCCCTCTTTCTCTGAGTCTGAACTCAATGATGTTTTGGGTGATCAAATTGGCTCATGCTGGGAAAAATGTCAACAGGAATGACCCATTTTATTGGCAAGGGATGGTTCTTTCTTTTCTAAAGCTGGCAATAAGATTGGAGCATCACATTATTATAAAGAATGCAAGTGCTCTCAACTTTTTTGAATAGGCAACCTCTACATATGAATTTGGATTTTGAGGGAGGGTTCGACTGGGTCACGTATTTCTTCGGACTATTCCTGTGTGACACAATTCAGCCATCTTGTCCAAATAGTGCTGATGGGTTATCCAACATTCCACACTCCTAAAATCTCAGGATCATCACAGCAGGGGTACGCAGGCATATTCATGTCTAATTATGTTTCTATATCTTCCTGCTCCGCCTTTCTGTGTTCAGAGCTCCATGGTGGCTGCTGGCCCTGGGGATCAATCACTCTGAGCTGCTTGGCCAAACACCATTGACAAGGCAGAGGCAATGCAAAGCTGGTCCATAGCCTCCATGGCATGCCACCATTCAATTAGTCTTGGTCAGCGGGAGGTGTGATTATTCCAAAATTAGTGATTATTTCCTGAGTAAACAGGCCGGATTGGGGTGTGTCATCCCTTGTGTGCCTCGCTGGTCACTGAGCCTCCACAAAGGAGGCTGGAAGCAAAAGGTACAGAAGACTGCTTTCCCTGAAAGAGCAGCCCGCTTCTCCCTTCTCATTGCCGGACCCTGCGGCTCGACAGAGCCCTCCCTGATAAAGTGGTATTTCCCGCATACAAAGGCGGCATCAGGCTTAATCCTCAGCCAGCCCACACCCCCTTCATTCTTCCTCAGCAAGAGAGCACAATGAGCGTGGGCCTTGTCTTAATCCAAAGGTGGGCTATCACAGTAATCTGATAATACATGCTGATCAAAGTCTATTCAATGCTAATCAGGACAACAGATCAGTATTATGATCTAATTAGGGACACCCTGTGAAGCTACTACTGAAGTGAAATGCCAGAGCATTGTAAACAGCAGAGCTTGGCATTCAAATGATAGTGGAAAACTAAAGGCTGAATGTAATGCTTTGGTTTAATCCTGACTCAAAGCTGTACTACCACAGAGGTAAATGAGACAAGCTGATTTGAATTAGAATAAGATGTGAAACCTACAAGATAGTATCCGCTTTATATATCTTCAAATATATAAATGTATGTTCCTTTTCATTGACTGTACTTGATAAGAGTTTTTTTTTTTTTTGGAGACTGATGGCACAAAGAGGCCACTCCTGACATAAAGGAATATGAAAAGTTCATAGGTGCCATGTCATATTCTCAACCTCCAACCGCAGTAAGAAAAGGAACAGTGCTATCCCTATCAGGTGCGAAGTGGTTTTCTTTGAGCCCTCTTGCTTGTCTTGATGTGCATTCTTTTATTTCCTTAATCTTGCCACTCTTTGTATGCCCAATTAGCCATGTGCTTCTAACAAAGCATCAGATCAATTACCCATTTGCCTTTCGGAAGTTGTTGTTCTCCTCTGGGAGGCGTATCAGTCACGCCTTGCCTGCACAGTCATCCCCTGCAACTCCAGAAATGTGGGTGGCCACGGCTCCTACTTTTGGATAAACTAAGTCTACAAGCTAAGAGCTTTAGACTATGGCTAATCCTATCAAAATGGACTCCTATAAGAAAAACAATAAAAAAGAAGAGCCCATTAATGACAGTTATATGTTTCGCATGGAATGCAGGAAGGCAGAATCAGCATGCGATAAGAAATCCTCGTGCAGCGAGAGACATCCCTTCCACCTGGGCCTAAAAAAACAAAGCCGTTTATGGATTCAGCACTGTTTAGATACTTCTTAGCTACGAAAATAAAGGCCAGATGTGCAGGCAGGAGTCTCATGTGGCTACATGTAGGCTACTTGTATGTGACGACGGAAGGCAGCCTTGTCGACAGCCATCGCTTTGCAAACTGACTTTCCCTTTCAGATAGTGTGCAAAGAAAGGTTTAACCCTTTAGAATCCCAACAAAATGTAAAAACACGACTGCCATTGAACTTGACAGAAATTCAGATAGATGCTTTGTTTATGTGTGTGATAATATAGAATATATATATATATATATATATATATATATATATATATATATATATATATATATATATATACTGCATTTTCTTTTTCAAAAGTAATATCTAAGGCTTGGTATTTTTGGGATGGCAAGTCTGGACAACAAAGCAGATTATCTGGATTACTCATCATACAAATCTGATGACTTTAAATGAGTCAAATAGAAAAAGTGTTGGAGAGATTAAAAGACAGCTCAACATTTCAGTTTAACCCCTAAGCAGCTTCTGAGTTGCTTGAAGTTTATGTGTTGTCCTGTGTGGGTCAGCTCTAAGGCACGGCCCCCACCCCCATCCTTAGTCCACGTCCCACACACAGGCAGGAACAAAAAGACCCACCTCAGTGTGGCCCTATCAATGTCACCGCTTTGTGTAGCCGTCTTTCAGGGTACATGAAGTGTCTTTAGCCTCAGTGAGATCAATAGCGCGGCCAACTGTGCAGCAGCTAGTGGCATCGGCAGAAGCGACACAGAGCTGCGAGACCGAGGAGATAAAGCTGATCTGACTCAACACAATGTCAGATCTGTATCTTTGATCTACTTGTGTGCACTTTGCCTTTAAACAGAACTTTTCTCTGGTCCATGTTGTGAGCCAGAAACTGCAGCTGAGGTGCAATATTGATGTTCCATATCTCCATTTAGTTGAAAATGTCCCTGGGGACCTTTCAAAGTTTTCTGTGTACTCTGCTGAGCCAGATCTTTCCCGACAGTGACCTCAGTCAGCCTATAGGTACACTGGATTGGACAGGTCAGTTGCATTGATTTCCCATTCCCTCTTGGCACAATAAAGACTGTCAACGAACCACTGAGATGTGTCCTTGACCAAAGTGTAACCCACACTGTTTAAGCATGTCTACTTTAAAGCTTTTAACCCAGTAAAAGGATAGTTGATGGTGCAATGATCCATTGAATAAAATGCAGATTTAACCATCCATTAATGTTACTTTGATGGGTTCCCCTTTATAATCATATAAACTGTGGTTGAATATATCATTATAAATAAATGGAGACCACCAAGTTAGACTTTAGAGGTTTCTCTTCTTGTTCCCAACAGAAAAAGCCTGAGCCTAATTTGCCATCATCAGCTTCTTTTGTTCAAACAGGGACTGGTATTTGAGAATAATCCTCCTTCCATAGATGAAATAGTGTCTCGACAGGCAGCGGCAAGACTCTGTCAAAACCTTTTCCAGAGGCGAATCTTTGGGAGATCTACAATGTTCAAGGCTGAGAAAAGAAGACTTGTTAATGACAAAACAAGTGATGTAAACTTGCCACCTGGCTTTGGAGTCAGGAAATTCACAATTAAAGCTTGGATAGTGGTACGATGTTTAGTTTGTTTGCTTTGTAATGATTGCCTTTCTTTACTGGGATCAGATATCTGGTATTACTGAATGCATTTTATCAACAACAACAACAACTCGGGTATTTTATTAATTCATTTCCATGGACACACAATTTTTGAAACCGAACTAGATGCCATTACTTTATATTCAGTGTCTAGTTATCCTTTCAAAATGCCACGTGTAATGTCATGCAATATCTGACAAAATGACCTTAATTTAAAGGGCTGCCATTGATGTCAACAGCAGGTAAATACCAAGTTGCAAATGTGCATTGATTGTTTAGATGCTCCAGGTTACATCATGCCATTAGAGAGAACTTTTGTTTACCTCTCAAATTTCACAGAATGTTGAAGTGGCACTAAAACGCTATTGACATATTGCTGATGTGTCTGTGCTAAAAGACAGAGTGAGGTTTAAAGATCATTTCAGTTCTTCTTGAAATGTTGATTTAACGAGTGTTTACAACATCATTAATGAATGCTTTTGTGTTGTAAAAAAGTACAGCGCACAAAGCTACACTCAAAATGTTATTTAAGTATCAAAGTAACTGCATTTATATGCATGTATTAAAACTTCCTTACTATTCCTTTGTCTCACCAACATCCAAACTGGCCCATGTCGACTCTGCAATACAATAAGCAAATGAGATGCAAATGAGTCCATATATCTACAGCATATTTAAGGAAGGTTATTCAGTGTTTTAATTTGGATCACCATTTTGTTAGATAAATATAAAAACAATTCAAAAGATTTATGTTGTCCATTAGCTTTGTAAGAAAGTGGAGGAAATATTTGGAATGCTTTAAGTTCTGAAAACCGCCTGTCATGGCCGACAATAAAGGGAAGCCTAATAGATGTTAGCATTGATGGTAAAGAGGACAAAAAGAAGCAGCTCTCTGTTCTGTTCAAACTGCCCGGCTCAACTAAAAATGAATCCATTTACTTCAGACTGTTTACTTTGTACTTTCGGCTGTAAAGGCAAAGAAAATAAAAAAAAACACCCAATTCACGAGGTGCAGGAGCCAAGGCCTCAACTTCTCTTTCACAGGCCACGTTTTTTCAGCTTTTTAAAAACTCAGACGCCAAGCGCCCTGGCAGCCAGCGCTGACAAGATGCGGGGGAGAGAGAAAAGATGGAGTGGGGAGACCAAACCAAACACAAAAACAGTAACATCTGCAGCCGCTTCCAGCCAGACAGTTTGATGTGAATAACTCAGCACTTTGTGCCCTGACCTTGGTGAACAAAGGGGGGGAGATGCCTCAGGAGAGGAGCGGGATGCCCCGGGAGGCAAGCGCCCAGAGTGCACCCCTGCTCGTTTCGCTGACTTGGAGTTATTGTCCCCCAGTGGGGCAGAGAGGTGCCACCAGGGCACCCAGCACTGCATGCCACTTGGACTGTCATAGTTTCAGCACAAAGATGGCTGCATGACAAATGAAGCAGAGCTCTGCAGGAATAAAATGTCATTTTCAGAGCGGTGCATTGTTGGGATCACAGCACCATATGAATGCAGATCAGGGTCAGGCAAATAACTATAGGAGTGTCTTTTAAAGGGATTGCTAATGTAGAGATGAATCAATGCAACGTCGAGCAGATGAATATTTATCAATCTTGCTATAGGATGCTAATATATATACAGATTTATTTCACCTCTGTCCAAAGTTGGAAAAGGCAAATTCCTCCCCATCATATCAAAGGGAGACGCAACAAAGCAACTGTGTACTTCAAGACTTAAATCTTACAAGTTCCTAATCCTTCTGAAGTCCACACGGGACCTTTGGTCTCCATAGCAACGGCAGGGCATTCAACCAAGTGATTGCCTCCAATGAATTTCAGATAAGACAAAATGGAAGTGAATTGATGTGATTTTAATGCAGAAGTGAGCGGCGGAGGGGAGGTCCACTCGGTTCATATTTGAATAAAGCAAACAGAGCAGACAAAAGGCTGACAGCCGTAAATGACATTGTCAGTACAAAAATTATCAGCCAGTTTACAATCTGTTTGCTCATGTAGAACAAACAGAATGTGTGTGGCATCCACGGGCTTTGTGAACGGCGGGGCCGGCAGCCGGCGGCGAGAGAAAAGCAGATATCAGCTCCCCCTGCAGCCCTGCAACAATTAGATAGCAATTTGACAGGCACACTCAAAATGTGAGTTTGTTGTTCTCTTCCAAGGGCAACACATCTTTTTTCTTTTTTTTTTTTTTATCAAAAAGGAAATACATAATTGAGGCGTTGGGAACAAAGACAAATTGTGTGACCTATGGTCAGAGGACTTGCAGGGTGGGATATCACAGGCGTAGGGAGACACATTCCAAACATCAGACCCTCAGTTACCTAGCAAGGACTCAAATCAAGGTCCCCTTTCTGCCTCCTTTGGTGGTAGGGGACCATTGGGGAGATCCTCCCAAAAGACAGCCCCGTTAGGCCCCGTTTACTCCCCTCTGCCCTTTGTTGCATTTTGTCACTTGTTTTGTTTAGACCTTGTTAACTACTCTATAGCTGCATGGACAAGCAGCAGCTGGTTAGCTTGTGGTGGGCTGCGAGGCATCAATTTTGTCCTGCGACAAGGAGGGAAAACAGGCCAACCTTGCTTTGACAGCACCTTGAACCTTCGCACTGTAATGGAGTCTGTCCATGTTGCCAGGCAGCACGAGTCGGGGACAGATTAGTGGCAGAGAGTACTGTTAAGGTGCTGGAGGACAATAAGCAATACCATATCTCATTGGAGAAGTAGCACTATTTAAACTGACTCCAGTGCTGGGAAGAAAAGGCGTTTTTAAAACTTTATTGAATTGATTGTACAAATATATAAAAGCTAGTTTATTTGCAGTTACTGCAGGGGTTCACGGAAAGTTCTGGTGCGTTAAAGTAATGTTTTAAACATGCAAAAGAAAGGCAAATTAGTATTTAAAAGATGTCTGCAGCAAAGGTGTGAATTCAGCTGCAGAAAACAAAGCAGCTTCTGAAGACGTCCAGCTGAAAAGTCAAATCCTTGCTCAAATGAGTGTTTTCTTGCTGGAAGCAGTACCAACATCAAGAGGCGGTGGCCCTTTGAATCAAAGCTTGCCTGTGAGATCTAAAAGCAGCAAACAAAGTCAGCTGAATCTTCTTGATACTGTGTCAAACTTCCCGTGGTAGAAAAACAGCCTGTCTGAGCGTTAATTGATATTCATCCCAAGATTCTGGTCCCTGTGCTGTGAAGCCCTGCTCTGTTCTCCGGCTGTGGAGATGCCGTTTAGTCTTATTAAAAAGTTGTTTGATTAGCCGGCCCTGGAATGGAGGCTGTGGTAAGGTCTGGCAGCAGCAGATAAAAGGGGAATGATAAATAGGCGAAAAGCCAGCCGATTGCCAGTCAGCCACTAGAGCATCAAAACACATCCATTTCTCTGCAAAGTTGATCCAATTATTGTCAGCCACTCACAGATAGCTACTATGCTTTACTCCTTTCAGTCCGGGCTAAATTGCTCTTCCCCTTTTTCGGCGATACGGCAATCGGTCATAAAAGGCCAGCCATCATTAGTGCTGTTTGAATTGGAGCCCTGTAGTGTTTGGTTAAGAGGGTTAATGCAAATTTGATGAAAGAATAAGGCTGCATTTACATATCAGCCTCAGCTCACATGGGGAGGGTAAACATTCTGTTTATCTCAAGTGTCATTTTATGATTTCAGTCGAATATAAAACCGACCTTGGCCCGCTCGGAGCAAAAGACTGAGGAAATTTACTGTTGTTTAAACACAATTTATTCAAGTAGAACTCGTCAACACATCTAAGATAACACCTCAAATCAAAATGGGATGTTTTTTCTTCAAATGCATCAGCAACTCCAATTTTGAAGTTCCGCTCACCTCTTAATTTCTTCTCTATTTGCAGATTTTTGGTCCTAAGTAATTTTGAAAATGTTGTTCTATAAGGCAGCATTCTTATTTATTATCTGTTAAAAACATTTTCAAGGAAATGTGAGACTGCCATGTATGAACACAATTTTTATAATCACATTAATGAATAAATTCCGCAATTTAAATGCAAATTAATAAATAAAAAAAAGGTAAAAACTCCCTTTTTAAAAATATTTACACATTGTTATTGCATACATTCAGCAAGTGTAACTGAGTGTTATAGTCCTTGTGCCCCTTATGAGACATAAAATAATAAACATGGTTCCTGCACAAACAAGCAAAAAGTATGAAGTTCAAGTTAAGTGAATAAACTGACTCAGAATTTTAAATGTTAAAAGAAAAACACAACATATGTGGAAGTCATACCGATGTAGGAGATGCAAATTAGACTTTTATATTTCATTAAATGTTGATCATCATCAGGATATTTCTCTTAGGCAGTTTAAAGAAGAGAGGACAAAGCTGTCCAATAACAAATATTAAATATACTCTCCCTGAAGTAACCAAATTCATCTCAACCGTTTCTTAATTTCAGCATTGCCTCAGAACTGAGTGGGCTGTTAAAAATAAGGCAAAACACTGCCATCTATGGCTATGTTCCTAGGACTGCTGAGGTCCTTTGCACCCAGCACAAAGGCAATCAACTATTCCTCAAGAAAAAAAAATTGCACTGCTTGTTATTTGTAAATAAGATTAATAAAATATAATTGTTATCATAAAATTGTTAACACACGCCTGACAATTCTCAATGTAGTGAAGTAAAAAAGTGTTTTGGAACAGTGTTCACACCAAAGTTTCTTGCATTGCTCTCGGAGCTGACACGTTTTTGGCTTCCAAAATTGACAGATTAGACTGAAACCTAGATTTTCATCCAAATGGGCATCTGGTGGCCATATCCTTTAAGCAACACAATTCTGCACAAATCAGGGGTTCTGTCAGAGCTTTTCGTACCACCTGCTGTGTATCTTCCCCCTCAAAATGATTGAGCCTGCCTTTATTGTTTCATCATAATTTTATCTTTACACTTTGTTGGCCAAAATGCAACACACATTGCACATTTTGTACTTAAATGGGCAATATATTCATGCTGCAAGCTTCATATACTGTATGCATGTATAACTTACTGTATATCTCATGGCAGATACTTCATATGAAATAAATTTATATTGGCAATAAAAACACATATCCAGACTAAATTTTGACTGTGATTCAAGAGCGCATTAAGGCACAATAATGAAGTGCATATAGCTGCCAGACTGGGGTAGCAGGTTGGCGGTGAAGCATAGAAGAAAGCCAGATGTCAGGGCTTCTATAGCTTAGGCCTTGACCAGGCCTTCGTCTGCAGCGGCCCTTTATGTAGCTCTCTGTGTGATGCACTGGTCCCCTATGGGAGCCCTGAGGCTTTACTGGTGATGAGACGCGATCTGTCCCGTCTGTCACCTCTCTCAAGTTATTCATACACCATCCATACAGTCAGTCCTCCAAGGCCTCTAATCCCCGTCTCCCGAGGTGGAGTACAGACAGCGAAGCAGACAGGAGGGCGGGTGGCAAGTCTGTTCAGAAGATGTTCAACACGCTGAGCATGACAGAGCGTTTCACATTTACAAAATTTCAGCAATGGTATCAGCATGAGGCTGTGGAGCGCCGGGTTTTATCTGCAAGTGGAAATCCTGCTTCATACAAAGATGTGCAAATGTGCAAGGTCAAAAAATGCAGGAAAAAGGGCATGCACTGGATTTCAGATCTCACTTTGCAGTTGCTATGATACTGGTGCAACATGTTTAAGGGTTAGAATTCAACTCTGATCTTACAACTAAATTGTCATTTTTTTGTGTTATACATGCTGAAGAAACAATTACACATTTTCAATGAATATATACTTTTCAAACTAGTTATATCAGATTACTTTTTTTCTTATTACATTCTTCGAACCCAAGGACAAGCTTGCTCATAACACTTAAAAACTTTTCTCCAAATTCCCAAAAAGTGCGTTTAAGTCAATTTGATAAATATAAACATGCTTGAGTCCCTAAATGTAAGGTACCGTTATGAATAGCAGCCACTCTAGCACCCTTGTGACCACACATGAGAGTAAATTTGCTCAGCACATCATCTCCTGGATGTTTACAAACAAATACAGAAAGAGTTTATGTAATGCGTTCATTTAAACAAGACCTAAGAAACGAGCAAATAGATCATTCTTAGGGATTCTTTACTTTGCAAACACGCCTATTATGGATTAAAGTTTGACAATATGCCAAAGTTATCAAGGTAAACTAGAACTGTGACTGACAACTGAAAGTGGTTTCTCTTTGTTCCAGTGTGTGTGTAAGGGAGATAGACACACACACACACACACACACACACACACACACACGGAGTCAGCTAGAAAAGCCATACATAAAGGAGGTTCAGCAAGTGTCTCTATATGGCACTTGTTTTACCTCTCTCCTTCCTGGAAGCACCATCAATTTAGCGGTTACAACTCCACCACTCCCTTCACGGATCAGCACAAACAGACTGACCTGGGACAGACACACAGGGTTCACCTCAGAGCCCATTAATCAAGTGTCTCCGCTGTGTGTGGATGAGGTCAGATTCTGGCATGTTGTGTTGCAACAGCTAGGTCACACACAGGGCACTGGATTAAAAACACAATATCTTAATAATGCAACAAAAAAAAAGAAAAAGAGGGTGTGAATTGTGTTGCTGTTTTCCTGTTGCATATTGATTCACTATGTGTGATCAGGAATGTTTGTCAAACTCAAATAGTATTGTTTTCCTGCAGAGATTAACCTGTTTAATGCAGAGAGCAATCACCCATTGAGGTTGCAATGCGGCATAGCTTGTCGTCCTGTGTTTGTGCATGTGTGTGTGTGTGTGTGTGTGTGTGTATTTGTATGTGTGTGTTTGTGTGTGTGTGTGAGACAAAGACCACCTGTGCAGTGGAGGGAGCCGGAGCATTTGGAGCCAGAGTGCGCTCTGTCAGTTGGCATTTGATTTGTCACTCAGCAGAGACTCTGGCTCCGACTCAGTCACTTAGCAGGCCACACCCAGCTTTCCTCCATCTTTCTCGCTGCCTTTCCCTTTTCTTCTCGCTCCTCACAAGGTGTATCCAAGGGTTCACCTCCAGGCCAGCGATGTTTACACACATACCTTAATGCGCGTGGCTCACACCCATGTCTGTCAGTGACTTGTGTTCAGCAGTAAAAAATAAATCATCATTGAATGTCAACTCTTTACGATCAAAATTTGGCGCTGATTACTTCTTTTAAAGATTCTTGTGCTAAGAACGTTACTTACACATGCTTTGGAAAAATTACCACATTTAAGCTTAGAGATGTTCCCACCAGGTTCACACACATTCACAAAACCACAGTTTTGTATGCGTCTCTCTTCCTCAGCCACATTTGGCTACAATGTGCCCATCTGCGCTCTGAATTGCGGTGAGACTGGTATATTTTTATTGTCCTCATTGTATGCTCCAAAGAGGGCTTTGATTTCATGCAAACCTACCAGTGTATGGCATGTCTGGTCTGAGTCTTATATGAGAGGACTATGGGGCAGGTATTAGAATAAGCCACATCTGAGTGGTGGAACAGGGATGCAGGTGGTGGACAGTTTTTATCCCCAGAAAGAGAGCTGAATGGATACCACAGCCAAGAAGGATCACTCATTCACACAGAGGTCTGCTTATTGAACACATTATGCCTTAAGGATTGTAAACAAAAAAAAGGTCAAAGATGACTTTAAGTACATCTAATTTCTAAATAAAAATATCTCAATTTGTTTGATATCTGGATAAAAGCCACTTTCACATGCAAGTCTAGAAATAAATATTTTCTTATATTACCCAAAAGAGGCCTGAATAGCTTGTTTTCTAAATGCTTTGCAAGTAAAATCTACTTGTTAAGTTTTGTAAAATAAGCCATGGCATCTCATTCAATCTCTTAGAGCTACAACTATTAATATTAGCTTTACATCTAATATCATTATTATAAATATTGAAGTGAATCTTAGAGCTGCTCAACTTTAACCTCTATATTTGACATAATCAGTCCTCCCCTTTTCAACGTCAATACAGCTTCTAATGTTATTATTAGACTGATCAGTATACTTAGTTGTTACTGCAAATGCTACACATACTTTACTATTATTTTGACATTGCAGCTACAGATATATCTCATTTGTTGTTGTTGTTGTTTTGTTTGTCTCTATCTTTTTTTCTGCATCTCCCTCTATCGCACTTTCCAAGCCCAACACAGTTTCGGCAGATGGTTGTTCAGCATGCGTCTGGTTCTGCTTTAAGTTTCTGCCTGTTAAATGAAGTTTTTTCTTGCCACTGTAACTTTGCTAAATGTTGCTAAGCGCTGTGCTCATGATGGATCAATGTTGGGTCTTTGTAGCTGATATATAACAAAGAGTAAGGTATTTTACCTGCTCTTTTGTTAAGTGTCTTGAGATAACATTTGTTGCAGACAAAAGACTAAAGACTAAAGATTGATTGATTGTTTTCAGGAAACTTAACAAGTACATTTTGCTTGTCTTAAAAATGGCACTTGCGGGTCAAAATGTTCTCTTGAAATGATGGATTCTAACATATCTAAAAAACATAGTCACCATCAATCAAAGGCATTCCAACAGAAAAGAACACGTCTGCTTATCCATATTTTAAGCATGTAGTCACATCTAAAACAGCAGTGCAAATACTATGTCTTACTCAGAAAACAAAAAAAAAGGTCGGACACAAATTGCTTCAACGCTTTCATTCATGGAGGCTCTGAGGGAGTGGAGCACAATCCGAGGGCTGACCACATCAAACAGTTGATTAATTGACACAGTGGATACTGAAAGAGGTGCAAAATAGGTTGTTACCGTAAAACTTCTTACTCAGTGACTTTATTTCTTCTGAAATCTGCCTGAGGCTTCATCCCACGCAGAGCAGCAGCTAGAAATAACAGCAGTTCAGAGTGCAACACTAACAAATAGCCCACCACTCCCTTTAGGAACAAAGCACGTCTATCTGTAGCAGCACTGGGTGACAAAGGGACAAAACATGTCTGCACTGTACTGACGGGAGTCAGAGGAGTCAGGCGAGTTTTCCAGTTTCCCATGACAGAGAAGCCTTTGAGGACACAATTGTAAAAATACTTCAACTGTTGTATATACTTTTTGATTCGATTTTTTTGTGCTTTTAATGCCTTTTTCAAGTTATATTTTTGGGTGATTTATGCCTTAATTGTAAAGGATGGGTGAAAAGAGACAGCAACATTGGAAGGAGAGAGTGGGGGATGACGTGCAGCAAAGGGCTGAGGTCAGATTTGAACCTACAGTCACAGAGACGAGGAATATCACCCCACTATTAAATATTTATTCAAAAAAGGAAAACAATTCTGGGATAAAAGCAACATTATTGCAACTTTCTGAAAAAACAAATCTGTTGCTTGGTCAGTTTTTGTCCGCATGACTTTGAAAGAAAAAGTGGAGACAAGCAAATGTGAGTGGTGTCCATTGCAGTAAGCAGCTAATAGATAGAATGGCTCAGACAATAGGCGGGTGCCACCCGGTCACATTCTTCGCATGCCAGTCAGTCTGTCACTGACCCTGAAACGGAGCCCACTTTCCCAATTAGGGTCATTAGTGTGAGCCAGTAAGTGCCCCAGTCACACATGGCTGCAAAGCAGACCCACTTTGGCACTGTGGAAAGACCCCAAACAAAAAAGGGCCATAGCAGTGTTTTCACCAAGTGCTGCCTGAGATGTCCATCAAGCCATTCAGGGGTTATTCAGTGAATATGCAAGTGAGATTGGTTTTAAAGATTGTGGACCCTTTTGGAACTTAAATCATTTTCAATTAACTGACATTTTGTAAAAGAACAAAACGAGCTGCATTAATGATTCAACACAAGCGTTCAAGTCTATAAGAATGTGAACAGATTAGATGCTGGTGGTTCAAAAGCTGCTAAAGGTTTAATTATAGGCATCAGACTGACAGTTGTGGCAGTTGCTGCATTTCTCTCTGTTGAAAACAGTAGACCACAAGATTCACCATAGTATGGTGTGTTTTTATGGACACAACCCAGTGATACACCTCCTAACCGCCTCTCCTTGTAAGACCATCTGCACGAGCTCTTTGGCCTATTATCATTCTCATGCTGTATGGAAATAGCTAATTATTCCTTGAATGATATTTTCCTAGTCCTTACAATAGTCATCCGACTGATGGAAGCATTTTAAATCCGGGAATTGAAAAGAACAGAGTCATTTACATCTGCGGGCCCAATTTTTTAAAAATCTAGCCCTTGGAAAATGTTGTTACGTTAACGTTCGGCAGATGTTGTTGCTCATTTGACTACTAATTTGGGTAAACGCTTTAAATGTAGCTCAGAAACATCCGTTTATGGATATGAGGAAAACAATGCTGCAGAGGAACCAGCGTCATCAAATTGTGTGCTGTGATTGGCTGTGTGGGACTGATGCTTTCAGTTTTTTTTTTAGTTTTTTTTTATATCTAAGTGTTCTGAAACGCTTCAATATATAAAAAACAAAGTAAAGAACGTTTGTTTTGCAGGTTAATTATGAAGAATCATCACATTTACAGTTAACTGACATCGCCTAGACTCTAGACTCTATGCTCTGTGCTCTGTGCTCTGTGCTTTGAGCCATGAGTTGTAACAGTTTTCATGAAGAATTTTAAAAGGTTTAATCTATGTAATGAATGTTAAGAGTAACTACAGTTAAATTAGCAGGAAGCCTTAATGTTGAGCTTGTTTGTTTTTGTCAGGCAGCATTTGCAGCCCATTTTTTTGAAGTATATACACTGTGCTCTAGATTGATATCTCTGTGGTTGTAAGGATTTAGAAAACATGCTTTATTCCCCCTCGCTATGATTTGCAATGAACACTATGTGCACCTGCATTCACTTCAACCATTAACAGGCACCATGTTTCATCTCGAGATAAGGCACGCTAAGAGATTTGGGAGGTGGCAGAACACTAAAATAATCAGTCATCAACTTTTCCATTCAAGAAACAATAAAGAGAAATGACTGAAAGAGAAATCAGCGGAGGGAGATTAGCACTAAAGCTGTTGCCAGGTTTGTCGGTGAAAAGAAGCCTCTCTGCTGTGCAGCTGGAGTTGTGCAGATTCAGCAGGTGAGATTCAGATAGCAAGTCGAGCCAGCTAGCAAGGTGCTGAAAGGTGCTAAAGCCTTTGTAGAAAAGATGGCGCCGCCCTATATGTGCAGTATAAACACAACATGTGTCTTAATACTACAGGTGTCAAGAAAGAAATAAAGTCGGCTGCTTCAGATCTTTGCATGAAGACTGGGGAGAAGGTGGGAAAAATGGCAAAAGAATGCTCACACTAAATACTAACAAGGTAAAATTTGAGTGTGCTAAGGCTAAAATGAACCCCAACAGACATGCACACATGTGTTAATGTAGCACTGTTTGATTGAAAGCAGGTTGTAATATTGTAGTAATGTCAATAAATGTTCTAATAACACAAATCAGATGGTAGAGAGTGAGTGTACTCAGTGCCTTTAGTGTGTTTGTTTGATGAGTTGTCTGGCTTGTAGAGTCTGAAGCCACTCACCTCGCTCTCTGTCATAAAGAGGCTGTTTGCACAGAGATCCTCAGACTTACTGCACACCACACTGAAAGGTAGAGCACTCAAGAAGCTAGCTGTTGATCTGTTGATCTCTGAGGCATGTTGGTAAATCAGAAAAAAAATAATCAGCCGGCCCTGTTTGTACAACTGCTAAGCCAACCAAACATCTGCAAGTAAGCGACCATTGTGTGCAACTTCCAGCTGTGATAACTTGTAAGTCAGGTAAAGATGGACACCAGAGAAGCCATATTTTCCTTGGAGCCACCAGCATGTGTTCATATGCTGAAAATGTAAAATAAATAATGTCTTCTATAACGGTAATTAAGATTTTATTAGATTTCTGAATTCATTTTACCAAAAAATGACCACTGATAAATAAAACACCAAAATTAATAAATTATAAAAGATGTGAAATAAAACTAAGTTGTATTAGCGAGTAAGTGAGTAACACTGCCATCTAGTGGATGTTTTAGACTGTTATACCACAGTGGAATAAAATAAAACAATATATTTTCATTTTGTGTTTAAAAATTTATTTAGCAAACCAAATGAACTAACACTGCACCTATCCAACATGACCTTGGTAATTCACACACAAACACACACACACAAACACACAAACACACACACACACACACACACACACACACACACACACACACACACACACACACACACACACTTTATTACTATCACAGCCTTATCCATTACTTGCCATCACTGCATGCAATCCCTCTTATTGTGTTATCATTGTTCCGACAGGTGGTCTTACCTGGCTGTGGCTGGGAAGCAGGCAGATATGAAGGGGATGTGTAGGGGCAATAAAGCCATAACAAGCTGGTTGTATGGATGGGACGTTACATGGAGAGCACCACCTGCTAGATGTGAGGACTCTTTATGACCAGCTGGCCGATGTTTTATAGCACTTGTTTTACAGTGGCTTTGATTAGCAGGAAAGGTCAGGAAGAAAATGGAGAAGCTGTCATCGTCTGGATGTATGATACCAAGTTTGTATCTGCTAAAACACTCAGATTATGTCAGTCAAGCCTCTGTCTGTTTATGGCATCAAGGGTGAGCTAATTCTGTCTCTTATTTGGAGCATTTCGTCCAGTGACAGAGGGGAACACGTCTTATCACACCTTATTATGTGGCTCCACCTTGTGTTAGATATGGTGTATTGCAATAGTTCCACATAAAAAAACTGCTGGACCTGTAACATTTTTATAATCATCGGTTTTTCAAATATCATAATACATGAATATGTACTTAAAAAAATAATTCTTAAATGATGAGCTATGCAACTTTTACATGAAATCATTCTTTTTTGGTCTCAGACCACGACATCTATGAATGAATAAAGTGTTTCTAATTCTGACAAACTTACAGTCAGTGACACATAGCTCAACATGATGTTGATTTAAAGTAAAGTCAACGACTGTGCTGACTGTTGAGCTAAAGTAAATGTTTATTTTGTGTGTTTCACATTTTGATTTAATGCTGAAACAAATAGAAAGTACATTTTGCAAATACAAATCATTTTGATGAGCACTTAAATAACATGCCTGTTATATGGCACATGCATTATATTGAAGTTGCACTTTATGCAACCACAGAAAAGTATTGTATTAATAAATATTCAAATTTTTCTTAAACCATTGCAGCCTGATTGAGAGAAATTAGAAACTCTACAAAATCATGAACATCATAACCTTAAACATCAGGGGCGGCAGTAGCTGATTCTGTAGGGACAACCAGAGGGTCGGTTCAAGTCCCAGTGTGGACAAATCTGGAAATTTGGTCTGGTAGCTGGAGAGGTGCCAGTTCACTTCCTGAGCACTGCAGAGGTGCCCTTGAGCATGGCACGACCAGCTCAGGAGAGGAGGAGGTGGGCTCGCTGTTAGGGCAGCCCCCTCACTCCCTGCGTTAGTTCTGGCGAAATACGGCAGTCCTGCCCGCAAGTGCCCATCAGCTGATCTGAGAGCCGCCCCAATGCCAACCAATCATTATCACACTCTGACAACAAGGCGGTCTATTTAAACCATTCTGCCTCTCACTCCTCTTTTATCACATTCATTCTGCTGCTAGACACTGCTGTGAAATTCTCCTTCCACCACCCCAACCTCTACCAGCTTCAGTCAGCACATTTTATATTCTAGGATGAATTGCTTGTTATGTCTGCAAGATGTCAGTATCATTACATGCACATTCAGGTTCTGCTTTGCATGTCCCCATGGGAGGAGTTAAAGGTTTGCGCTCTCAGCAATATCTGTGGCATGCTGCACTGATACTGCTGAGAGCTAAGAGCAGAACCAATACTGCCAAATGCAACTGTACAAACCATATGTGCAATAAATAAATCTATGACGAGAGTATTCCTGACTGATCGCTCCATTAGTACATGTCTAAAGTATCCTGTTTGTGCAACTGTGTGTATTTCAGCCTATGTGTGTGTAGCGTGTTCAATAACTGAGTGGAAAATAGAATTTACACAGGATTATTAATAAAATCTTGAAGTGCATTTAGGCTCCTACGAACATAAAAATAATGTATCAAAATAGTCAATATTTTGGAAGATTAAGTAATTTCTCACATCATTAAGGCTTCCTCATTACTGAAAGAACTGTCAATAATGTGTTCTGAAACGGATGAGAAATCAGGCGTTTTATAGTCATGTAGAATTTAAGCTCTGTTTTGTCTCCCCCTACTGTTTCATTGAAGTATTGTCAGGTATTTGATTTAACGTTGTGATCATATAAGATATTTTACTCCATCATCAGTGCTTTATATTCTCTTTAATGTTTTATATTCTCTCTCAAAGACAAACTTGGGTTTATTCGTTGTAAGAAATGTCAATATTAATTGATTTAATAATTTAGATACGCACGATGGCTCATGCAAAAAAACATTTTGTCATACTTATATGACTATAAGACATGAAAAAAAACTATCCTTCTTGAATTGTTATCATGAACAACATCAAACATAACACACAAGATCTTAATGTTGTCCTGATTGTTTTTAAGTTATAAACTATCATAATTGGATTACATGGATCCTAAACCTTGATTGGGTAGGTCATTAAATAACACATACTTTCTGTATGATATGCAACAACCATTACCCAACACACGGTCACTGTCAGTGAAAAATTAGGTCCTCTGAAGATAATCTTTTTCATCACTTTTAGAAAAACACAGGTTAGATAAATCAAATGAATGAAGGCTGACTTCCATGGTTTCTGCAAGATTTATAAGAGGACAGAGTCAACGCTAATGTTATTGGAAAAACCTGTGCCTTCATGCTAACGCCTCATTTCCACTTAAGTATATGTATGGAGGCTAATCAACCAAAGTCCATTGATTCCGATGGAATCTCTGTGATATCCAGTGTGCCTGGGAAACTTCTCCCCTCAGTAATTTTTTGGTCCGGAATTTACCTCCAGTACGTTAACAAAATTATCCTTTTGCAGTGCAGGGAGACCGTATGACAGTGGGCTTTCTTAGCTAGCAAGATGCTAACTAAGCTAACAAGCTTTTTCCTTTGATTCAGTTGCCTTTGTTGATGATCAAGTGAGTCTATATGATTAAAAAGAACTTGCTTATCTAGTTTGAACACATTATATAACTGAGTAATGTGTAGATTATTTACAGTTTCATTCTATACAGTCAGATTATCTTTATCAGTTTTATATGAATAACAGTAATTTCAAAAACCCATACCAAACCAGGCTACTGGATGGCGAAAAAAATTGACAAAAGTAGCTTTTCCCCCTTGGCTACATACATACACATAAATCTATAAGATTTGCACACGTCTGTAAAAAAATGCACTTTCATGCGTTGGAAACTAGGAAGCATCATCCGTATATTTACAGTTCTAGAGACACTAGTTACGTAAATGGACACGAGGTGTTACATTCAAAACATCTGCTGTAAACAAAGACCAATGGCCCAATCTCATCTCCACATTAAATCCTAGGCACTAAACCCTCACAAACTTTAATGTACTAGTACATCTAAAAAGATGCTGATACTGATCTCCTCTTCTGGGAATATGTATGCGTGGAGTTTATTTGACTGACAGCTCTAGCCTGTTACTTTTGAAGGAGGACTTGTTGACCTGTTGTCAAACAGTACTTTTTGGTTCTACAATTTATCAAATCATAAGTTCTCACCATAGCTCAATCTGTTGTCAACCTACAGTTTTATCAGCTTGGGTAAATTGAAATACCTGTGTGGTGTACAGGACCTGTGCAGTACATGAGTGCACATGAGGACTTGAGGTGGTATCAAAATGAAGAATGATTTGATATTTGATTTTTTTGATTTTGAAATACTTTATTAATCCATGAGGGAAATTTGTGTTTCACACTCTGTTATTGAGAGCCATGCTTCTCACACACATAGGCCTGAATCCTGAATCACACACATGCACAGAACAGGACCTGTGGACGTATATTAGTGGAAAGATGTCAGAGTGGGGCTGCTACACAGGGAGCGCACCAGAGCGGTTGGGGTTTTGGTACCTTGCTCAAGGGCACCTCAGCAGTACTCGGGAAGGGCTCTGGCAATAGACCATATTCGCCATGTTTTGATGTCACGCTCGGGGTGGGAAGCCCGAATGTTGCTGTCCCGCTTATTGTTATTATGTCTCGGGTGGAAACAGGGAGCTGGACCCAATTGCAGCAAAGCAAAAAATGATTTAATTAAACAAAAGGTAAAAAGTCCAAAACAGGGAGTCACAAGGAAACACACAGGAGCACAAAGAAAACTTAATCTGACATTCGACACTGAAATACAACAAACAATGATCTAACAAAGAGGGGAAGAAACACAGAGGCCCTTTCCGAATTGTCACAGTTCAGTATACAGTATGTACTATTCAGTAGGGAGTTTTAGTATACTGAACTTTCGTGGTCATTCAGTATGCATTTTTTGGGTCTGCGCAGTATACTGAACATTTCAGTATGGATACTAACTTCCGGGTTTCATGCAGTATGGATCGGATGCGTGCTTTCAGGAAATGAATTGTATTTTACCACCCACAATGCTGTGCGAAATTAAATGTAAAACGACACTTCACATGCGCCTCCAAATCAAAACAAACAAGCATGGATTAATTGAATCAATTTTTAATCTAGAGTTAAAGTCCTGACTGAAATCGCTACTTTTAATTAATAACAGAAAATATAACAAATGTCAGCATTATAATAAAACCTTTCCCCCTCTATTTAAATAATGATTTCACTATTTAAATGCGTCTTTATTGGTTTGTGGTGTGTTTTTAAGCTTTTTATACATCACTTGATCCATGATCATTAGCCTGAGCAAGAATCTGGAATCGCGATTATGGCTGCATTTAAGAATCGCACTTTAGTTTGCCTTCTGTGGCTCTGGGTTCTAATTGTTTGGAGAGTCACCCAATCAATCCAATTTGGGAACGATCCAGGCCCACACCTCTTCACCTACAGCTGACAGGAGCTACTGCTGCTACGGCCTCCAGCCTGGAGTGCACTGGATCTTGACGCTGACTGGTCTGAAGTATTCAAGCAGAGAAGGAGACCTCAAGGCCGCAGAGGAGGTGTCCGGGCGAGAAACAGACGGCGGGGATTTGGGAACGTGGAAACCTGTGTTTCCCTCCGTTGTCATGGGAAATGTCCGCTCCTTGGTGAATAAGGCGGATAACTTGACAGCTTGTTTACGGTTCGACCGTCTATACAGACAGAGCAGCCTGCTGTGTTTTACGGAGACATGGCTGACTGACAGATACCCGAGTCCCAGGTGAATATGGATACTTTTTCTTTACATCGGATGGATAGAGACCAAGTAATGACCGGTAAAAAGCAACCAAAACCAGGGCGGGGGCGTTTGCCTCTACGTGAACGATCGTTGGTGTCATCCCAGTCATGTCACGATGAAAGAGAAAGTTTGTGACCCCAAAATCGAACTTCTTGCGGTGAGTTGCCGACCTTACTACCTGCCCAGGGAGTTCTCTCGTGTGATTGTACAAGTGGTGTACATTACCTCATCGGGTAATGCGAAGCTCGCCACAGACACAATGTCGAGAGTCACGCATGATTTGCCACGGTCATCCCCAGACGCACTGTATATTATTAATGGGGATTTTAATCACTGCTCTCTCTCCACCACGCTACCCACCTTTAAACAAATGGTGTCATGTCCTACGAGGGGCGATGCAACTATTGACTTGTTTTAGACAAACATTAAGGAGAGCTTTGTTGCAAAGCCGCTTCCTCCACTCGGACAATCGGATCATAATTTGATGTCTCTGACGTCGAGATATTCTCCTGTGGTTTGGAAACAGCCGATTACGATGAAATCTGTTCGTGTGTGGTCGAGAGGACGCGTGTGAAATGTTAAGAGGGTGCTTTGATTGCACCGATTGGTCTGTGTGTTTTTTTGATGATGACAATGATCTGGACAGTATCTCGGACAAGGTCACTTGTTATACTTCTTGTGCTGAGTCTGTCAAAGCAAGTAAAAATGTACCCCAATAATAAACCTTGGGAGACAAGAGAGGTTAAAGCTGCTATTAACAGGAAAAAATGTGCATTTTATACTGGTGACAAAGAGAAGATAAAAACTGCTCAAAAGGAGCTGAAAATACTGATCACACAAGGCAAATGTAAATATAAGGAGAGGGTGGAGGGACAGATGTCTAATAGTAACACAAGGGGCCTTTGGAAAGGTATGAAATCTATCACTGGCTATGGGACCAGTAACTCTGGCTTCCTTGGGTCAGAGATTAATGTAAATAAGTTAAACCAGTTCTTTGCCAGGTTTGATGCATTTGACTTCTCTCCTGCTCATGAGAACGTCCTCTCAACTCTTGCACAGAGTAGCCCAGATGACTGTAGCTCAGCTATTGTTATTAATGAGGTTCGAC
Organism: Labrus bergylta; assembly: GCF_963930695.1. Lineage (NCBI taxonomy): Eukaryota > Metazoa > Chordata > Actinopteri > Labriformes > Labridae > Labrus > Labrus bergylta. Next base: position 10,334,368 of record NC_089212.1, on the reverse strand, counting down.
AACAGTTAAAGCGCCTTAATGCCAACAAGTCAGCAGGCCCAGATGGTGTTTATCCACGCACCCTGAAGGTCTGTGCTGACCAGTTGTGTTCAGTCCTTCATTCAATTTTTTCTTTGTCTTCTTCAAAAATTCCATTAATGTGGAAAACCCATAGCCCTGACCTCACACATTATGAAATGTTTTGAAAGGGTTGTCCTGGGTCACCTGACTAGACAGGTTTCAGTATTTCAAGACCCCCTGCAGTTTGCCTACAGGAAAGGTTTGGGAGTTGATGATGCATTACTTTACATGCTGCACAGCATCTACAGTCACCTGGAAAAAACAGCTAGCTAAATTAGGATTATGGTCTTTGAGTTTTCGAATGCTTTTAACACCATTCAACCACATGTTTTAGCAAACAAATTAATTGATTTTAAATTACACAACACAACTATTTCTTGGGTCTTAGATTACCTCTTGTCTCTTACCTCTTGTTTGTCATACTTGATAATAAAAAGTCAGACATTATCCTCACTAACACAGGAGCTCCACAGGGCACCGTGTTATCTCTGTTTTTATTCACACTCTACACTGCTGACTATAGGCATGGTCAGGCGTCCTGTCACGTTCAAAAGATTTCGGACGATACTGCACTTGTGGGTCTACTTACCCAAGGCAATGACACTGCCTACAAAAAAGAGATTGACTCTTTTGTCAGCTGGTGTGATGCAAACTTCTTAAAACTGAATTTTGGAAAAACAAAGGAACTTATGATAGATTTTAGAAGAAAAAAGGACGAGGTCTCCCCAGTGATCATTAAGGGTCAGCAGATTGAGACTGTCCAGTTTTATAAATACCTTAATGTCTTCCTGGACAGTAAATTAAACTGGAAAAAGAATACTGATGCTGTTTTCAAGAAGGCACAGTCAATACTTTTCTTCTTAAGGAAGCTGCGATCCTTTGAAATGAGCAAGAATCTTCTTTATGTTTTTTATCAGGGAATCTTGGCTAGTGTCCTCTTTTATGCTGTGCTGTGTTGGGGTAGCAGCAGTCCGATATTTTAATGAACATTTTTAGTTGTGTTTCTGACTCATTATTCAAATGATTTCAGTGGTGTTTGTTATTTATTTACTTGTTGTGTACTGTGATGTACTGTAGATATTGTTTGTTGTGTGTATGAACTGACCAGGTGACAAATGAGTTTCCCCGCTGGTGATCAGTAAAGTTTTCTAATTTAATGTAATAACAATCTGCTCAGATGTTGTCTCTCAACACCAACTCCATTCTTTCTTGTCAGGTTGCCTGTTGTATATGTTATATAAGGGCAATGTACAAAAAAGGAAGTCATGACTGTATGTCCTGAATTACTAACCGCTGCCTTCAATTGAAACCCTGAAAAGATTCTCATCTCAAGATTGCCAGACAACAGCCAATTGGTTCTGAAATTGATGCCAGTGGAAGCATAGTAGTGAGATATGTATATGTGGCAATGTAAGACCAATAGTTCTATAAGTTAAGATAATTTAAGGTAAGATAAGATACAAAAATAAAAATGTTAACAGAATAGATAAGATAAAAGAAGAGATATATACAACTGGTAGCCTAAACAAAAGGGTAAAGTGATTAAACAATTTAGACATTCTGTGTTGAAAATGGAAAGTTAAAGTGAGAAATTATAAAAAATAAAGTGACATGCTATGATCAATAGCATTATGCATTAGTATGATTTAACATGATAGATATCATTTTTAAGCATACAGCTAACAGATTTGGTTGCTTGTGATATAAATTTAGCTAATGAAGCTTTGCTCCATAATAATACAATAAAAGAGGCACTCTGTGGACACGTTTAACATCAAAGGATTAATGTTTTAATTTCATGTTTTTGAGTATGTTGCTGTAATTGCAAATTTGCTAGGCCGCAATTGATGCTCAAGAATTGGTTGGTGTTGACAATGCCTTTCCAAGAGGAACAGACCAATTACAGGCCAACAAGTCGAATTGGATCCTTAAAATCATATGATCCATGAACATCAGTCTATTGCCCCAACATGCACTAAACAAATGTGCACACATCTGACATAGACGATCATTGGCTTTATGCTACTCGTTGAAGGGACATGTCCAGACACTGTTGGGACTGACAGTCTATGGTCTTGAGTCTATGTGTGGAAAACATTGAATAGTGCTTTCACCATGTGACATTCCCCTGTATGACAAAATTATGATGGCATTCAATGATCTAACCAAACTACTGAAGATAGATATTCTGCAGATAAAACTGTTTGGCTTAAACCTGGTAAGCCAGATCAATGAAGTAAATATATGGAATTTCTACTTTTCTGCAAGCTTCAGTTTTTTTTGCTTGACTTCTTACATATAGGGAAAAATGCATCTTAGGTCGATGCTCAAACATGAATTTGAGGTAGAAGTCATGTGAGGTAGATCAAAACAGATCATGAATCTCATTCAGAATTTAACTAAAAGCATGTATTTTCAAACATGAAAAATCATGCATTAAAGACCAACCTTGAATTACAATCAGTAGGAGGTAATTAAAAAGCTCCTCAGTTCTCCTCTCCTTATTTTTTTTTTTTCCTCCAGCCATGTTCTGCTAATAGCTTTGGATCACAGCTAAGCCTTACCTCAAATGGCTCTTAATCCAGTGGGCCTGCGTTTGGTTACCTGAGGGAAATACTATCCAGACTCTCTGCAACCCCCACTGCAGAACTCTAGATTAGTCCAATATATATTAATCCCCCCATTTATCTTTGTCAACTAAGGGCCAAAAATAATTTGTGAGAGAGTAAATAAAGGCGAGAGCAATAAGTGAGGCATGGCTCAGACAGAAGGCAGGTGCTTGCCACCTCATGCAACTCGTCACTGGGATTGGATCTCTAATGAGCCTCTCCCTACGGTAAATACAGCTCCGCTCATTTTGCTCATCAACATTTCATGGGTAAGGTGATTATCCTTTTCAAGCAAACACGGGATGTTTCAGAGTTTCTAAAATGGAATATGGTCATCAAAAACACATGAATCCTCAAGACCCATGTGTTTGCTCATGAAATGAAAGGAAATGTGATGTTTTTGAGAAAAGGAATATTATGAATGAGAACCAATCCGGTTCTTGAAGTAAATAGAGGTTAACCACCTCACTGGAAATGGACACATCACACCTTTTTTATTAGCTAAATCCAAATTCTTCTCATGTGCTTGTAACCCTGCAGGACATGTCCAAAGTTTGACATTTACTGTTACCTAATAAACACAACAGCATGGTATACCACAGAAGGAATGTGTGTGATGTTTTGCCAAAAAGGTCTAAATATGATTTCAGCATGATTTCAGGAGGTTCTTAGTTTCAGATAGACTTTTAAGAAGCTGTAAACTTCAGAAATAAGGAGGTACAGTCAGCTGGGCAGTTTTTTACAGGACATTTTTTGGGGACAACTCAGCAGAAATGAAAGTCTCTTTGAATCTACCACAGGGCTGTCCTGCCCTGCTAAAGGAACTCATTACAAGAGGAATGCCTCTCCAAGCCACTCCAACAAACCCACTGAGAGGCTGGCACAGAGCCATGGCTGCCTGACATGGTGCAGATGCACAATCAAAGGTAAGGATACCTGTATAAAAAACCTCATAAGGGATAAATAGACTCCTTGTCTTACATCCAGTATTTCATAGGCTTCAGGATTTTAAGGTGACCTTTGCTAAACAACTAGAAGTATTTGTGACCGATGTTTCTTAGGGGTTCATATGGATACGATTTAATGCAAAAAAACAAAAAAAACAATGTCACATTGTGTTGCAGATGTGTCTGTGCACCACTTCTCTTACAATGTGACTGCTCTTCAACACGCAAGTCTCTTGTCAGTTTAATTGCTAGTAGTCCTAGTATTGAATCAATGAATGTAAATGAGGTTAGCTTTTGTTGACATATCCAACCGTAACACTGACATTGTAAAACAATAATTGTTCAGCAAAAGCAGGCTGAGTCATTAAAAACAATTACAGCTGTTAAAATGAAACATTTTAAAAGTAAACTAGAAGATGCACTCACTTACTTAAAACGAGGACAGATAAAGACTAAATGTATACTGTAACTGTGAGTTCATGTGCTGCTTTGGTGTTAAAAAACAACTCAAATTCAGAATCTGCCTTGTTTTGTCTCACTCCGTTTCTGGAATAAAACTAACATTGAAACAGTCTTTCTGGTTTGCAGATTTGCGGTGAAGTCCCCAAAAAGTAAACAATTGTTACCACTTGGCAGGGAAACCCCCCCCAAACCATCTTCTGTTTTGAGAAGTATTTATTTTCAGATCCAAGATTTACAAGCTACCATCTGGGCAACACTCAGACAGATTATTTACCCAAAGAAAAAAATATGGTGGTGAAAAATTCATGACTGTGTGTCAGTCTGACCCTTGGTCATTCTCGTGGCTCTTCCACCTCCAGGATGAGAAAAGCCCCTCGGTGTTGTTGAGTGATGGGGGTTCGAGAGGAGGAGGAGGAGGAGGAGGAGGAGGGCCTGTCTGTCTTCAGCCAGTGACCTCCTCTCAGACTCTCCATGGCCGTCTTTTCATCACATCAGAAAATAAAACAGATGCTGTCAATCAAAGGTGTACAGTATAATGAATCAAGTAGAAATAATAATTATAGATTTTTTATTATGTTATATTGTATTCATCCAATCATGCATTACTTATGTATTAGCTATACGGTTACTTCTGAGATTTAGGCTTTTGATTTATTTTTGGCTTCTTTGCATTTTGTTTGAGTAGTAAGTGGATAGAGTCTAAAAGCAGAACGGGACAGAGTGGAAATGACATGCAGTAAAGGATACACAGGCCGGATTCGAACCCAGGCTGCCTGCATAGGGAACAGCTTCTGTATATGGGGTGTGCAAAGTAACCACGAGCTCACCAGTGCCTCTGCTGGCTCTATTTTCATCCATATTTCTGTGCTTGGTGGATATATGGGGCTTTGTGTCACTCATGTGAGGCAGCAAGATATGCAGCTGTCAAGTTCATAAGGAAGTCAGATATTCAGTGTGAGGAGTGAAAAGCAGCCTTGTGGATCTGACAACTGAAGGGGGGGGGGGGGGGCGGGCGGGATTGACCTGCCAACTGATTTAAGTGGTTACTGAAGCCTGTATGACGTGTTCTGTGTATTTCATATGAAAGCAGTATTTCCATAATATGACATCTCCCTGTTAACCACTTGTCTAAATAATCATAAATCACCACTGAATTCCTGCTTTTATTTGGAAGGCAAAAGCTTCCAAATCTGCCGTTGGAAACTTACAGCGAGACAAGTGAAGAAAAAGTTCACTTTATTGTAATAATAATAATAATAATTATCTCCTTTTCAACAGAATACACTGCAATTATCCAACCAATAAAACATGCAAATGTGGAAGGAAAATGTTCCCTCAAATGACAGCAAGATCCAATCTCTATTTTTTCTAGAAACATATGCATGTGCAAACACACCACACACATAGAGCAGGGTTTCTCACTTCCCAGTACAGTAACTGCTAATGTCCTCTGGGAGAGGAAATCAGCCACCAGTTAGAGGAGAAGGCTCACTGAGTGATCCATTTTCCCTCCCACAGATGAGAAATGTAATAGGTTATATCCTTGTCTTCAGCTGGGATTGCCATTTCCTTTCCCTTTGACCTGTACATCAGATGGTAGACTCTTACAGGAATCAAGGTGCAGAAGAACAAACATGACAGCTGGAAACTGGAACACTGGGCCCTGTCTGAGGTATAGGTCTGGGGCTCAAAGGGCTCCTGGACTGGGGGCCATCTGCTCTGCTCCAGTCCGCCTGCCAGCCTATGAGGGAGGATTGGAAAAGTCATCAGCAGGCCTAAAACCAGGGCCCGGCTTGAACACGGGTGGCCATCAACAAAAAGTCTCCACACAAATGGCTTTACATGATGTGATCACTATCTGATGTGCTGCAAGGGAGGGCGAACACAACATAAATGGCACTTTCCTGTTGAAAGAGAACTCATGGATGAGGTAACAGCAGTGTGTTCAGGGTAGCCAGAGAAAACAGAGATGAACAGGGTTCTGTTTGTCTGCCGACCAGGCAGGCGGTCTCAGCCATGGGCAGCTTTTCTGTGTTCAGAACATCCGTCATAAAATTTAGTGCGAGGCGAAAGTCAGAAGTGGCTTTGCGGCTTTCTTCGTTGCTTACTGATTAAAGGGGTCAGTCGGGGTGGTATAAGGGGGAGTAGACTTCTGTCAAGCTAAAGTAACTGTGGTATGCTGCAGAACAACTCTGAAACACATCCTCTACGATTATGTCATGTTGCCATTTGGAGCCAAACAGAACAATAACCAAGCTAATTTATGTGTTTGGATCCTTTCTCATAGAGGTGACTCATGCCAGGAAAATACAGAGCAGCTTGCATATGATGGTAATAAATACAATGTTTAGACTTGGCTCGAGTTCCCTTCCCTTGAATATGACCCTTGCTACACGATTCCCTACAATAAGCAAACAGTGGGGTTGGCTTTGTGCATTAAATTTTTAGATCATATGATTTGTAGGTAGGGGTTGCCACAACTTCAGCACAGCATGCCCAATATCGTGTGGTGCAGCATATTTAACCGCTGATGTAAACTAGTTCCATATGGCACAGTCACGTGAAGCAAAAAGAGAGACCACTAGAGGTCGCAACAGCCACATCACTGATGACCTGATCAGCCTGCGTCAGACAAGCCTGCACACTCAACTCTTTTGTATGTATTAAGAGTTGTCTTGCACGACATAATGTATTTCTTAGTACACACAATGTAAAAACGACAACTTTAACATTTTTCACATTGAACCAGAAAGTCAGTGAAAAATATACCATTTAGATACTAAGCTATTTCAGTCAAATGAAATGCTTTAGTAGTGAAATAAGAATACACGTGATCATGAGTAGTTTTTTTCCCTCTTCTGGGAAAAATCTACTTCTTTCACCTGCTGCCACATGTTTCTTCCTCCCTTCCAGCTGATCCCCCCCCTCCCCTATAAAGACAAGGCCCTACGGCTGCTCTTTGTGGTTCACATCCCTGACTGTTGGTCCTAGGGTCAGACCACCGGTCCCTCAGGAGGAAGGTCTTCACCTTTCTTCCTCTAAAACAACAGCGGTGGCTGGGTCACGGCTCTGTTTTTTACCAACATTTCCTCAAGATGGCTACCAGCAGGAACAGCTGCAGGTAGATGACTTACAACAGCTGGTTCAGAAAAAAAAAATACCACTTTGATGTGAATGTTCTTAAACATTTATAATATTGTAAATTCTCCTCTCTTAGCATTCAAAAAGGCTTGGCTGAATACACAAATTAAACCGTGCCCGGACATGATGACGCAACTCAAATTTGTATGTTCTGGTAAGTTGCAGGTTGGGTTTACTATAAAATGGCTGTTTGTATTTTTAGGTAACAGCTTTACTGTACCAGTATTACACTGTGTGTCTGTCCTTCTCCCACATGCACATGCACACACGCAGACGTAGACAAATATGTTCACCCTGCTCTCTCTTATTTTTGGAGGCGCAGTAGGGTCCTTTGCCAAATACAGCTTCAAACTGCCTGGCCTCCAATTCGAATGGCTCTATAACAGTTAAGAAACCTCCAGGGCCCACAAAGACCAAAAAGAAACAGAGGAAAAAGTGCAGTTGGCAGCCAACCCCACATATTCACTGAGCTCATCCCACCAGGCAGCAGTAAATCATTATGAAAGCAAAAGACATTGTGGTTGATGCTATCATCTAAGACCAATAAAGCGCCCATTTGTAGGAACAGCCTCCTCACATATAACTGCCACTAACTGTCATGTCAGAAGACATTTCCCCCCCTGCGGCTTTCGTGGATTTGGTGTTTGAGAAGAAGGATGAAGGTGGAACATGTTTGAGGCAACTCTCATGGAGAAGACACAGAAATGAAGCCCTTGTTTCTTAAATCAGACCCACCTGTAGAGCTGATTGACAGGGATTTAGCTGATGGATTTTTAATATCGGTTCCCACAAGACACGGGTGACAAAATTAGTTCCAAACAAATGTAAAGGTGCAGCCGAAGTTGGAAGTAATCTGTCTTACATTCAGTAAAAAAAAAGGGCTTTTTTTTCTGTTTGTGGAATCCAAATGTGAAAATAAATTGGCTGGCTGTTTTCTGTACTTCTGGGATTTTATTCCCACTTGAAAAGTTTGATGTTTAAAAAGCCCAAATAAACAAAAAGAGAGGATATGATCAAGGGTCTCTGGTATGAAGCACACAAGAGATTTGGTTGTTTAAATTCATTCTTTGATATAGTTTAAGCTATTTAATTGCAACATTGCTACCAGAGGAAGGCTAATCGTTTCAGTAAGTATCATAGTGCACTTTGCTTGATGTCCTGTTTGAAAGGGGAGGAAACTGAGGGCGTCGTCCTGTGACACAGGCGTCAGTAGGCACCTCATTCCCTCTGGGCCTCGCTTTGCCTTTAGGCTCCAGAGCGGTATAAGCGGTTTGTCTCTAGCTTAAAAGACATGGGGCTCTGCCAAGTTCAAACCCAACCCAGAGACATCAACCACTATTAACCGGCTTCCTGACCAGGGCAGGGGGAGGGCAGAGAGAGAGGGATTCCCAGCTGGATGGGGGGGTGGGGGGGACTGGTGTGATCATCCTCTCCGTCTCAACCCTCTGCACTGTGATCTGGAGGCAAGCTGAGATAGCAGTGCCCCGCAGTTTACACTGCGAGCAAGGAAAAGGGGACGTGGCCATGCAACAGTATTTACTTCATCACTGACTTTATGTGGGTGGTCCCCCTCTCGCTGGAATACAATGGCTGCACCAGACACTGCTCACTCACATACTGTCCTGCCTCATTGGAAAAGCCATAAAACACAAGTCGTCCAGGGCTCCCAGGCAGTGCATGATGTATTCTGAGATTTCTGTTTCCTTACAAGTTACCTTATATTTGCTGGTTCTCTGCCAGGAGACTGCATGAGATATATCAATCTCTCTTTATTTTTCCTATTTTATGTGCAACTAAATATGATCTGACTATTCAAAGTGATTATTATATTTCTTTAAAAACTACTTTGTGTCATATATAAGAAATATAATTGGTGTTTTGAAAATCCTTGTAGAATTATTTCCTTAAGGAAGCCAGTCCTTATTCCATTTAGCAGCCATCTGAACCTAGACTTTGTGATGATACTGAGACCTGCCCCACAGAGTGTGTCTGATGTGATTTTGATGTGTGGATAAGAACAGAAAATCTGCTTTGTTGAGCGATCTGTGCATGGCCTAGCTCTATGACCAGAGGCTGTGGAAATGAAGCTGCCCAACTTTGTAATTTCTTGGAATTGACAGCTGACCAGAGAGGAAATCTGGCTCAGTATGGTTTAAATTATTGCATTTCCATTTTTTCATGCCTCACTGGAAATGGGAAGCTGCACTTTAAACCAAGGTCGTATTATCAAGGTGTGAGTTTAACTGTCACTTCATATGAAATCAGTATACACAGTAAAACAAGAGCTGAAAAGTACACAACTGATTCGGGTGTTGATAAATGCTCTAGATAATTCTGTAGAATATCCAACTTCCTTAAACATAAAACTGCTTCTACACTACATTTTCACAGGCTTCTCCATTAATCTTTTCTCCTTAACAGAACAGGCACACACACACACACACACACAAAAACAAATACACAAAGACACACACACACACACACACACACGCACACACGCACACACACACACACACACACAAACACACTGTAATGGAGATGTAACTGGAAGAGTTCTCGCCGCATATGGATGCCATTTGTAAGCTGCACTGAGAATGTATAGGTCAGTGTTACTCTTTGGTATCTCTCTATCCATCTGTTTTCACATTACTTGCAAATTATAGTGTCCTCCAGACCCAAATGAACATAAATCAGGCCGGTGAGAGTGCAGAAGTTTTCCCATCTGTCATAAAACAATGATTTAAAGAACGGGTTGTCAAAACACAGCGCTGTGAATTCGCCCCGCTCCCCAGCAGAAGGAACACAAAGCACCATCTCATCGGAGTAATTTATGGCCTCTGAGGGAACGCAGGGTGATTAGGGCTTAGGCCACCAACAGCCAGAAAAACAGTAGGAGCTCCAATAAGGATGGCTGGAAAAACCTAAACCAAATTTATCAAACAATTCAGCAAATTCTGTTTGGAGAGGAGAGCGAGATATATGGCCTGTTTAGTAGACTGGTACATCTCTGGAACATTTGGTCACACTGCAGTTGTGAGTTTTGGAGATTCTACATTAAATAATCGTAGCCCAGGACATGTGATGTATTGGTCAGCTGAGGTGCCCGAGGCCAAATCAAATATACAGAGGCTAATTCTTGGACTTTAAACAACATATTCGTGTAAATGATGTCACCGCATCTCTATAAAATTGTTTCTTTTATAGGTGGAGTTTTAGGGTGAAAGCAGCTGTGTTCAACAGTGGCTGTGGGTGTCTAGCATCCACAAACAAACGAACTGGTTAAAAAAAAAAAAAAAAAAAAAAATGCCTTATCCTTAAATGGCCTTTAAAAACTGAAAGGCATACATTGCAACTAAATGTGCACAGTGGGACATGGCTTCCTGTATGGTCGGTTAATATATTATGATTAGCCCAGTAGAACGGTCAGTGAGAGGAAATGCAGGGGTAAGGGGCTTACATTAACAACAGGGTGCTATTGAGGCGAGGCTGGGTGGCTCCAAATTAATATGTTTGCTTATTGACACTTACACGTGTCTCTAAATAAATGCAGATTTCCTGTGAACCAGAAACGGGAGCAATAAAGTTAGCCTAGGTGGCCATGCAGCTATGAGGCGGCCACAAATCAATATGGCAGTTTTCTGTTCATTTTAGTAACGAGTGTTTCATAAAGAGAGGCTTGTCTACCAGATCTTCGTGAAGTGAGGCTACAAAATTCTTACTCAGTCTTAAAAAATATGGCTTGTCTGCAGTGATTTGTTTATACGAAATTGTATTGTTGCTCTCTCAACATGGGATTGTTCAATGACTATGCAGGTATTGCTTTTGCATCTATTTTTACAACTGTTCTTCAGGGTCCCAGGACAGCCATTGGCTCTCTGTGGAAAGAGTCATGGCCCCCAGCCCCCACAACAATCTAGACCTCCTGCCCACAGGACAGGTGCTTTGCTATTACAACATTTACTATACTATTATATTAAACAAACCATAAGCATTGGTGTCCTTGTTATTTTGTTTTGTTTGTTATCATCAATTATATTCGATTTAATGAGAATTATTATTATTTTTTTGCTTGGTTGTTAAATTTCACTAATGTGCATTGCTTGTGAAATCATGCAATTGCTGATATTCTATATTATTTGTATACTCAGCAAGAGCTTGACGTCCATTAAATAATCCTCCACAAGCTTATTTGGGCTAATTGTGAGGCTACTTAGCAATCTCCTGAACCACCCAAGCATCAGCTCCCTGGAGGACATTCTCCATGTCTCCTAACCAATCAGCAAAAGGCTTCTGCATCGCTGCTGGCGGTCCACGCTGGGATCCAAAGGCTGTTCTGGCCAAGTAGTTGCTTATTTCTCAGGAGACCTGCAATGCCCTCGCTGGGACTCTTAAACATCTGAAGTGGAGCGAAGTTCAGGGGCCTTTGCAGCCATGGCCACACAGGCCCTGCTATCTGTTTAAACAGCAGGTAGTCCCCCAACTCTCCTTTGTTTGTGTCCACGGCTTCCTCCAACAGTACAGGGGGATTTTCCCATACAGTCTATCGTTCCAGGGCCTTGGAATATGTCTGTTTTCCAGGATGGCGCTTGATGGAAACAAAAACACACATTTACAGTACGTATACCATCTTTCATCATTTTCATTTAGTCTTGCAGGAAAAGTCACAGAACAGATGTCAAAAAAGTTTAATTGATTTTGTAAAACAAACAACTTTTCAAAGTATGCACAAAGTAATGCTGCAACAATTGTAACTTCAATACCAGACATAAAATCAATTAAAAGTATATGCTGAAGTTGAATGATAATGAATTCATCATTTATAATAAATGGAGTGAAATAGGATAGATGACAACAAACATGAGTAAAGAGCCAACATGTCTGAGAGTGAATGTGTTCACTGTCTGCACAGTCCAACAGGTCTTCTTCATTGAGGTGGTCTCAACTGGGTTTCTATTGCATCCCACGTCAACACCGCTGACAGCAAAAAGCACTTAGGGACCCACAGATCACTTTACCATTCGTGCAGCAGGAAGGGAAGCTCGATGTGTGCGGTGAAAGGTTGGAAGAGGGAGAAAAGGGACTGGAGGGCTGCACATTTAAGGGAACTGACCAGTAGGTGGGAGTATTGATGCTGGTTTAATAGACCCATCATTGAAAGTACTAAGACATTTTTGGAATAAAGAGGGAAAAGCAACATTAACATGTCACTGACCCTAAATAATTACTGCTTTTTTTTCTCATTTCATTATGTTCACGATTCAAACCATGTGATGCAGCTAGTCTTTAAGCCTTTTCATGTGTCAAAATGCAAAGTAAAAGAAGTGTTGAGAATATTTTTTTTTTGTGTAAAAGTTAAACTAAAAGTGCATGGTGTACTCAGAACGTTAGGTCAATATGGAGATTACCATCTTGTTTGATAAGTGTGTTCCAATTTGGTTTTGTTTCTGTTCATCTCCCAGCATATTTTCTTCTTTCAAGTTAATAGCTTAATTGCCGACATTAAGGGTCAAGCCAGGGTACAACTGGAAGACATTATTCCATTTCAATGCTTCATTTGCAGCAAGGTAAATATAAAAACATCAATTCAAATATTTGCCGGGGCATGTTGGATGTTTGCCTTCGTGATACAGCTCCAGTGAAGTGGAGGATCTGTGAAATGGAACATTTAAAATAGATAAACAATAAAGACATAAATAAATAAAAAATAATTGAGGAATGTTTTGATACAACCAACAAACATCTTTCATTTTCTTTTTTTTTTTTTTTTTTTTTTTTTTTTTTTTTACAAAATGTGATAAAGAAACAATCGTTTTCCTTAAAAAATACAAAATAAAAATCACAAAATTTACTGACACTAGTTTTGTATTCTTCCAGCATTTTACCATTTTAATAATGTCATACATTAAGTCTTACTTGGGAGAAAGAGGTACATTATTTTGAATCAGGAATTTTCCGAACTTCAGCCAGTGTCAGCACTCACAGCACACAGAAACCAGATCTTATTTGTGTTTTTGCTTTCAGCAAGTAAGGTCGGCCTCAGTGGATCTCACCAAGCTGTGTAATTCATCCAAGAGCTGCCTAAAGTCTGTGGCCCACGGCCCACCGCTCTCTTTCTCTTTGTGGGTTACCCAACGCAGGCACATTCCCTCATGGTACACAAACACACACACACCCATGCTGAACAATACGTAAGAAGGCATATACAACATATAGCTGCACATCCAGCTCCATTCATGCCAAAACACAAACATAATTACCATAAATATATTTAGGTTAAAGCATTATTTCAGCACACTGTCAGCCTTTTTTTTCCAAATAAAGGATACTATTAACACACACTGAACCAAATATTTTCTTTATAATTTTTTAAGTTAAAAACTAAACAATTTATATAAAAAAAACATCCCTGGAGGATTTTCAAAAGGTTTTATAGATAGAAAACAACCAAACTGACATACAAAATATAATTTTGTACATTAAATTATTATTTCAGCTGCTCTGGTGTCAATACAATGTCACTGAAATGTTGTGAGGAAGATATTAAAACCCACTAAAATATAATCATATTAATAATTTTCTTAACTCCTAAACCTTCACAACAAACATCCTTGTTATGAAAGACTTGCAAAAGTATATATAAAAATAAATCTCAGACTGACAGACAAATATAAGAAAGTGTGCAGATTATTTACGTATGCAGTCAATATGTGTTATTGCAATTGTTGGCCTGATGCTGGTGCAGTAATGCAGCCAGGTGAGGCCAGGCGCCAGTAGAAGTGGCAGTCTCACCTCCACTAAGTCTGACTCCTAGGTTGTCTTTTAACGTGGGGAAATGTGGCCATTCACAGCCAGCCAGGCGTTTCAATGAAACACATTAGCTGTTGCGCCATTGTTTTTCAAAAGACAGCTCTGAACTTGCTTTGATGGCTGGGAAGCCGACCTGCATTTCACTTTGTCGTTCTGATGAGCCTCTCTTCATTCTGATCTGCTGAGTCTTGTAAACTTTGTCATATTGTAAGCTGAACCAGGGCAGGATGCGATAAGTCAAGTGTCGTTGAGATAGAAGAACTAACATTTTCTTTACCATTCTTTTTTTAAATTTAATTTTTTTTTTTTTTTACAATTATTCCCTAATTGTGCCTCTTGAAGTTGTCTCTTTGGTGAAAATAAAGTATAATCTTAATATACTACAGTGCTTGACAATCCTCAGTGTGTGTGCTTATGTCTTTTGAAACCCTTTGAGCAAAATTAATATTTCACCAAAGGGATGTGGGCCATCCCTCATGTCCTCTGTCACTCATTCACAGCCAGTCATTTGTTAGTCACACTTTGCCTTTGAAGCGAGTCAGGCACTCACTAGAGAGGAATTCTGTCTGAGGGTAAAATTCTCTGGAAGAGACCTATGATTATATCTATATTAATGGTTCTGTAGGTCTAGAAAGATGTTTTGTCTGCTGGATCTCGCAAATAGAGCTTTTCACAAAGAGTAGGGTCATCTTAAACTGATTAGGGAGCTGAAATATCAGGTTCTTTTTGAAAGCTTGTGCTGTGCCTTTGGTCCTGTTGTGCAGACCCCGATGCCAGATGCAATAAATTATTAGTCTAAATCAGAACAGAATGCCAGTTCTACGTCAGGATAGTGATCCATGTCAAGGAAAAAGAAACCCTTATGTTTGATGTAAAGCAAAGTACCAGTGTCAGGGTCTATCCCAGCTAAGTCCAAGGCTGTTATTTACTGTTTCACATCTCACATGGATTTGGGTTGTTCCTGCTAGAGTATTGTATGATAGGGCTTTGTGGGGACTCAGATGATTTAGTATGCTTTATCCACAGCAAAAACACAGATTTGGCCAAACACTACTAAAAGAAATGCAGAGCTGGTTTATAATTCACACGAAAGTCTTTTTTCTTTAAACACAAAGACTATATGAAAAGTCTACATTGTATTCTACACCAAATGCCATGCCTCACTGTAATGTGAAAAAGATGCACACACAAATAGCCAAACACTTTAAAGCTTTAAAACTATAAAAATACAATAAATAAAGAATCTCAAATTTTAGCCTCAAAAGCTCCTATTTAAAAAAAAATAAAAAATACAATAACAAAACAAACCAGACCAAAACCATAAAGCACAAAGTTAGATTGCACACTTCTTTCATTGAATATATAAGGTCTGGAATAAGATGCACTTTTCTGCTGACTACCCTGCAAGGCCGCTAAATCTCTAGGCTTCAATGGCCATCATGATCACACAGGATTTGTGGGCCTCGTCTAAAGCACTGTGTCATTTTCAATATATCTGTAGACTGTTTACTGCCTCTGCTCTCCTGTTATACAGGCTACAGGGGAGGTACCATCAGGAGATTTAGGTTTCCGCCTTCTTAAAAGATCTTTTTAAAATCTGTGCTCACTTTCATTGGACTTTTGTCTTTGCAGACTTGTACAAGACTAAAAAGCAAAGACAGATATTTTCTATGTAATTATAACTTGTATACAGTACCTGATATAGACATTTCACGTAATTCACACTGTGGTTTCTACTTAATGAAAGACAGAGATCACAGTACAAGTTCCTGTTCTACACCAAATAATTGTCTACATGCAGCACAGTCCTCAGACAGCACACAGCCTTGATATAGCATAAAGTCATGGTGAGCCACATACTGAGCACTGCACCAGCTTGACTTCATGCTGGCTTGAGAATCATAGTCAAACAGCTTGTTACAGTTCAATGACAAGACAACTCCCTCTCCCATGTGGAACCACAAGTGACTAAATAGCAGGCCTACATAAACACAACGCAAACTGTCGAACAACTTCACGGGTGTCATGTTAGCAAGCGCCATCCTTGTCCTAAGAGCGCGGCACCAGAGTGCTTCCTGGATGTACCCATGAGCCCCATGGGAGCTGTCAGAGGTCGGCGGGGACTGGTCGGGGAATATATGAACACAATTTCCAATAAAACAAGGTAACTCTGACCAGCGTATAGGCTGCAGAAATCAAAACCAGGTGGGCAGCCCATGTTCGAAACTGTTAAATGAACACCAGATCGTGATGCAGTTAGTGTGGTTATGTTTTGCTTCCTCTCCATGCACCACTAACAGACATAGCAGCAAACACTGCACCCTGTTACTATACGGAAAATGATATGTTTAAGTGGAACAGAGCCAAGAAGAAAGATTTCTTTTGCACACTTACACACTAAAGGGACCTCCAGGTGTGCATGGGTTTTAAAAGGAACTTGTTCCTATATCTTGAAATACAGAAACTCAAGCACATCAGCTAAGCATTGCTTCCTGTTGCTGGACATCTCTATCAATGAGGCTTGTGCTTAACACTGTTACTCACTCAACATAAGGCGGGAGAGTCAATTCGTGATACATTAAAATGTAATCTTCAAACACAATGTTAAAATTATGCATACATACATATTTGCAAGACATCTAAGTAGTGAGTTTGCATGTGCACACAAGCATCATGAAGACCCTTACGCTGCCCAATGTTTTAGCCTGACTCTTGTACACGAGTTAGGTTAACACGGCCTGTGCTTACATTAATATACACAGAATTATTTTTAGACAAGATACAAAAGAGGAAAAGAATCCCCAAAATAAATGGGAGCCGACATATGCTTAACAGAGTCCATTTGTGTTTGACACAATAAAGCGGGTTACACATTTCTTATTGTAATGCTCTGTTTATCAGCCCAGTCCACTTCTATCTGAAGGAATACAAACAGAGGAAGAGTTTTGCTACACGGAAACAGGAGGTGGCAGGGACCTGCCTCCGCTGAATTAAACTAAGTTCCTGGTACTGCATGAACTAGTGCAAATCACCATGACCCAGTTTGTCACCATCATCAGGAACAGCGGGCTGGCCAGCATGTCCCTCACCATGGCTCAGGTGTACAAATACCACCAGGACATAGACAGCTTCCTCTACTTGACCTAAGCCTCGCTGGAGGTGTTCAGATGCTCGCACTACCTGCTATTTGTATATATGGTAATAATTGTTGTATAAGTTGATTATGTGAGATGGATTTTAATGAAAGTATGTGGATCCAATACATCTTAAAAAAAAAAAGGGGGTGGCTGCGGGTCAGTGGTAGAGTCGGTCGTCTCTCGACTGGACTGTGTGTGAATATGTATGAATGGATTAGTTAATACTGATGAAAACTTGACATAGTAGCTGCTGCAATCAGCGTGTAAATGGGTAGGTGTGACTGGAAGACTGGAAAAGCGCTATACAAGCTCAAGTCTATTTACCAAGTTGAAAAGGCTTTCAGTATGTCAGCTACACCACACGTTTTATTATTTTCCTATATATGTTTCTGTGCACAAATATGTGATTTTCACTTGTGCCATTGGTAAAAATGTGATTGGAATAAGGAGAGGTGGACGGTTTAAGTGAGCATGCATTTGCCATGACATAATTCTTCATTAGGGTTGAAAGATTATGTTACCTCTTTGCTACAGAAACACTAAACTAAGTGAAGGAACAGTCAGCTTTCCTGTTAAGACTGTAATGCAATTTTCTGCACTGAAGAGGGCCATACTCAGAAATGAGCCTGAAGACATACACACAGAAACTCTTTGCTCGGGGTCAGGAAGGAAGTACCTTACTGTAGAAAAGTGAGACAGGAATAATGGAAAATATAACAACAATCAAATGAAATCTTTACAATATAACTGTAGCAGGAAATTTTGGACTATTTAAACCTCAAAATGAAGGGCAAATATAAAAGAAAAACAGAGTACAAAATTATGATGTAATGACAGTTTAAATCCTATTCTAAAGGAATTAACAGTCAGTGTGAAACTGAATGACTTAGAGGCTTGATAGTTTCTGTAGCAAATGTGTCAGTGTTGACAGCTTTTTATAGTGCTGCCAACTGGAGCACATGTTCACTGTTCAAGGAATAATACTGAGCTTCTGGATGATTGGCTGTTGGTCAACTGCTGCATGAAGGACTTACTGTAAATGCTTGATTCATTTCGTTGCCTCCAGTGGATAATTTTCTTTCAATAACTGTTTTCTTGTTGACTGTGCAGCGTTTCAAGTCATGAATGGAACTTGGTTTTTCAGGGTCAGGAAATGCATTCTTTGAGAAAGAAAGGGGTTTTATGATGGTTAATAAAATGCAGTGTGCATGTACTGTTTAGTTGCGCTTCAAAAGTCTAGTCTTTCCCTTATTTTACCAAGTATTTTATTGTAGTATGTTAGGGCTGCGTTACACAAAGTTTCCTAGCATAAATAATAATAAACTGAAGTGGAACAAGACCACATACAAAATAGCATCTTCTGGAAGGAAATAATTTACACTAACTTGCTGCAATAATATATGCATGATGAAGACCCATTTACGTTGATAACTGATTCATTTCGATTTAAAAAAGGAAAGGCAGGATTCACAATAAGGCGCTTAGCTGATCTGATTTGAGACCAGGAGCTAGCTGTTTGTCAGACTGCTTAAGACCTGCCTCAGCTACATGTCTTTGCCTGTCGTTAGGTTGACTGAAAATTAGGTTGAGACAGCATTTCCATGGCGACTTCCATTGACAGGCTTCCAAAGCCTGCTACAGTAACAAATGGATGATGTCACTAAGGCTTCGTCCATTGTTATTTACAGTCTATGGTTCTCCCCTAAGATAGACGATTTTGGAGAAAAAGGGTTTTATATCTTGTTTTAGTATATTTGCATTTGACCTTGTCCTTTTAGGTGTGGGAACACAGTTACCGACCAGTGGTGCATTTAGCATTTAAGGAACCAGATATTTCCCTATTGGTGGAGCACAAAACACAACTCCAAATGATTGAATGTATTTTTCTTTGCTGGATAAGTTCATACTGATGGCCTGTTTTCCATATTAACATTATGTTTTTGTTATATTTACAGTATTATCTACCATTCCTAATAGGGTAGTAGACTAGATATAAATCCAATGTCCAAATAACCCTACAAAATAAACATCATATTGAAACCATTGGCCTGTAATGTAAATATCAACAATGCTTTACTAAAGGCTGATTGGGTCACACACACTATGCAGGTTGTGCACACATCTTTTTACGTCTTCTCAACTGACCTGTATAATTACGAGTGCTGCACAGTATGGTGAACATATTAGTTATTTTAGCTGATGTTACCTTATCTGTTAGGCAATCATGTTTTGCTTTCAGGAGGAATCCATAGAGTTACACTTCTCATTATGACCCATGTGCTTCTTTTTATTCTAAAATATAACGAGTTGCTCCGGGTCTTATTTTCCTCCATGCGTGATCAATTTTTTTTTTTTAAATGGGAATCACCCTCAAACAGGCAGTGGGGCGTAACAACGAGGCAACCAGGATGGTGACAGCGGCAGCTCTTGACCCCACATGTGTGTTGATTGATTGACAACTGACACAGCCATTGGATGAAAGCCATGTTTGAAATAAATACAGCCTCAGTAAATATTGCTCTTACGATTTACTCATTGCAGGTTTCTATGCATCACCAATTGTATCTTCACCTGTGAGGGCACCGCTTTGTAGGAACATGCTTATATATTGAATTGCATTTCGGACAGGATGTGGGACAAATGCCCTCAAGCCAGGCAAAAATGGGCAATCAGATTAGGATGTAGTGACATCATCATCAAAACAGTTTTTCATGCCTATCATCACGCTGGGCGACACACAGCGTTCAAGTCGAGGACATAAAAGGTCTGTGACAGCATTATCTAATTTGAAGTAACTTAAGCTAAACCTTCACCTCTATGTTGTACTATTGGCTCTACATAAATACCTGTTGTGTGAAGTTTGACATGGTCTGTTTGTGGTTAGGTCGTGCATGGGTACCCCTGAGGCAAGTTCATGAATTTCCTTCACACTTCTTTCAAAGCTCCTAATATGTGACAGATTACATCCCCAAAGAAGGAGTGGAAGGGAAACGTGACCAAATTCAGAGTATAATGTGTGTTGTTGTACACTTGTGTAAGCTAGTAAGGATGCTCCAGGATGCCCCACAATGCACCAGTTACACAGATAATGATTCAAACATGTAGTAAGGGTTAGTGAGTGTGTTAATACAGTAGATGCTCTATAAACACTTAATTAATGCAGCAATTCATGAATCATTCAGGTAGTTAGAAAACACTAATTCTTAAACGTATTTAAACTAAAATGGTAAATGGACTTGAACTTGTACAGCGCTTTACACCACAGGTCACACCTACCCATTCACACACATTCATACACTGATGGCAGAGGTTACTATGTAAAGTGACCATCAGAAGTAACTAATCCCAGTCATGCACATTTATGTACCGCTGACGAAGCAGCAGGAGCAAACTGGGGTTAAGTGTCTTGCCCAAGGACACATCAGACATGTTGCTGCTGGAGCTGGGGATTGAACCCACAACCATTAGAGATACGACCGACTCTACCAACTGAGCCACAGCTGCCTACAAAACAAAACAACAAAACAAAGTAGTTAAGACCATCTTTAATATTTAGCAAAACAAAGGAAACATATTTGTGCCTCTGTGATAATTCCATGTTAATGACATTGTAAATATATATATTTTTCTTCATATTGCCAGAACTCTAATGGTAGAGATGGCAGAGAAGCAGTAAAACACCATATGTGACTTCCAGAAATGAAATTAAAGGCACAAGGTTTGCATTTGGTTTGTTTGTTGTGCAAATTAATATTTCATTACTTTTTTTTTTGAAGTTTTGTAAGTTTGACTAGAGTTGTGTATCAGCCAATCAGGATGCTGCATTTTAAATATGGTGGCCGCCATTGTTTGGCTTCAAAACACCCAGTCAGTAACCAATGGGTGACATCACTGAGACTACGTCCATGTTTTATACAGATAATGGACCAAACTGAGCATTGTTGTTAACAAGTTTGTATTTATTTTTTACAATATCTTGGCATGATGTGTGCAAATGGGGAGGTTGGGAATACATGTTTTTTTTTTTTTGGGTTCAAAGATGACTTATTAGTTCATGGAAAGTGGAAATGGTAAATTTGATTTCCTGCAGCACTCTGTTTCTAGCTAGCCTTTTTGTTATTTTTCTTATTTCAATAAGAAGAAAAACATTTTTGTAAGTGTGGTAATAATTTACATGTCTTTTCTTTTAGCTCTTTTTGAACCATGGACAGTAGATGGAGAATGCTGTAACCGCAGTGTTTGTGTCTTACTATGTTAAAGGATGTACTGCATGTTGGAATAAAATATATTCTTTATGATTTTGTGTTGTCTCTGTTTCCTTTTTTGAGCTTAATCCTTACTCATTAGCTTAAATCTAATTTATCTAAAATAAAGTTAGTGCTTTCTGACTACCTGAATAAATCAAGAATTGCTGCATTACTAAGTGTTTATAAAGAATCTATTAACCAAACCACTGACTATGACTAAATGTTTGAATCTAACTAATGCATAAACATATACTAAGACGTTTGTTAATTATTTACTCACATTTTTTTAAGATCTGATGAACCACTGACAACTCCATAATACCTAGTTTGCAATTTATGTTTATTTAATTATAAATTCATCATTTATACAGAAGTGTAAATGTGTGTAAATACAGAATCATGAAACCCATTCTAGTTACACATTTATAACTGCCACTAAGTATGTACAATGCTTTATAGATGATGGATAAAATATTAAATAATGATTAAAATATTGAATAATGATTAGCTAATGCATGTGTAATGTTTAATAGATCGTGTAGAAAGGTTTTTATTATCATTAGAATTCTAACTATAAGTCTGTTTTATCTGTTTTTATCCATGTTGCTTCTTTTCTTTATCTCTCTATATCATCTTCTCAACCAATCATGTTGGGACACGTGGCTGTATCAATAAGTCTGTTTTTTTTTTGATGGATCAGTGTTGGCTCTTTCTAAACATGTATAGTCTAGACCTGCCAACATGATAGCTCAACAAGTTGATGACTAAATTGAAATGACAGAAATTGAATTGAAATGAAACTGATTGATTTCTAATCAGAAAAATGTCAGTAAAATGAACTACTTGCCTCTACTTTGAGTTCTAAATGATAGAAAAGCATATAACAAATTACACTAAAAAAGCATCCCATCCCTGTTTTTGATTCTCAACTCTTCCTATGATCCCCATACCTGTGAAGTCAAGCCTCAAATAATAATGTGATATAAACCATCACTTTTTCTTTTGCCTGTAATTTGTAATAAAGTGTACATATTCAAATATCTCCACAAATTTCACTGCCTATGATATTAAAGCTCGATGACTACCCTGTTGGTTCTAAAGAAAACTATTCTAGTGCCAGGGTAGTTTTTGTAAACACAGGAAAAATGGCTGCTTGGCCCTGGAGCAGCAGCAAATCCCCAAGTATTCAGACCTGTGATTAGATCCACTTAACCTTTGGAATAACAAACTTCAACTTCTGTTCTCCTTTCATCAGATATTTTTATCTTTTTTGTCCAGATCAATGTTTGTTCAAAAGCTCTTAACTGTCCTTTAATGCCCTTTAAGCACACTGGAGTAGCAGTGTTTCACTTGCCGAAGCAAAATCCAGCTAGTTAAGGATGGATGAGCTCTGATGGATCAGATTAAGATACTGTTTTAAAGTGTGTGGTTCAGGAGAAGCTAGCAGCGAACGTTTCTGTTATGATACTATTATCTGGTGATTTTTTATGTGTATGCCGCATTTGTGAATCTACAATCTACAAAGCTAAAGTCAGAAGAGATGAACAGGGCATTAACCATTATAAATGAGGTAAATGATAAAATAGAGATAAAAAGCAAAAAAAAAACAAATTGCAGGAAAGTCCCAAAAAAAACAGTTGACTTAGAATATGTTAAACAGACTTACACACTAAATGTCCACTTAATCATTTCCTGCAGCTGCATGTCGTAATGATAATACGTATTTTGTGTTGATTTTAGATAGTAAATTGGTTGCCGTGTTTGTTTGCTTCAGTAATGTCTAACAACTGCAGAAATATCTGCTGTCCCAGTCCGAAGCAATCTGGGTGTATTCTGTTTGGCATGCTTGAGTGCTCTTGAAGTCCACTGGGTGAAGGGGAACTATACTGGATGTCAGCCCAGCTGGAAAACTGTCTTGTGAACAGCTCATCAGCTGTGAAATGGACAGTCTGCATTAGATACAGCAAACTGCATGAGCACAGATGAAATGACATGACAGATGGATGTAAATCATTACAGAATACTTTACAGCAACTAACAGAAATGAAATCTATCAGAGTTAGGCTTAAAGTTTTGTTCCATTAATATGGTGTTTATTTACATATTGATCAATAGGTTGCAAGAGTAGCAGTCTGTTATAAATTATGTGAGAGCACGAGCGCTCACCACGCCGCACTCACACTCAGCTGGTTTTGATGGAAGGATGGGATCATGGGAGACTTTTGGACGACTGTGAAAGGGCTGTGGACTCTGGCTGTCTGCTGCAATGCTCTGTGGGTGGGAACACACAACAGTGCCCTCAACAACCCAAGCCCTACAGTACTGGAATAAGTCGGCCCGACCCCATGTCCCGCGACACAGAGGTCCAACGGCGCCTGTCGGCTGAGCCTAAAACACCATTTCTACACCAGATATATTTGTAAGATTTGGTAGTGCAAGGACTTCAAAGTCCGTCTTGATTGTTTTTGATTGTATGATTATTCAATGCTGCCGTCTTTTTCTTTTATTTCTTGGGGAAAAGATATTATCACTCAACCACACTTATTTAATTGCAGCAATTGGAGCCACTCTAATTGAGCTCAGCCTTTCATCTGTAATGGTAATGATTATGAGATTGTGTTTGTGCTGAGCAGTCTAGTCTGATGAGTACAACGCAGAATGATATGACTGCTTAAGCTGCGATTTAAATCTTTTTTTTAATGTTGTATTTTGGCCTCCTATGCAGTTAACTACAGATAATCAGATTTAATACAATATTTGAGTTTCTTTCCAAGCATCAAACAAATGCTACGTGCACTCACATTCTTCCTCATCTCAATGATTGTTGCTGATTTGATCTTTGTAATGAAGGTCTTGAATAAGTAAACAGTGAATGCCTGTTCACAATGTCAGCATGCTTGTCAGAGCTACACAGACATTTAAAGAGCATCTTATCATGTTGATTTAAGCAATTAAACATGAAGTTACCCACTGCAAGCTCTGACTGTATCATCTTAATTATTATCTACAGGACTTTATCCTCAAAGCATTTTCTGCAGCCTGATAAAGGGGACTTATCACAGTCATTAGGTGGCTTAACGTCTGGCTATTCACAGAAAGGTGAAATTTGG
This sequence comes from Labrus bergylta, assembly GCF_963930695.1. NCBI lineage: Eukaryota > Metazoa > Chordata > Actinopteri > Labriformes > Labridae > Labrus > Labrus bergylta. The sequence goes on along the minus strand of NC_089212.1, from coordinate 10,309,848 downwards.
GAAATGCTAGGCGCAGTACAACCTAGCCTTTAATCTATCTGGATAAGTTGGTTCAAAAATGCTTTCAGGCTGCATGTATTCCAAACAAAGTAATTAATCCTTCTATTCTAATCTTTTTGTGAAACCGTAAACAGGCTGTGCTTTGAACCAGGAAATTGTTAGTGGTCTCTGAAAAGTTGCTAAACAGGCAGATAATTTTTCACTGGAACGTTGTTTAAAAGTTCACATCGCAACATATTTGCTGTGTCAAGGCAATTATTCAGTAATAGCTTTTGTAGCTTTAGCTTTATAGTTTTGTGAAAAAAAAACCCCATCAGTTTTAAGAGCATTTTGTTCTCTATCAATCTGGTTGTTAAGGGCAACTCCATGGCTACCGTTGTGCATGAACTTACTAATTTTCATTTTATGTGACTGCAGTCTTTTGCCCTTAAGTCAACCACACCAAGATCATGATCTAATCAAATGTGACAAAGCTTAGCAAGGAAAGATGGGCAGCGATCTGGCCCATGCCAGTATAGGAACTGTTTTGACAAGGATTATCACATTCATCACCAGGTAATTTATAACAACCCCCAGCTTCTGCAGACCTCATATCGTTCCCTAAGAACGGTGCTTACAAACACGAAAGCAATGCTGGTAGCTTGGTTTCTCACCTTCTGCTGAAGTAGGAGGGTATAAAAACCAAAACATTCAAACATCATGTTATCTTTGGCCCATATTGCAGGCTGACTCTTGCACAGAAGCCTGGGGTATGAGTATCTTGGCTGAACAATCACCTGCATAGTGGTGGAAAAGCCTCGGAATTTATCCAGAAGTCTTCATAAATCATGGCTTTATGTTAAGATAAACTCTGCCCACGCAGATTTGACGAGTAGAAACTTAAATCTGGGAATTCTACAATTTTGCAACCCTGATCTTGTTAAATTTTTCTGTTATAACCCATTTTTTTTTTTTACTCTTGAGTATTCACACAGTTTGAAGCATTACACTTTAAGATACAATAGCATCTGTATAGAAGTATGTGTGTCAACCTCATCAATGACGCTTAAAGAATTTCACATAGATCCCTGACTCTTAACCAGCCATAGTGTATTTGTTACAGTTTAGTAAAAAGTTATATATGACATTGCATACAGTTCATTACAACTGTGGATTGACCTGAACTCAAATTCCAGACGTAGGCATGAAAACTGTTCATGATGTCAGCATGCCATCTATTCAGTTTGTGCTATACAAATGTTTTCACTGAGCAGCTTATCATAACAGCATCTAAAACAAGTGTCTCCACCCTTTCCCTCAACACGAACAAAGTGCAAAGGTAAGTACGATCATACATCTGCTCCAGGGCTCTGAAATGATAAGTAGTTTAGAGGAGGCTGAAGCAGCACTGTATTTATGATTTATTTTATGATTATAGCTTTCTTTAATGGACATTCTGTATAGACCTAACCTCCCTGACTGAATGCTTTGACATTTACATGTTTCAAACACCACATTGAAATATAGCTTGTGTCATAGCTCTTTGATCTATGAAAACAAAACTCTTAACAGCTATTTGTAACTGTGGTTCTGGCAGGTTTTCTTCAATTTCTCCATAGAATACTTTCAACCATAACATTTGCAAGATGTAGACTACAATTGAGACCTACTCACCACAATGTAATAAGACTCACTCCATTGGAATCCTTGTAGGAATGCATGTTAGCATATAATATACAAGAATGAAAGACAGAGAATCCACCAGATAAACCATCCACCAATGTCAGGCTGCCTGCTTTGGTTACAGAGCACTGAAATGACACTTTGCACAATCATTACAAAGGGTATTCTACACATGTTTGTTGTACATCCAATTGAAAATGATCACAGAATTTGCAACAACAAAAAAGGGAAGGAGAGAAAATGGAAAACCAAAAAAATGTGGCTGCACTGGATTTTCCTCATTGCTTTTCTCTATGTTTAAACTCAAGTTCCAAAAGCCACCCACACATCACCACGTAGGGAGAAGGCCAGTCTCAAACCAGCACTTATTTATGGACTCTACTACTGCTAGAGAGTACTTCCTCCTGCAGTGAAAAAAGCTCATTGAATGTGTAGCTCATCCATCATACAAAAGCCATTGGCTTTAAAACAGAAGCAGCAAGGCTATGATTTGGTCAAACTTGTGCTTTTAACTTTTTCTCCCTCAAAATAAAGCCCTTCAATGCAACATTTTCATTAGCTGAAGTATCATATTTCGCATTTCAGTTGGTTGGCTTTCATGCCTAAGTTTATGACCTTTAAATAAGTGCATGTTTGTTCTGAGGTTCATCTTGTGCCGTGTGAACACCTAACTGGTGCGACAAGCTGCAGCAGTTGACGTCATGAACTCCATTTCACCTGTGCAGGCTGCTGCTCGTGCAAAGAAAGCTATGGCGGCTTCTGCCATACTTTTCTTTGATGGCAATTAACTAATCTTCTCACCAGCTTTTTCAGGTATGCAAACATCGTCAGATTATCTGTGTGAAAATCAGCCCAATAGTCAAAATGACGTCTATTCAGCACGCTCAAAATCTAAACAAGAGAAAAAAATCCTCTGTGTGAGGGTAAGCTTTGAATGCCAGAGTGATATCCATTCACTCTGTTATTTTTGATCCTCTCCACCAGTCACGGCAGACATTGTTAAAGCTGTGAATAGTGGCAGATCAGTATTTACAGCAAATGTAATGTGTTATAATAGATGTTTATCTGCAACATTAACTGAACATGTTGCTCAGCTTTGGCACACACTGCGAATTCATTCACGATTTGTTACAGAAACAAAATAGATCAAAGTTAAGAAGCTGCCTTCTAATATGTTAGCATAAAATATCAAAATAGAGTTAGCCTTTATTCTGGATATAAGTGTGTTTATTTTCTTTTTATATTCTATTTCATTCTGGGAAAAGCCAAATTCCCCACTGCAAGTCATTGCTTACTTAAGCTGACAAAAAATGGATGGACTTTGGTGGAGACTGATTCAGCTGTGCAGCTGTGCAACACTATGAGGGTTTGACTTCCCTAAGCCGCAGTTAGGGCTCGCTGCATTGTCGACAGTGTAAGACAAATAAACCAGTTACTTATAAACATTTAGTTTCAGGTAGATAAGGAGTGACAGAGATTTAAGTGATATATGGTAACAATAGTCTGTAAAACATGAACCTGAATGCAAACTTGAAGGGATTTCTTATTTTCACATTTATAGGTGTAACCTTAACTCACATTTGACTGTTCCTGTGACAGCAAAATGAAATAGCAAATAAATGGTGTCTTGGTTTGAATTATAAAAGGGATTTTCCTGACGGGAATCGGAAAATAAAATTTCATATACAATGCATACAATGACTCACTTGCAATATATTAATCCACTCACTTAATATATAAATAAATGTGCACCACACAAAAAAAAAAAAAAAATCACACTATTTAGAATGTAATAGCAAAAGATAGAATTAGGCCAACTTCAAATATACAAAAGAGCTAACATTTCACGAACAAAAGTGTAATATATAAAGTTAAATATTACACAAATAAAGATGATTTTAAGAGAATGAACTCTCAAATGATTAAACTCACAGTTTTACAAGAAAAAAGTTGTGGAGAATAAAGTATTACTTTTTCCAAAAAAAAGCTGTAATATAATGGGAATAATGTTGTAATATTCTGGAAATAATATAATTTTTCAAAGCTATGATTAGCCAGCAATGTTATTTCCAAAGGGAATTTCATCATATCATATGACTTTATGTTTATAATATTATGACTTTATGTTTATTTTATCATGACTTTATGTTTATTTTATCATGACTTTATGTTTATTATATCATGACTTTATGTTTATAATATCATGACTTTATGCCTTAAGGAATGTACTCCTGAATGTATTTTGACTGAATTGATCTTAAATCTAACTAGATGTTAGGACTTTATTATTGTTTTTTTATGACTGTATTCTCTTGAATCTGTATTTTTTAATGTGGCAATAATACTCTCCCTTAATGTCCACAAGTAAAAAGAGGCACGCTGACCGTAAGGCAATGGCAGCAAGAATTATGGAAGATTCCAATAAACCAGGCTTAAGTTGCACGGTGGAATTCCGGGGTCATGATAAGGTACCTTGCTTCTCACAAACAAAAAAGGTAAAGTGCAAAAATAAATGTGTTAGCTATCCTTACCTTACTCTTTCTTTAAAATCAATCAATTTAAAATATTGACCAAAATAAAATTCTAGTACACTTTTGTACCTTTTTTACCTTTTTGTTCTAAAAATAAATATGGCTTCCATTACATTGTTGAAAAAGATTTGCAATTGCACAACAGTATAACAACCCTCATTGCGGCAACTACAAAAAACCCCAAGAGAATCTAAGGGTATGTTTGACTTGTATATGAATCATTTCCAAACAGTATCAGATATTACTCCATGGGTCCTATCAATATTCAAGTCTCTGCAGCAAAGACACGACAACTACTGTAGATGACATGGTCATGAATGATGCATCTTCAATAAAGCAACTAAAATAACTTTTATCAATCAGGGTCAGCATGCTGAGACTGGAGCTTGTTAGATGTCTACCAGCATGGGTCTCTTTGCACCAGTTCACAGCTTTAACAAGTCTGATTAGAGTGACCTGAGGAAACGGTTTAATGACTGTTTCTTGTGTGTGTTTCAACACTGAGTGAGTGGGTGGTCTGATGTAACTGGGCAGGGACGCACACCGATGTACTGTACTGTAAATGGATGTTTCTGCTGAACAACAAACATTTTTTCGTTTCATCATTGCAGAACAGTACCAGATTAAGTCAAGTTGTGTGTTTATGCACTGGATCTAAATTGCTTGTTTTCTGAAAGAGGTTATTCTAATGATTTCTCACAGATAATATTTTTGACTCTCAGTTTTTTGAAACGCCTGTTAGCTTTTGATACCTGTAGTTATACTTCACCCTCACAAGTATTTGGTTGCAGATCCAAATTCAGCAACAATTCTTGGCATTACTTTCATTTTTCTTTTGTTTTCTCGCAATGATCTTAACCTGCACCAGTTGTGTCCTACATGGACACCTTTTATTCTTCCTGCTGCTAACCTACAAAACCTACAAACCCTCCCTTAAAGATAATGTAATCCATTTCACTGGCCGAGTCTTAATTACCATCACAGACTTTTATATGAGAATTGGCGCCACATCTTCCCAAGTCAGCTGTGCTCCTTGAGAACATTTTCCTTTGGAGCCCAAAGTCCGAGTGTCATTGGTTTCATCTGCAATTAATCAACCATGGTGTTTAATATGAGTTTGTCAGGTTTACCTCCCCATCCCTCCCCACTGCTCCTGCCAGGTTTATGGTCAACACAGAGCCGACGCCAGGATTTAAGAGAGTTCTGCCACTCAACTTGCTTTTCAAGTTTTTTATTCCCCTGTTACACTCTATAAATAGATGACTGAGTAAAAAAACATGTGATTTTTTTTACTGATAAGAACATGGGATTTCAGTAGACATATAGGCCCTACAGTTTGGAAGGTGAAAGGGGTCACTCATCATGATAAAAGCACAATGTGTTCCTCCTGGTTCTCTCTGCTTTTTAACTTTCTCTTTTTGAATGTTGTCCAGCTGCATACGGTATCTATTAACAGTGATAAAGTGGTGCGGCACAAAACAACAGACAGAAAGTTTGTTACTGGCTGATGAACATAGTGAAGACTTTTCAAGCCAAAGAGACAATATTTTTCACACGAGTTGGAGGGGACCAAAACAGAGCACAAAGTTGAATGAATTATATTGTTATTATTATAACTGTTATTATTATTATTATTATTATTAGTAGTAATAGTAGTATTAATAGTAACATTGGTCATTGATATATTGATGGTCTTTTTTTACCTTTAATTATAAAATTCACCAGTTGGACTGACAGCAGACTTTACCTCGGAGCTCAAGTTGTGTCATTTGCGTCTTACAATCATTTTCATGAAATTCCATCTTCATACAGTAATCTGTAAATATTACTTAATATTTACATACACCGTTTTTTAAAATCTGATCAACTAGGAATTGCAATAACATATTTTGAAGGTATGTTAGCCTTGAAAAAGCATCTTAAATTCGCTGAGAAGAAAGAAACGTGTGTAATTACATGTCCGCTTCTCAACCAAAGCCATGTTAATTTATTTTTACTTCCCTAATGGAAAAATATTCCCCTAATTAGGGTAAACAGAAAGTTGCTATTTCATATGGAATCATTCATGTTTGATGCCTGACTCCGATAAGACACTTTTGAAGTTCCAGTGTATATGTTGTAAATTGTTTCTTTGAGCTTGCTCAAGTACCAAAATCACCCCTGCTTTCTCCCATGGGAATGGAGAGCAGAGCGGGTACCACTCCAGCACACTGGAATCTGGGCCAAGAGTTTCCAAACATCTTTTCCTGGAGCCTAAAATTAGCAGCATAATGAGGTAGTGGCTTCCTTTTCTGTGAACTAATACCCCATCCCTGAGGGGCGCCATGATGTGCACCAACACTCCAGATCAACAGAAAAAGCTGACACTAACACTAAAATGCCTCGGAACCTAACAGAAAGGATTTCACTACAATGCAGAGTCCAAACTGCTGCGCAAATTAAAAAAAGTGTATTGAAATGTAAAAAAGTGTGCAATGTTTTACAAAAATGAGGTTGATAAGGTTTTTTACTTAGCTGCTATATTGAAAGACTGTAAACAGAACCCAGACTTGTTAAAATGTTCTCAGCAGTCTCATTCAGCACTGTTTCCAATGTACACCTTCACTAAAACAGGTTTTATGTGGACTCCAGGACGGCTTGGGAGAATGAAAAAGACATGCTCAAGTAGACGTCCCTTCATAATTAAACCTATAGGTCACATTTAATTGCACTTGCATTAATCTGTTTTATTTCAACTAATGAGTACTGCCATAAATTTAACTGAAGGTGAGGAATTTTTATGACCTTCAGCAAACTTTTGATCAGGTGCTGAAGCTGTTCAGTGGAAAACGAGTCGGAGAATCTTTATTGTGTACAGTACAGTGTCCAGTTACACAACTGTTTGATTTTCAGCTCTCATTAGGAATTCTCCATCACACGTAATGGATAACTTTTCACATATAGTAGATTTGGTTGTACTACAGTTCAGAGACAGGTGATGTCACAAAAACACAGATTGTTTTCATGTTATTTGAACCAAATGTTCTTCAAAAGTTATATCAGAAAACTAAATGTAACAAGGCATGAACAAACATTAGCAGAACAAGGGGGATGCTACATAGAATTCTAACTTACTCTGTAACTATAGAGATCAATATATAAACTGTTTGCTTCGGTGTATCTTTGTCAAAAGATGTACAAAAAAATGTGAATTGGAGTTTCCTGAGAAAGCAATTACTTAACTAAAGCGCACATCAGGAGAACCTCGGCTTTCATCTTGTTGCATCTGTACAGCTTACATTAACGCCCACTGGACTTTAAAAATGTATCTTCCTTTCATGCACTCTGTGAGTAGTTACACACACAGAGATTTTTTCTCATAGTCCACTGCACAGCTCCTACATTGCACCTTTTGTACATTTTGTGTTTTTTATCTTTATTTTTTATCTTTTACATTTTTAAATTCTATTTTATATATTGTAATAGCTTCTTATACTGTACTATTTAAGTTGTTGCTAGCTCTGCGTTATTTCCTTGTTAATTGTTTAGCACCAATACACCAAGTCAAATTCCTTGTATGTGTAAATGTACTTGGCAATAAACCCCAATTCTGATTCTGATTCTGATATATTTCCTGGGATAAAAACTAAAGAATAGTTTATGCTTATCGTAAAATTACAAATTATAGGTTCTGTAACTTGAGCATATTTCGAAATAAATAGATGGCCAATACAAACAAATACAGTGTACGTTTATAAGGATTCTAAATCATTTCCCAGTTGTTCCATATCTTCACATCTTGTTTCTCAGTACATATACGTATGTGTACAATGACTGTGGCTGTATGCTAACCATTTTAATCTAACACTTTACTAACGACCTAAAGAACTGAAGGACGCAGTAGAGAGGTCTGATAATCCTCACTGAGTTTACAATCTCTAAGCCAGCCCTTACGCATAACTATTTGGTCAATCTTCTACAGTGTGTCGGAAATAAGATTTTGAACTTGAAACTCCTGTATTATTTCTTTGAAGAAGAAATTAATAATGTATCTTTTTTCCTAATAAAGCTGTGATTTTAAGTAAGATATTAACAGTTACCATGCTTAGAAGACTGAAATAAATGTTAAGAATAATGGTAATGGCATCTCTCTGTGAACCCTAGACTTCCTCCAGTCCATTGACTCCAGGACGCCTCTTAAAGAACCAACATGTTCTCAAAACAAACATCACAACCTGTACAGGAGTCCAGACCCAGGCCTGAAAAGCCAGACAGTGGGATTGCCTCTGACAGCTGTTTCCTGTTATGTAACTACACACAGCTGCTATTTCTAAGAGAGGGCATCTTGCTGTTGTAGACATTTCTAAGGGTCAAGAGGAAGAAAAATAATGCAGCTTTAATAGTGACCAACAATGGATCACCAAGGCTTTCTCCACTAGCATGCAACACTCTGATTGGCCCAATATGTCAAGTGTCTTCATGTGATTTCTCTCTGTCAATGAAGTTGTAGTTTATTAGATAATGGAAAGTTCGGACGCTAGATTGTATTAGTGGCAATATACGTTGTAATGTTTGGTGTGGGAAAACTTTTTTGACCAAAGATTTTAGAGAATCAGCATGAAAAAGGACATGACTCTCTAAGGCGATTCTTTACTGAATTTTTCCAGAACCAAGAGATCACTCTTTGAAAATCATTCTAGTTTAAGTGAATGTGTCATAACCTGTATTCTAACATGCATTTGTTGTTGATCACACTGAACTGAAATAGTCTCAATAATAATGATACATTGACTTGGACAGCACTTCACTAATCTTCTGACCACTGAAAGCGTTTTTTTCACACTGATGGAGGAGTTTGTAAAAAACACTGTTGTTATTGTGGTGTTGGTGCCCATCAGTACTATGCCATTTACATGCCACTGGCTATGCAGCGGGAGCTAAGGACACTTTGTCATGTGGTTGTAGGAGCTGGGGATCAAACCCCCAACCTTCCAGTTGAAAGATGCCATACTCACCAATGTGCCAAAGCCAACTCATATGATTGTAATAATAATTATTGTGGAATGTTTTTAATAAAACTCCTACCTCTTCTTTCTTTTCTAACTTTTATAGTGAGTAACAGTAGAAGCAGAAAAACAAGAGAGCATTTTTGTTGCTACTCATGTGTTTAAAGGTACTCTAATAAATGGTGGAACTGAGCTTTTTTCTTAAAATAGTCTGTGAAGTATTTAAAAATAATACAGAGAAAACATTATGGTGTCCTTACAGCTTCAGGCGCATTAGTTTCCTTGTTGACATTTTTGCTCATGAGAATAGAAGATAAATGAGGGAGCAGTAATGTCTGGGAAAAAGCCAGAATATTTGGCTGCCATTCTCTGTAAATATTGGTTCAGTTTGTTTGAGGTCCCTCCTCAAACTAAAAATGTTACATATTGAATAGATTATCAGACGTATCCAACTTGTGCACTGTATGATAGCATGCGAACATAGCTTTAACCTCAATGCATGGCTGACTGAGAGAGACCACCCTTTCAAAGAGAGGAGTGGAAGTCACTTCATGTGGAAGTTTGTGTCGTTTGAAATGCACCATTTGTGATGGTTATCAGATGAAGTTCAGTGAGAATCACAGTCCAACCTTCACGAAGGAGTTCAATAGAACCTGTATTGAATTTGGCTGAAAAGTTGTAGTTACTTCTGCTTCTTTGATTGAATGAGGCAGAAAAACGACCTGACAGATTTATTTTGTATTGAATAATCAAGATAAAAAGCCGCTTAAGGAAAGGAACATGTTTCAGCCCCAGGCTTTTGTCAGCATTTCAAATTTGATACCTACATTGTGTCTTTAATTGTCCTGCATGTGTCTCATGATCATATATATGGGGGCAGCTGTGGCTCAGTGGTAGCTCAGTGGAGTCGGACGTCTCTCAACTGGGAGGTCGGGGGTCTGATCACAGACTTTTTTTCCTTTTTGCCAGACACTGAACCCCAAGTTGCTCCCACTGATGCGTCAGTGCCGTGTGAGTGTGTGACTGACTGATTTGATGGTACTGATGGGTACTACAGTAAATAGCAGCCTCTGCTATCGGTGTTTGAAGGTGGTATGAATGGGTGACCTGCAGTTTAAGAAGACTATGTGCAATACACGCTCAAATACATTAACATATGTATCAAATGGGACAATGTTTTCCTGTTTTCCAATGTTTTCTACCAGCTCTATTATCTGGTAGAGCTGGCTTTTCATTTGTTTTTATGTCTTCTATGACAGAAAACAAATTCTAATATTATTTTGATAAATGTCCATTACTTGGGATATTTCCTTGCATTTAAAAAATTCTTGTAAATTTGTCAGTTGTTGGTGTTTTGATAATTTTCTGTATTATATTTTGTCTTGTTATATTTTTATTTTTATTTTTTAAACCATTTTTTAAAAACTATTTATGTACAGGTTTGGATCCTGGTGACAATTGTTTATAAATGTGTCAAACCCCTATTTGTCTTCGCTTGTGACACGCTGATGAAAACCAAGAGCTGAAATGTTTCCGTTTCCTTCAGCTGCTTTTTATCTTGAATACTTGCTTTTGAGTTGAGCACGCTGGCGCTTTGTTTGTTAAATAATTAGCAAATAAGCCTGAACGACTGTGACTTTGCATTATGAAACTAATAAAGAACAATGAGTAGGCTACTTTGTCAGACAGTAGCCAAGTTGGGTCATAAACCTTTATTTAGCACATTTAAAACAGCGTTAACCTACCGAAGTCCTTCACAACTATGGACAAATAGTGTGTGTGTGCGTGTGCGTGTGCATGTGCGTGTGTGCGTGCGTGTGTGGAATGGGGCAGTTATTTCCACCAACCAGGGAGGGCACACCACTGAAAAAGTATGGTCATCTCTGAGTTTCTGTTGATCTCATGGGACAATAAAAGGAGACTGCTCCGAGGGGCTGAGCGATCTTGGTGAGGTGCAGGGAATTATGAGAAGTAAATATTATACCACTCCATGGACTCACTTTAAAACAACTAGTTCATTTAAAAATAAAATAAAATCTACAACTAACAAGGAGCCACTTTAGGTAGGCAAAAACGGGTGTGATATGCCCATGCTTTCTTTATAATCTGACAGCTGCAATCTGTACTAGCTGCAGATGTGAGCTGGAAGACCGATGGACCCCTGTACAGGGAGGTAGTCCTGGCCAGGCCACTTGGCGAGTGGTACAAAAGACCAACTGATAACATTTAAATGCCACACTGTATAGGACATACATACAAAAAACTACCAAAAACTGAATATACAGTATGTCCCAACTCTATTCACTAAAAATCTCCCAAAATCTCTTGCAGTCCATCTCGACTTGAGAGTAAACAAACCGGCAGATGACAGGCAGGAAGGATTGATGAAAGTTTTTGGACTTTTTTTTACTGAAAATTCAAAGAAAAAAAATATGAATGGAGTCGAAGAGATGGCCTGAACATGATCAGTACATTTTATAGCGGGAGCTGGAGGAGAGTAAAAGATTGATTTGCTGCAGTCAATGTGCTACAACAGAATATAGGATTCTAAAAAAATTAAATGTAAAATATCTAGGATTTGATATCGGTGCGGTTTCCTTCAGTGCAGATTGGATAATTCTCAGCACACCTCACACCACATAAAAATCTAGCAAAATCATTTTTAATGCCATCAACATTTTTTGACTTTTCTTAGGACATTTGGATGGGGGCGATCAGGCCCAAAATTTGACTGATTATCTTGTAGTGTGTACCCCGCTTTAGTCTCTACTTACAGAACTCTGTGGAAAGATTAGGGCGGCGAGGCGATAGGTCATAACTTAGTGGCAAACCTTGTAACAGGAGGCAGATTGTAGCAGCTCTCACATTGCTCCCCAGAGAGCTAGCAGTGTGTGTAAGTTAAGCTACCCAATCAGTTTGTGAAGTGTTACTGTTTCACTAACACCTATGCCTATGATTACACAAAAAGAAACTTTACACATCTATATTGTAAACCTTGCAGTTTGGTCAGGTGTTGACCAGCTAGACAAGCTTGTCTAGCACGCTACAAGAAAAGAGGCCTCGATCACACGCTGGAATGCCTCCATGGGTCAGGGGTATTTATTGATGACATCTGTTCTGGGTTAAAGGGCCACAGAAGGTACAAGTACATATGGAAGTCTCTTTTCGCACAGAGGGGCCTTTTCCTCCACGACTGCGGATGTCCAGGGTGTGTGTGTCCCCTTTTACCACATACGTGCTACAGCCTTGCACTTCAACTCTCTACACATGTCAAGTGACAGGCGTCCATTGAGATTTATCTGTGCAAGATTTATGTTTTCAGCAGCCAGCTTTCGCTTCTTAGTAGCCGCGCTCTCCGCGGGCGGTGTTTTTCTTCCTGCACATTCTTATTAGTTTAGTTTATTACAGCAGCACGTCTGGTGAGGTCATTTATGGCCAACCATGGTGGTATGACAAACTCATTTATAACAGCAAGGCTTCAGCACATTGGATGAGATCACATGTGCCTTCCTCCCGCTCCCTTGCTTGCAGGGACACTAAACACCACAGGTAATGAAATCATCTGTTTGTCTGTATATTTCTGCAGGAATACGATGGACTGGGGATCACTGTTGTTGGTGTGCAATCACTGACTGGGGGGCTGTTTCACACACTGCTGAGTTTCTTCTCCCTCAGATGCTAAACATCATTGAGATGATATGAGAGAGGCGACAGGTTTGGACGACGTGGTGTTGATGTAGATCATCAACGCTATCGTTAACAGGAAAGCAGAGTGATGAAAAATTCTCCTTTACTCTTGTGTGATTAGTTTGATTTAAGGTGTGCGTACTGTCAAATAGATCATAGTACTGAAGCCTATATCAGATTGTAACTTTTTTTCTTTCCTCAGATTGAAACTGTCATCTGAAAAAACTGACCTTTTAAGACTAGGCGGATCTTTAATATGCATTTGAATGCCACTGGCAACTTCATTTTTAGTCACGTATCTTTTTGTGTGATGAATTAAAAAAAAAAAAAATATTTTAGTTATATAAGCAGGGCTAAAGAGACATCGAAGGGTAATTATCAACTTCCCAGCATGTGTTCGTCTCAGCACAGGTTCCCCGCTGATATTGAACTTCTGACCCTGATCCCGGTGGGACATGTTCAGACAAAGATAGAGGGCAGCAGAGAGATTTAGACATGCTTATGGAACCTGTGTGGTCTCCAGAAATGCAATGTGCAGTCCAACACACACATTCAGACCTTGGCTGAAACTTAGCCCTGATTCATACTGAGGATCCATCTGGTAGAATACCCGGCAGTGTTGTACCCAGCTCTCTGCAGTTCCCATCCAGAGGAAAATGTTCAGAAAACAGAGGGCGGGGAAACAGAATAAAGCTGTCCAAATGTTCAAATCCCAAATGATGTAGATGCCAGATAATAAACATAATAATGAAAAATGACACAGAAACTTGTATGAAGAAACTTCTCCATGCAAAACATAATGAACCCTTTTTGTTGCCACAAACTTTTCATTTCAATTCAAAGTAAATCTCAAAACATTAATTCAACCCACATCATCAGGAATACGTCCATCCATTTTCCTTTTAAAAGATTTTAAATAAATCAATAAAGAAAGATTCCATGAAGATAATATTTCCTGTCTTTCTTCAATCGGTTTCAAATCACGCAACACTTCATTTTTTTATTTGTTATAAACAAAATACATGTTTGTTTTATTAAGGGCAATGGATTAAATTAAATTGCATGGTTTTTATTTTGAAGGCAGTGGAAATTGTGCTATTGTGAAATCAGAGATAGTGAGTTTTTTCCAGGAAGGCTGCTCTGCACAGTTGCCTTAAGTCACAGGCTGTAATGAAGCTGGTGTCTGTGGCAACGACTTCTCACAGTGCGGCATGGGGCACAAGCGAAAATAAGGAAATGTTCCTCATCATTGCATAAAAGAACATCATACCCAGACTCTTAACAGATATTTATGTTTTTATGAAAACCAGTCTTGCTATTTCTCCAACAGAGTCAGTGACAGGGCGTCTTTTACCAGCTCTGAATGAACGCAGCTGAAGTGGATTAAGAGAAAAGTCCTTGGAAAAAAAGCGTTCACCACAAGAGTAAAGGAAAAAATGTACAGGACAGCACTGACCGCTTGGTGTGTTTCAGCATATACAAGCAACATGTTTGGCCATCTTTACTTCATGCAACATTACAGAGGAGAAGTTATTCTCCTTGGTATCAACAATTATTGAATATATAAAATTAATAATAACGATATGTATATGGATTAGCTAAAAAGCATTTGCCATTTAAACTAACACACAGTGGACACCGATTTAATTCTGTATCTACTGGACTGGTGCTGTCATTGAGGTGATTACCTGATATTTATGCACACAGATAAGCGTTAGTGTAATGCTTCGTTGTCAGCAGCTGCAGAGAGTCATGGCCTAATGCTACTGGTAATACTTCTCTAGTTATATATTAGGCTGGGAATAAAATAAAATAAAAACTTTGAACATTGGACAAATGCCAAAATAAAAAACATTGCATCAGGAAATATTTGTATTATATGCTGAGTAAAAATCTGTTGACTGACTCTCAGTTTGTTCAGCATGCAAAAAGAGAGTTTGGATACCATTTCCATTTTTCCTCCTTTACCACCCATGTGGATGTCTCCTAGATTGAGATACCTCACTCCACTGCACACATTCAATGTGCCCCCATGTAGGACAAACCCTGCACAATCAGTTGGACCACAGCCTTTTCAGCTTTTTTGGAGATTGGAGAAAGCACATTTTGGCAATTTTGCACTGCTTGACTGAATGAATATGCTTACAGTAGAAAGGATAAAATGCTTGATACTTGGGTGGCATTTCATGGAATTCTTAATTGATATTCATAAAAAATTAGAGTCCTTTAAATGCTGCACACAGGATTGCAGATGGCCTTACAAAAAGATAACGGTATGATAGGCATTGTAAGTGTACAACTAAGAGCTGAGGTTTTAGTTCACTTCACATAGATGAAGAAGGAATGTTAGAATATCTGAGATAAAAAAAAAAAAAAAATCAAGCTTTTTCTGTTCCAAAACCCAAACTCTGCATATGAGAGTGTGTGTTGTGCATTTTTTTTGTGTGGGGAGGGCGCAGGCTTTTTTAAAAATCATCAACTATCATCTTTAACTTATCCACGAAAGCCAGTGGAAAATAAATGGTATGAGGATGTGCTGACATGTTGAAGCTTACTCTAATTCTCATTTTGGCTCATTGCATAGCTGCAGCCACAGAGGAGGATCTTCGCCCTCCGTCTGGTTTACTGTGCAGGACTGAAGTGCAGGCCAGCTCAGGAAGGTCATAGCTGCAGTAAATCCTACTCACAACAGTAATGCTGAATGAGTAATATGGAGTAAAGCCTTTAACTGGAGTCAGGGGGCTGTTTCAGATATGACCCAGAAGGATTTAGATTATAAGAGACCTGTGATATAAATTGTAAAAAAAAAATTCACTTTGATATTTTATGAGAAGATTTTTTTTCTCAAAAAAATACAACATAATTAAGCTTTCAAGAAAATCTACAAAATCTTGCTATGCTATTTCTATCTGTATATGGAGTCAGTATTTTGACTGAGTTCAATTTGAATTTATTCCAGTATTGCGCAATAAAAATCTGTGGTAAAGCACATAATAAAATGAGTTTTTAGTCTTGACATTTTCTACGTCTACCTGAGAAGTCAGATTCCTCCCTACCTGCATGCAGTGTTGATCCTCTAATCCCTTCGATCTGAAGGTAAACAGACAGACTCTCGGATAAAAAGAGGGACACTCACAATATTTAGTTAAGAGATTCAGGCTGGAGGAGGGTTACTCACCTGAGCACTGGGAATGGCTTTTGTGTGGCTGGACAGGTCAACAACATATCCATTTTCACTAGCAGATGGGAATGTGTTTGCTCAGGCCTATCTCCGGTCTCACGGAGGCCCAAGGTGTTTCATCCTGAATAGATAGCCTGTTGGTGATGCTATCTTCCATCCATTTTCACCTTGGCTATTAAAAACAGACCTGTTCGGTTTTAATTAGTTCTAATGAATAGATTTCCTGCATTGACTCGTTTGAACTTAAAGTGCCATGAGCAGAAGTGAATCATTGGATTTGAGTTCAGCCTACCAACTTACTAAATCCCCATTAGCTGGAGGTTAATTAAACAGACGAGACTATTCCTTACCTGTTTACGGCAGGTCAGCACCTGTCACAGCCACTAAGCGCTTCTCTCAGCAGTGTCTCATCTCCTGCTCTATCTGCTCTTTACTAAGATAAG
The DNA here is from genome assembly GCF_963930695.1 of Labrus bergylta. NCBI lineage: Eukaryota > Metazoa > Chordata > Actinopteri > Labriformes > Labridae > Labrus > Labrus bergylta. Next base: position 10,293,359 of record NC_089212.1, on the reverse strand, counting down.
CCAGTCTTAAATGATATATGAGAAACTTAATGTTGCTATCCCATCATATGAAACAAGATGAACAACGATGCTTAGTGACAGTTAGTTTTTACATTTGTTTTATTTAACCCTTATTTAACAAGGAAGCTTGTTTAAATTAAAAATCCTTTTTTCAAGAGTGTCCTGGCATGGTGCGCTAGTGGGGCAGTGGTTAGTGCGGCCCAGGTATGGGTCCGACCTGTGGCTCCTTTCCTGCATGTCATTTCCAACTCTCTCTCTCTCTCTCTCTCTCTCCCTGATTTCCGACTCTTTCCACTGTCCTATCTCTCCATTAAAGGCACTAAATGACCAAAAATAAATCTTTAAAAAGAAAATTAAAAAAAAGAGTGTCCTGGTATAAACAGGCAGCAGCATATTTAACAAAGTTTTCCATAAACGATGAGCAGCCAAACATACAAATACAAAAAACGACATTAAAATACACAAATAACAAATTGAAACACTTAACTAATTAACTGGAGATATGACATGAATCAGGCACAATCATATTTATGTTTGACTTGTTATTGCAGTTTTTATTTTTATTATTTCAAGCATCCGACAATTATTATGTAAGTTGCCATTGTAGTAGCATTGTTGTGGGAATGCTCAATTTGGGTGATTTTTTGGTCAACTACTTTGGTCCAAACAGTGCAGTTGACAGTTTGAAAAGGAGTTTCCCCTGAAGCTCTATTGTAGTTCCTTTCATGACATGTTGCATTCGTTTTTGATTCGCTGCAATACGATTTGCCACAAAGGCTGTGGCTTAGCAGTGTGATGTATCATGTTTCATGTATCCTACATGATACAGTATGGGTTATGTAGTAGACTGCAATAGAGTAAGTGCACCTTAACTGTGGCTGTTCCAGACTTGCAACTAGAAATAATACTCATAGCTTGATAACCTATAGCTCTCTCACTGAATCCTGCTGAGGCTGCTTGAGGCAGGCTCTATGTGGTAATGGGATGATAGAACTTATTGTATTTTTTTTCTTAACATTTTGCAGTCTATTGTGTTTTGTACGGTTATGCAAAATTGAAAAAAAAAAAATTACCCTTGAGGGCTCCATTTGATTGCCATGAAATTCTGTATACATTCATGGTCTCTGCAAGGATAAATTCTTCAGACGGTTGATCCCCTGTCTTCCTTAAACACCACTTGCTGGATGCCAAGTTAGTTTGTTACAAAATGTCTTGACAACAATGGATATCATTTCTTGATTTTTCAAGCAGACATTCCCCTTCCCTCATTATAATGTAACATCTTTGTAATGTAGTGTAATAGTTTATGCACAAACACCAGTCTACTTTTGTTGAAGTTAATTAGAAAATGTTATTTGTTATTCTCCATCATCAGCAGTTAAATTACTATACCAAAGAAATTGGCTGAAACCAGCAGCTATATTTGAAACTGACTGACACTTTTCCCCCATTAAATTTAACAAGTGAGGTTTAGGATGCTCCTCAAACCCTTTTCCAACAACAACAAAAATAATCCTACATGGCTGAAATTGACAACAATCATGCAGAAGACTCAAACTGTAATTTTCTGAATGTGTCAAAAAGTCAAATGCACACATTAAAGATCCCTGTAATCTATTATTTTACTCACCAGGTATTGGGGCAGACGTGTTTTCTGAAACAATCATAGCTGTAGCTTAGCGTGATATGATTAATTCCTGCGATGACAGCTTCAGTCATGATTACAGTTACAAGTCAGTTTCTCACAATTCATTACACGTTTAACAGTGTGAGGTTGGGTTAGAAATTAGCAAACAATGCCTTGAGTATTACAAAACAAAGTAATTGGATTGACAGCCTGTCAAAGTGAGCCTTGACTAATTACAGTTCTCATCTACCCCGAGGGAAGAAGAAAGCACAGCGCCGTCTGCTTGTGTTGTTCACATGTAATTACTTTGTCAGGACAGGATGAGCAATCCCACAAATATCAGTCAAGTATGAAAGCAGACACCCGCTGACTGATGCCCTCTTTTTTTCTAGAAGAAATTGTCTCTGCTACTTGTTATCAAAGACCACAAACCTACATTACGAAGCTTAACTGGGCCTCAACAGCTATTAAACCTCATTTGCAGTATCAGCATAGTATTTTGCAAATTATACACAGTCTGCTCAGGATCTCAAAGGCGATAAGGACTTTCCCTGGAGATTGTGTAAATGGCTCAATTTGGGCCTTTCAGACGCACTCACAGGGAGCTGTGCCTGCGCCGTCAGTCTCCAGCCGCACCATCTCGCCTTTTATACAGCAGTTAGCTGTGCAGTATCGCCACCTGAGATCAGAAAGCGCCAACAAAGAGTCAGCGTTCACATCGACAGATAGATCGTGGAGCTTGGAGGGGGCCCGGGGTGTTCAGACTTGGAGTCGTTGAGTTGGGCAAGAATGCATCGCTGATGCCAAGTTTTATTTTGATGTAGGTCCATTGCGAGAGCAATCTTCGAGTGTGTGGCATTATGGAGGACATCCAAGCGGTTAAGATGGAATTCTCTGATTGTTATTGAGACCTGAACCCCACCATTCCTGAAACGATCTCTATCAGCCAGCACTCCTTGAAGCACATAGCTATTCATTAAAGATGGTTATCGGTGGGTCTGAGGTGAGAGCGGGGTTTTCAGTGGCACTCAACGAGGAGAGATCTTTGGGTAGCATCTAAGATCATCTCAGGTCGATGTTGTTCTTCATGTTGCTGCACAATTAAAACAACTCCTAGCAGTCTCACTGTATCATTTTAACTGAAAATATGTCACAGAAGAAAAAAGGCTCTAATGAACTGGACTCATAATACTGAGATACAAATCACGCAAAATCCCATAATAAATAAGCACAAAATACCTCACAAATTCAACAAAAGATCAAGGCAGCGCGATGAGAGTTAGTCATGCTCAGCTCCCTTTGGACCCAACGTAGCATGAAGCTGCTATTATCTCTGTGAAAGTCATATCTACACCCTATATTTTCCATTACTGAGTAGTCTGCCTATCTTGCAGCTTGAAATCTGCAGGATTTGTTCATGCAGCAGCACATGCATCAGTGTGTGGTTAAGCTGGATCTCATCTTTGTTGGTTACTTTCATGGCCGAGCGGTTGCATGCTTAAGTTAGAAAGCAGGGTCATTTAGATTTTAGGGATACATCACTGAAAGTCTGAATGTATTGTCAGTCTTTCAATGCTGTGACTTTGTATACCTTTGAAAATTGATTCAAAATTGCTTTTGTATAAAATGTCTAATATCTGAGCAGTCTTTGCACTGACCAAATGAAGCAGCAAACCTTTCTTGGTTCATTTCTGCCGGCTGTGACACAGAGGAGCTGACTGGTGGCTCATCTCGGCAGTAGGGGGCTCCCTTTTCCCTCTGGGAATTTTTTGTTGACAATCTCTCAAATGAAAGCAGTAACACTTTGATTATTCAAGGAGTTGCATACATTTTGACATTTTAAGGCAGAGCTAACAGTTGACTTCACAGCTTTTGTTCTGCAGAATGAGCTTTATGCATGACCAATACAGGATCAATATCCATACTCACTGCAGGTTTCTTGTATGTTTAATGATAAGCAAGTGTTATTCTTAGACACTTGTGAAAACATATGATCTTTACTTCTGTATCTGAGAACTATTTCTCAAACCAAGCTTTCTGTTTTAATTGAGTGGGATGTTTGCCAGGTAGGAGTTTCCCTGCCATTAATCTTACTGTGACTCTGAGTGACAGACCGGATTATCTACTAAAACTTTCAGCCACTTGAGACTGCTACTGATGTTTGGCTTTCAAGAAGAAGAAAGAGTGGGAAACAATTCCTCTGCAGGAAAAGAGCAGACGCTGGTGTAACCTAAGCATTGTGGAAACCCTCAGCAGCCATAGCATTATCTGGACAAACTAATATTTACCCCAGGACAGAGCAAACACACTCATATACTCTGGCTTTATTCAGAGCTCTGGCATTGTTGATGGATTAACTCTAATGATGAAATCCAACCTAATCTTCCCAGTTTGATCTAAAGGCTTCACTTCTGAGAGGGCTGCGCATCAATCACTTGCAAGTGAAATTATAAAGAAAAACTGTTCTGACAACTAAAGCTATTTATTTGTCAAAGATCCTGAAAAGTTTAAGTCAAATAGAACTTCACACATATGAATTTGTTGCAGACTAATAGGAGATCTTTGCTTACAACTGGCTGATCAGCTGCTTCTCCATAAATGTGTGCATCATTATCAAGACAGCCTCCCTCAAAGATGGAAACAAAATCAACAACAGTCTGCTGCTTTTTTTTTCTGCCTGTGTTCAGAGGGAAAGGAGATTTGCAGCAGTCTGAACTTGAAAAAGACAAGTAACGAGTTGGTTTGAAGTCCGACCACAGTGCGGTGAATCTCTGTTTGAGTCAGGTCTGCTTTGAATAAAAACTGATTTGCCCTCCCCCCGAAAAAATTTAGTCTCCAAAATTACCCACTCTGCAGAGCATTATGGAAAGCACAAGACTCAAAGGTCCTCCTTCCTCACCAGAATGTAATGAGAAACTGCTTGTAGAGGAGCTGCTTGTCATAAAGGCAAACACCTGCAATGAAGAGACTGAGGAAATCAATCTTCTTTTATCCCCCCTATCAACACCGAATAGAGAAACTAGATTCTCCTGACTGACCCGTTGGCTGCATGTGATGAAAGCAGAGACAACTGCTTCCCTGCTTGAGCCAGAAGGACGGATGGATGTGGGGAGAACCCAAGACCCTCATAATGTTTTCACATGAACACTGAAGAAAAACATTCACAGCAGATACTAATTGCATGAAGGATGCAGACACATCAACTGGGATCATTTTCCTATTGTTACAGTTTTTATAGTGCATGCTTCCTCTTTTTTAGAATAACTGCATTTTGTCAGCCTGACAGGCAGGCACGAAGAAGAAAATTATCAGACATGTGTGCATATATATATATATATAAGAAAAAATGTGTAATAAATAGAGTAATACGTTTTTTTTTCCACATATGCCTCGCATATCCATTAATTCTTGGTATTATGTAACTGACTCATCATTAAAAGATGCACACTGACAAAAACATCATGTTGTGGAAAATGGAAAATTACAGAATAACAGTGCTTGAGATAATTTACGGAAGGAAAACTTTTATTTTATTTTTATTCATTTATTAATACATTTTTTAATTATGAAGACAAAGACAAAATACAAGAACAGGACAAACAGGGCACAGTACACATTACAAGTACACAACACAAAGACATTTTGCCAGAGATTAGAGATTATGTTCCAAAATTATAATAGATTGCACAGAAAAATCATCCCTGTTTCCGAAAAGGCTTTCTGCCTCTTTAAAGACTTATTCATTGCATATTTAAGCTAATTTAAATTATATTCTTCTTATTTATATAATCTTTGATGAGTATCCATGGCCCAACAAGGTCATCAGTATAAAGCCCCTGCACGGCTGAGGCTGCACGTTCTATCACTGTTAGCTCTAAGAAGTCCTTCAGCCAATTATTCAAACAAAAACAATTCAGCTTTTGTACTTTCCTTTTCATCCAGAATGCTTTTATTTCTGGGCAATGCCATAGCATGTGTATTAAGGATCCTCTCTTTCCATGACCATGCCAGCACAGATATGAGGTATTAGGATTGATTTTATTCAACTTGTGTGGGGTTATGTGTGCTCAGTGTAGGATCTTCATTTGTATGAGTTTATATCCAACACATTTTGATTGGTAGTTTGTATGACGTATTATAGGTTCCCATTTAACTTTATCCATATGACTACAGTCATAAGTCTATAGAGATTAGATACAGTGCCACCATTTGTTACTATTTTTTCCAATTTATTATCAGTATCTTTATCTGTGGCTAATTTAATACCTTCAGATATAAGTTTCTGCTGTATAGATTTCATTTGTGAGTACTGTAGGAAACACAATTCATTAAAATTGAAATTAACTTTAATTTCATTAAATGTCATTAATCTTTCCTGTTTCACAAATTGCCATGTTTTTCAATATTATGATTTTTCCACTCTTTATTAAACAGTGTCTTTCTACCAGCAGTGAACAATGGGGTTTTCCATAATGGGCATTAAAGAAGCATTAATCCATTTATTGCACATTTCTTAAATTCATTGCATCCACTCTCTTACTCATGTACCTGGGGTAAGGCTACAGATCAACAAAACAAGAAACAATTTGCATTTTATCATTTTGTTTAGTCTGGTGTTTTCCTTATTCTAGATGTTGACTCTGAGTCAACTCGTCTGAAATGAGTGTCAAGTACAACCAATAAATTCTCACACACTGCATCGTGTTTTGTTAGATTAACATGTGCTTTTTAATGTGAATACATTGTTAATCCCTCAAATCAATGCATGTTCCCCCTCCCATAAATGGTGGAGTTTAATTGTAAGTAGCATAAAACAACAATACTCAAAGAAGAAAATGATGACTTTAAAATATTACTAATGAAAGAAATTGTATTAATGTTTTTAAGATAGTGCACTTAGTTTTGCCACTAACGTATATTTTGGTATTTCTGAAGCATGATATGTAAATTGTTGGTACACGTGAGTAAACTGACCCCCATTTAAAGTAAGATTCGTGGCTCATTCAACCTCTTGCGCAGTGAATGAAGACGGTAGCAGCGTAGGAGCAATCCACTTCTTTGCTTTCCTCGGCGTGTTTTCATTGGGTCAACCAGTCTGTCTGGCAGGAACAAACTTTTCTTTGAGGGAAATGTAAGCTTTCCTCTCAGAATGTCTCTGTTTGCATTCGCAGGTGGACCCAAGATGGCACCGTGGTGTATCCGTACAGTGTGGTGTTTTTAATGGACAAAGCCTCAGCATTCTTTGGCACATATCAGCCTCTGACTTAAACCTTGACGACTTCATGTGCGTGTTTATTTGTTTTTCTTCCATGTGACGGACAGCCTTGGATTTCACTTATAGAGTAGCCGAGACCTTGTTAACACAGTAATGGATAGCCCGGGTGTACGCAGAGACATCCTCTTCATTCTTGTGCAACAGAAGAGCAGGAAGAGAAGACAAGCACTTCCTCTATCACTCTGACACTCACCTTTTGTCTGTCCCTGCTAGCGGGTCACCAAGTGCTGCTTTCTGTGCTGTGGATGGACTTAATGGCTTTTCTTCGTCGTTTCCCATGAAGACGCACAAAAAAGGGAATGTTTCACTTTATATTGAGATGCTACTGTTGGACAAACCAGACTTTACTGTCAAGATACACAATATTTGGCACACTTTACCTGTATACTAGTTTTAGCATATACAATAACACGTTATGTTAACAAAGTTTATCTTGTGAACATGTTTGAAAATGTCCCCAGAGTTGTTCATATTTTGATCAAAATGTACAAAAGTTATTGGGATGTTAAATGCGAACCTGGACTTGCTGAGATTTGCAAGTGTGAATTAATATTTAGGTTAAACCCTTCAACATCACATATTTCCAAAGCCTTGATTAAAGAACTACAATATTCCTGAACAAGAGAACAAAAAGACAAACAGAAACTAAAAAAAAAAGTTTCTCATTAGGGTTCCACAGCATGGCAGACAGAGTATCGAGCTGAAAGACCGACGGCTCACTAGACATTTGAATGCAGTTTAAGCATTTGTGCAGAGGCCCACCTTGTGGCTTGGGAGCATGACTGGTGGTTGACGCTGTGTGCAGTGGAGGGTGATGACTGAAAGGATATCTAGGACAGCGCAGCCACCCACAAAGCTCCATATCTTGTCTGCAGAGGATTCAGGAAAAATCACACATAAATATGTTTGATTTTTAATATTTTATTTCCTTTTTTTGTGTCATTACGTGCTTTTCTCTCACTTCTCTCTCCCTACAATCAGAGGATTTGCTCTTTGACTTTGAACTAATTTTGGACAGAAGTATCTTTTGCTTCACGCTCTAAATCTTCAACAGATAAAGTCTCTGATATTTTTCTTAAAATCTTAACAAGACTGAACCAGTGTTACATTACATCACATTATATTGCAGTAATAACACGATCGAAAAAGGAAGTGTGTACAGTCATTTATTGAAAAATATTTAACGTGTAATTAAACATAATTATTTAAAAGACATGTGCATTACCCAGCAATGTTTCAGAATCAGCTCTTTTAGTACTCTACATTTAACAGACTCTTTAACACAGCATAAACTTCAGAGCAGGATTTAAACATTCAAAAAATCCAAGTCAGCAATAATAAAGTACGATAAATTAGTTCCAATTGTCTACACTTGACAAACTTGGATTCAAAGAGGTTACTTACACATGAACTCATCAGTAGATACTATAAAGCACAATGAAAAAACAATTGAACACTATGAATGGACCACGTCTTTACCTTTGACATTTGATGCTTTATGTGCATAATAGAAAATATTTCACTTATTATGGGAAGCATTTTTCATTGACATACCCACAGTATTTATATGTCAGTAAAGAATCCTTGTTCCAACTCTGCTCAGTAGTATTCAACCTTTCATATTTGAATAAGCAGGGAAATATGATTTGGTTATTTCTATATATGCGTGTAAACACAAAGCCCACATTTAGCAGGCCGGGTTGACCATAGTTTTCCTATGAAGGTTCAGCAGATTCAACAGAAAATACAATGCTTGTGTACATTGGCAGCGTTTTAAAAAACATCAAATCTTTTTTCTGTCTTTCTTACACCAAGCACATTGAACTCTAGTAGGAAGTGTGTTCATTTCCTCTTCCTCTTGGATGCACACCATGTTGTAATATTTTTTGGTTATTTCCATATTTCTGAGATGTCGTCTGGTCTGGCGTGTGGAGCTGTTCTCCCTTCCCTGCGGAGAGGCTATATCAGACCCTTCATTCACTCTAAACCCATGTTTTCGCCATGCCAGATTAGCAGCCACCCTTTGGGTCAATGCTGCGTGCGAGTGCTGAGATGTGAGAGGCATGTCTGGGAGAGAAGCACCCAGTAAGAGCAACATGCATGGTTCTCCACAACTGGCTCCACTTGATGTTCTTCAAAGGCTCTCGTCCTCCCTCTGACTGTGAACTTGTTTGTAGGTGACATCCACAACAGGACACAGCCCACCATGCTTCATAGGCCGCGCTGCTTATGAACAGACCAAACAGAAATATTGGCTGTTTAAACCTGATGATACTGTCAATACGGGAAAGGTCAAATGGTTATGTACATGTTTTATTTCATCCCGGATGTTGCTAAAGTCAATAGGTCATATGAGTTTGTGTTGATTTAGACATGAGCCTGCCTTGGTTATCGGCCAACAAGTTTCTTATATTCTGACAGCTGATAGGGGATGGCAGGTCTGGCTGGCGCTGCTGTCATAAGCGTTCAGGGAGTGGCAGAAGAATGGCATGGTCAAATGGTTGATTAATGACAGTCAGTGTTGTTTATCTATCACCCTTTGTTGCATTATCTCTCAGTGTATAGTGACAGCGTTCACCCCTGGTCCTCCTTCACTTCTGCAGTATTTAACAAAAGAGCAACAGGTTATGCATGGTTTAGACCTGTACTGCACGCTACTTTGCTATGCATCCTGTTATCTCATCTTTATACAGAGTCCATGCCACGCAATGCCCGCAAACTCGGCTTCTAGTTGTTTATATCAGACTATACACCTATTCCAGGCCCTGTTCACAAGCTTAAGTTATCATGATGACATTGCCTCAATTGATCTCTATTTTTGCCCTTTATTCATTTAAATATTTCAGTTTTACCTCAGGATCTATTTAAGGTAGCTGGTATAAAGCAGCAGTAGAAAAAGGGGGACCATTTCAATGGCATTGCAATTGGCAAAGAATCAAACTTCAGGTGAAGGATGAGTCTATGGATATTTTATGTTTTCCAAATCCAATGACGTAACCTAAAACTATATTTAATTGATATGCAATGTATTGATTTTGTATAATTGTATAAAAAGACAAACTGTATAATAATAATTCTTAAAAGAATAAGTCGGCCTGACACAATCATTTCCAGTCATAAATAGCATTGAATGACACTGAATGTGTGATTTTCCACAGCAGAAAAGAATCCCCCATAAATGCAATATTTGGTCCTTGTTGAAAATGTTTTTCTTCAACCAAAGAGTCTAATAGTTCAGGGAGAGTATTTTGCCTTTTTTTTAAAAGTGAAAATGAATATATGATTGAGGATATACACTTTTAAAGGAACATATAGGCTTACAGCTGAGTTCTACAGAAAGGATCACAGATATAGTGATTGTTAATTATTAATTAAATTGACAGTGACAAAAACATAATTTAACACCAACCCCTAAATTGTTAAAAAGAATTCAGTTATTTTGTCAAACCCAGGTATATCCCAGTTAATTGTGTACAAAATTGGATAAGTAAGAAAGCTACTGTTTTTGATATTCTTTCTAAACACTGAAAGGTCTGTTCTCTAATTTCAGATATCCAGCTGAGTTTCAAGCAGGATTTTCCCCCACAAACCAACAGACAGTACGGTGGTTAACCGCTCACATTTTTTGGAGACGAGTCATCATCTTATTATCACCTAATAAGAATGTGAGCCAAAAATTAGCATGAAGGCAACCCTTAAATCCAGCACCACATAGCTTCTTTTTTTTTTGGCTGGTAGCATTTGGCTTGCGTGTGGCAACAGTATACGTTTCAGCACACTTTAAATAAGTCACAGATGGGCAGTCAGGCAAAACATTAATGCTATAGTCTCTGTAAATTAGAGAGGATCCCTCTGCACTGAGGACTGTCTTTATGGCTGTACACTGATGTTCACTAAAATAGAATTCCACTGCAAGACTGCCGACAAAAAAAGGACAAGCATTCTCGGTTTGAGAAAATATGTCTGCTTTTATGGCAGTGTGTTCAAAGAGTGCATTTTAATTGTGTTTGCAGACGTAATTTCATGCTCTCTTAGTCATCTGCATACAATAATCAAAGCTGGGCTCTGCAATTCAATGTTAACCTGTGGTTATTATGTTTATTGCTGTATCCTCCAAGGACCAAAAACAGCGGCAGAATCTCCTGAGAGCAAATATGAAATGATACGTTTTCATTTAGAAAGCTGAATGTCATCATCATGTCTCGGTCCCTCCTGCTTTCAGTTCATCTGAGTGATGTGGTGAGCTGGCAGAGCAAGTAAGAACATGGGAGGGAGACATTTATCATACCGACTGCAGAGCTGTAACTTTGCCTGTTTGGAAATCCTGTGGACAGTCAGCAGGGGAAAAAAATCAATGGTGATTGCATTACAAGGATGACATCGTCATGGGCTCATTGCTTTGGTGTTTTACTTTTGGGTGGTAAAAAAACTTGAATGCATCACGTACAAATTAGTCAAAAACAAGAGTGAACTTTCCAAGAAATTCCCATTGTTGTCTTTTAGTTTTTCTTTGCAGTTCTCCTATTTTGTCTCCTTGCTCATCTAAATCTCAGACACTGTAAGTAATATGGCGGCAGCCATGAGAGAGATGTATTAATGACTTTGACAAAGATATCATAGCTGTCTTGCTTGTCAAAGACTGTGACAGGATCATGTTTCAGCAGTCTGTATGTTTGCATGCTCCATGTTTCTATGGTAAGTCAATTCATTTGTAAGTTCAGGCTTGGGCTAACAACCAGTTTTTCTTTTTGTTTGAGAATTTTGACTCTTTGCCAACTTGCCACTCTCTTTTTAAAAGGTTTCTCATCCATCTTTCTTTGCTTTTCCAAGACATGTCTGTCCTGCCATGTCGCCTGTCCTGGGATGCTCCCTTGTTGACTTTGAGACGTGCAAACAGTGAAAGTGTGCAAGAGTGAATGACTCCTTGCCAGCCTGAGGTAGTTTCCCCCTCGACACAAGAAGCACTGATAGAGTAGTGTCTTAATTCATACCCAGGAAAGTGTCCAATTCATAAACTGAACTTTGGTCTCTAAAGAACACTCAATCCTTCCTGTACACACGGTAGACACTGATGAATTGTTTGAAGAAAGTAGTGTTTGTTCTTTCCTATTTGGGAACATCTGTCACCATTTTACTTCTGCTTTTATTATTAATCATGCTTTATATCATATCCATTAGGATCAAGGAGGCCATGTCCTCTATCTAGCTCTCCAAGTATCTGTTTAAGCTCGTGGTGACACTCAAAGACTTGGTGATCACTGTACAGTGTTTAAGTCTGAGCAACTGCACACATGTAAATGGTGAATGGAGCTCGTATAGTGCTTTTCTGGACTTCTGACAACTCGAAGCACTTTTTACGTCGCATGTCACACTCACACTCTGATGGCTGAGGCTATATACGCTATGGGGCTGGGGCTCAGTTGGTAGAGTTGGTCGTCTCTCAACTGGATGGTAAGGGGTTCAATCCCCAGCTCCTGCAGCCACATGTACGATGCGTCTTTGACAAAACCTCAAGTTGCTTCCACTGCTTTGTCGGCGGCATATGATTAATGGGATGTGTTACTTCTGATGGTCACTTTGCATAGCAACCTCCTGGGCGTGAATGGGTAGGTGTGACAAGCTTAAATCCATTTAGCATTCAAAGTGACCTTCAGTATGAACTAATCCCATTCATACACATTCACATCAGTGTTGGAAATTTACTGTTTCCCCTAACTGCCACTGTGACTGGTGGATTAAAAAATATACCAGTCACTCGTTTTATTTTACCTGCCACTGTATTTTAACCAGTGGCATAATGTATCATATCAAGACTTACAGTATTCAAGTAACATATGAAGGGAAACTAATCAACTATTAAAGAAAATACTGACATGTTCTTTGTTTTGCTCGTAAAAATAAAAAAATGATTATTTTAGTTGTTGTATTTTTTGAGGCTGGTAAGAGTTTCCATTGCAACCTTGTTCCCAAAGGCTGACTCGTTTAGCTGATTTAGCTGCAAATTAACCTCTAGAGACAATATTATGTGTCGTTTAAAAATCATGTGTTTTAAAATCAATCTGTCACGTTACTTGTTACTTTTATTTACCAGCCACTGTGACTGGTTGGTTGAGCAAATTCACCCGTCACTGTATACATTTGCATGTATTTGGTGGGTGACACGTGCTAATTTCTCCAACACTGATTCACGTTCCACTTACATCAGCACTTCAACAATGTGACTTCAGAACTTGGGATCAAACCCCCGACCTTCCGGCGTATAGACGACTGACTCTACTGCTGATCCACAGCCGCCCCAAGATGTGTCTCAAGTGTCAGTAAACTTTTCCATGTTACACTCCAGAAAGCATTTCTAAACTCTATGAGCAGGTGTTTGTCATATTTAAGAGAGGAAGGTATGTAAAAGTTAAAAATGTATTAATATTACCTTTTAGTTATCTATAAATATACATCCATAAACTAAACAACAGGACTAAGTACAGAACAAAATTGTGGCAAACAATCTACTAATGTTGATTTAATATTTGACTGGAATTTTTTTTTTTAGCTGTATATAGTACAAGAAATTTAGCTTATAAATGAAAAACATAAATAGGATAAAAGACATGAAATAATAGCTCATGTGCAAAGTACACAAAAAAATCATCATAATGGCAATTTTGGACTAACAAGTCTCACGTCGCACTTCTCTTAAACACAGAAGTACACTAAAAGAATTAGAGAAATACTATGTTTTTGTGCTCTCTATCAATAGGAAACTACCATACATATACAGCAGCCCACCTGCTGTCCTCCCAGCACAGAGGGTCTGCAGAGCCCGCAGTGGGGGGTATCACTCACTGCCCTGATTGATGACCAGAGGTCCCGCAGGAAGTAACCCCACCACCATGAAGGAGTGTTTTCTGAACCCTGAGTGGTATCCGGGAAAACAGAGCAACTCCAGTCAAGGAGCGTGTGTACTCATAGGCCATCCTAATGTTTGGATACACTGACACACTTGGGATTTAGATGAAAAACAAGGGAAAGGAATCAGGAGCACTAAATTAAAGCTCAGAGTGTGCGAATATTTTAAGGTGGATCACAACACCTCTTTGCTTTAATGTTTTTTTTAAACCTTGTTTGTAAGATTTGAGCACCCTGTGAATATGTGACCTCTTTTCTGGATCCTTTCTCAGAACTCTAACATTTTTTCCAAACCAGTCATAGCTCAACAAAGTCTGCTGACCTATGAACCAGAATATTTACTGCTAGGCGTTTACCATAATGCTTAAATGTGTACATTGGGCATGAAATACATCACCTTTTTGTAATCATTTTGAAGCTACAAAACTTGGGAATATTACAAAATCACATTGTATGTAGTAAGGAATAATCCAGTAAAAGTATACAGTGCCTTTATGAACAATATTTCCTTGATTTTGAATAATTTAGGTGCAGATTCCAACTTTCCTCCACAGCTAGAGTGATGAAAACACAATCCAGATATGTTTCTGTAAATCCACAAAGTGAGTGAGTCCAAAAAAAATATCAGGGAGAACTGTTTGAATGTTTCACTGCAAGTGTTTTTTTGCAGTGAAGCTGGCTTGTAATTTCCACAATGAATTTATGTCTAAAACTCATCAGCACCTTTCAGAATTATTGAAATTCATCATTATAACATCTGTCAGCTTGTACCTTGTTTATGTACAGTGTTCAGAATTTTAAAGTTGGAGGAACAAAAACAATAAAAATTAAAATAGAATAATTTCACTTAACCAGATATAGTGCAGCTTAAAGAAAAAAAAGTTTAAGTATCCTATTTCTTGGTTAACAAAAAATCTCAACGGGCTTTTTTTTTTAACTATCACGGTGTTTTTATGATACCAAATTTCATTTTTGAAGATATTTTGTTGGCCAACAGGGAAGAAAACGTTACATTATATAATATCGTTGTGAAAATATTTTGAACTTCCTGATTACATTCAAACTCAGAAACGTCCATCTTACTCGACAACCAAATGTGCTGCACACAGTCTATCTGACCCTTCAATGATGCATTAAGTCAGAACAGAAGAGATGCAGATTTTTCTTTTTTGCTGGATGCCTTTTATCTCAGAGAATTCAGTTGAATAACAATCGTAAATTTGAGTATTTAGAATGCAAAGCTACCTATGAGAAACACACTGAACAATATGTATTTATTTTAATTATTATTATTATTATATTATAATAATTAAAATCAGGAATGTGATGATAAAAACTCAACTGTTCAGACAAGCCAGCGCTTTTATGCGGTTGCCTGCTGATTCATTTCAGAAAAATAATTAGTCAGCTGTAGGTCTAAAAACTCTACAGCTGTATACTAAATACTAAAACTCTCCGGAACTGTTAAGTCTAGTAAAAACGAAAACGTTTGAAGATTCCTTTTTTTTTTTTTTTAATTTTTTAAAATGAGATATGATAATTTAACTGAGTCTAGATGATCCCTACTGCGTCACCTTTTTCACGTAGTTTCGTAGCAGAAACGCAGCGTCTCCGCTAAAACGAAGGCCAAAAAAGTCACACGCAGTCTGTGGATCTTTTCAAAAGAGGCGATGATTTTTTATTTCTAATATCAATTATAGTTAATAATAACAATAGTGCCATATAACTACCTGATGTCATCTCTGTATCGCACAAATGTATTTTTAAAGCGTATGTATTGGACAGTATTTATAGCAAAACCCCCTGACCCTCACATGAAGCAAAGCGTCAATAATAGGTCAGAAAAAAAATGATGACACAGGCTATTCAGTGACGCAGAGTTCAGTCTAGTAAGAGGAGCTGTGGGAAGTTTTTTTTTTTTTTTTTTAATTTCTTAGATCGGGCACACAGCAAACAGAACAGGCTGCAGGAATAAACAGTTTAGAGAGAAAACAGATTGTAGGCTATAGGCCTCTTTGGGGAAAGTCTTGTAATTACGTGGAAACAGATCCCTGAGGCCGCATGTGGGTGGATTCGGACTGTCAGCTGCTCCCCTGTACCCACAAGTATTCATTAACGTGCATGATCAGATCTCTGATTCCCAGCATGGCAGGTACAAGTCACAGAAGCGATAGCATCAGCGCAGGCGCCCAGCAGGCAGGTTACACTACTGTTTTTTGTAAGTACAAGAGCGTACAGGACATGTACTTCATTTCAAGCCCCGAGTTAATTTGGTGCATATCTTAGATTCATCCCTTGGGATATATTCAATAATGTACTAAATGCTATTTATAGGCCTAGCCTCGCTTTTACTGTCATTGACGCCTGCAGGTCAAGCTTTCATTCAGACACAATCATCACTCTGTAATTTACAGTTGGGAAAATGCGATGAAAAAGGATGAATCATTCTTTAAGCTCTAACGAAGAGTCACTTTGTAGAGTCACTGAAACATAATATTTCCAGGCTAGCAAGAATAAAGATGCGATCCTGAAAGCACATTGAGTAAAAAAATAAAATAGTAAAAGCATTGCCCTCTCTCTCTCCTCAAACTTAAATGAATGCCAAAATGCCTACACAACATCCATGCATCCAAACCAACGTGGGGAAGAAACAAGCATTACGCAGCTTCGTGGATGAATAACATAAACTACAAGATATGGCGTGTAAGAAAGCCTTTATTTTTTATTATTATATTTACATTGAAATTATAAAAATATATAATTAAAGCTTTGGCAAATATTTTACATTTAGACAAATTCTCTCTTTGTTCACATCGTGGAGTTACTGAGAGTCAGATCATATCAAGTCATATTAGGTGGATTACAGAATAGCACTTTGTTTTCAGATAAAACACCAGTAACAAAATGGTTTGGTAAAATTGTACGTTTCTTTTAAATCCTGCACTCTCCGTGAGAGAATGTACAGCCAGACAACGTGAAATATTTCAATGAAGACATCAGACTTTCAACCAATGAGGGGAAACACCGATACGTCCATGCAATCTTACATTCATGTGGCCATGCAGGCCGACAGAGCTCTCCTGTGTGTGACTCTGAGCTACACACAAGCAGGGAAACAAGCCGCTAGTGTTCACACTTACTGTTGGAGTTGTTCAATGAGTTCAGTTTAATGGATGTTGTATTTAAGGTGGTATAAGTCCAGGTTATGATGAAGAGGTAGGGAGATTGAGTCCGTGCACGCTGTTCAAGTCTTCATGTTGCTGTTGTTGTTGTTGTTGTTGTTGTTGTTGTTGTTGTTGTTGTTGTTTGCTCAGGGGAGTGGGCGGCTTTCTGTCTCCTAAACAACACGATGAATAAATAGGTTACAGTTAACCTGCGCATGAAACGTCAGTAGAAATGATGAATCACTGCCAAAGACAAATGGCCTCCTTATAACGTGAGTTATTAAGCCTGCATGTGGAGTCATAGCATCTGAACCGTCAAGTAGACAAACAGTGCTTTTTTAACCGTTCATTCTGATGTGTTTTTGTAGTTTTTGTAGTTTACAAACGACCTTCGACCAAACGCTGATCAAGTCGTAATGTCAATATTGTGGGATTAAATCCTTATTATGTGCCTACTTCATTTGGGGATTTGGTAGTTTAAGATTTTCGATGTGAAATTACTGCAAATGAATATAAGAGAGAGAAATAATAATAATAATTTGCACTGCAAAACCCAACAGTAAAATAAAACAACTCGTTCCAAAGAAGCACTTAGTAACACTCAGTAGGCTACACGTCTATAGTGCTCACATTAAACTGCTCTCGGCCCCCCTCTCTCTCTCCACGCTGTGTACCTTCTCGGGCCTGATGCTTAAAGGTCATCGGTGATTGGATTTCCCCTGCGTGCATGCCCATCCCGCCGCCCGGGTGGGACAGCGTCGGACTCTGTGGCTGCCAGTGATGGTGGCCCGGGGCCACGTAACCACCCGCAGGCCCGCTGTACACCCCGTACTGGTTGGTGGGAGAGTAGGCGCATGCGGACACGTAACTGGACAGTGTGGATGAGGGCTGCAGGCGAAGAGAGATAAGACATGGATAACATTAGCTCAAACCCCAAACGCACAGCAATTAATTGAATGTGAAAGTGGCATCCCGTCGATCGAAGCTTTTATAAAAGATGGTGTATTTGGGGTTTAGAATTGGAATGAATAAAATTCAAGAAAACATGACATTTACCTTTATTAGATGTACAAAAAAGACTTAAAGAGCAGGCTATGAAGACACAATTATTTTGCCATATCAGTTCAACCCAGATTTAGGAAAGAGGCCTAATCAACGATAATCAAGCTCCGAAGAGTGTCAGGGTTAAATTGTTATTTAGGAGCATCTGTGGCCTTCTGTGACTTCTTTAAGGCTCTGTTTTATCACAGGTCTGCAGGCAATTCTAGTGAGAGACAAATTTATGAAAGGCCTTTTTCTCGTTTTGACACTAAACATTTTAACAATATATCAATATCAATTAACATATTTAATACATTTATCCATTATTTAATGTATGCATTTATATATTTTTACCTGGCCATATTTAATATCGCCGTCAATAGCTGATTTGTCTATCCCATTGACCGTGTGAGATGCAGGGAAAGCTGCTCTGTTGACGCTGCTCCAGTCCTCCATTTTTGGTCCGTATCCCTCCGCCCCAGTTATGGCTGATCAAGAGACAGGACTTCATGTCAATATGTACAAATGTAAAATTGCTTGAACAAACAAACAAAACAAATCAAAACAAAGAGAAAGACAAACTTATAACAACAGCGCAATAAAAAAGTAGGCCTTTGGTGTCCCATTTGGCTTTTAATTAATAATGTCAATTATATATTTACGAGTCTTGGGATAAGTCTGTCTTGGCTATAGAATATAGTTCCTTTTCAAAGCAAAAGTCCAATCTAAAAATACGTAATATTATAGTAGCCTAAGTAGCCTAAGTGTTACATAATTATATTTCTTAAATGTCAACCAATCAATTTTAAATGAAGGGCGTACTTGTTTTTAGAAATTAAGATGTTATATAAAAAAGACGTTGGTTTTAAGTTAATGTTAAAAAAATTACAAAACAGACAAAAAAGATAAAGAAAAAAAGCCGGCTGCTTATTAGCAAATCAACTCCTTTATTTTATAGTTCAATTAAAACAATTGTTAAGGCGTATTATGACAAATAGAGTCCAGAATTGTATCTTGTGTAACTTTTACTTGAGATTTTTTGTTTGTGCAAAATAAGTTGTAATTTTCAGAATTAGACTATCAGCTTCAAGCTGAATTTAATAAATTATTCTAAAAATGTGGAATTATATATGACTTTCAAGTGTTGTTAAGTATCGGTCCTAATGGCATATTAAATACACTCAAGGCGACTTACTATTTGTCAAAAACCTGACTAAAGGAGCAGAAGGGCAAAAGAAAAATGCCTGACTAGACTGCTTGAAGGATTGCGGGTGGAGGGGGTGGGGGGTTAGAGCAGGTGAGCAAAGTGTTTGCAAATGCACCATCCCATGAAAAGGCATATTGAGAGTGGGCTTACAGCTATCTGGCTGAGTGTTAAAACGGAGGCCTGTTCTAGTTCTAATGGACACCTCGCCCTGTTACAATTACTGCGTACTATACGGCAATCTATCATGCAGAATAACAACAGCGACATAGCTTTATTAAGCTCATATTTAAGAAGAGTGAGAGCTAAAGGCTGGCAATGTGGCACAGCGACGCATAGGCCTAACATTTCTTACGCAGCAGAGAGTGGTTGTGTTTCCCTCACCTGCAGGATCCATGAAGGCGCGTATACCGAGGATGTTGCTGACGGTGTGTGCAGAAGGCCAGGCTCTGGAAATGCTCATATGTCCCGCTGTCACCGGTACTCCAGGATGGCTGCCCATTTTAGTGCCAGTGGGCGACATGGTGTTGGGGTAGGAATATGGGTATATGTGGTTGTAGGAGAGCCCGGCCTGCGCAGAGGCCTGCTTGCTGCTCTCGTACTGGTTCGGCTGGGAGAGATTTCCAATCTTGTTGCGTAAAATCCTGCTGATGGAGCTAACCGACGGAACATTGTACTTGTCACAAACTCCATCTGCTAAGAGCCTGTCCCGGATCTCCCAGGCAAAGATCCCGGGGTCACTTTGTTTGTATTCCCTGATATTTTTCACCACGTTAGGCGTCGTGACCCGCGGTTTGCTTCCACCGATGGCACCGGGTAAGATGGAGCCCGTCTCGTTGTACCTCGCCAAAATCTTGCTCACGCAGCCGTGTGAGACTCGGAGCTGCCGGCTTATATCACAGGGTCTGATCCCGAGCTGAGCAAGCTCCACTATTCTTAACCGTATGGCATTGGGCAGGGGTCTCCCATTGACGAACACACCACCTAACTGGTTCACCTCTCCATAGGTTTGCTCTGCAGGAGAATAGAGAGACATGTGAAATATTATAAAGTTATTCCCAAACACATGAACTAAAACACAATCTCATCTTCCCGTCGCTTTAACGCTTTTCTTTACATAAATATAAAAAAAACAACAACTATGTGTTTATTATAACAGACAACTTCATATGTTTCAGCTGCATCAGTTTGACACAGACCATGTAATTTACACCATAACTGAGGTTACTTTTTTGGGCGGCAATCGCTTTTTGCAACTTAACACAAGTGCGTAAACTGTTTGGCGTGGTTTACAAGAAACCATTAGTGCACATACGACAACAAAAATATTAAAAATGGCGAGCATTAGGAATTGACACTCGGGTACCTTTCAAAGACATACTGTGATAATTGCTAGTGCTTTTCCATAAAAGATTTAAAATGGTTAACAGAAAATAATGGCTGTGAATAGAGCTGAAAATAACCTGTAAACATTTCAAGAGACTCTTTCTCTGCAACTTGAACAAAAACAAATGCCAAATTGTGTCCTTATGCAAGCGTGCAGTCTGGATACACGTCCATAAGCTTTCTGTCAGTGAAGCATCCAGATGGTAACGCAGGCTTACCCATTTGCCTATATGTTCCGAGATGGAAAATATAGGTGTCCGTTCAAATGGCTGAAAGCGTCCGAGCGAAAGCAGAGAAGGAAGGGGAACAGGAGGAAAGAACCCCAGAAGAGGAAAAAGAAACCCCTTAAAATCTCCTCCGAGTACAGCGCGCCCCCTTCCTCTTTGTTTTGTTGTTGAGCCGAGTCACTGAAAGGTAGAAGGGCACCAAAGTGGTCTTCATCCGATAAATGACAATTGGAGTTATCCCGGGGAGTCCAGAGTTTGCTGGAATTAATTTGACGCGTCCTCCACGTCAATCTTCGCTGTTATACGCCGAGCCTCTGCTTCGGTTTCATTGGTCGTCCTGCGCTGGAAACGCTGTCAGCCAATGCAAACCCCATCCGGTTGGAGCCGTGCAGCCTCCTTCAATATTTTGCATAGGGGAAGTGTCAGGAAGGGAAACGTTTCATCCAACATGCAGCCTTCTGGTGAGGACTTTTACTTGAAAGATTGACGGTTATTGAGACCTGCTTCAATAAGTTAGGCAACCAACGTTTCAAGCTCTAAATGTTGATTAAGTAGGCTATATCAAGAGTGTGCAAAACATGGATTAGAATTATGATTCATTGGTTTGTAAATGGAATTAATCAATCATTAAAACAAAGATAATTATCTTCTATTCATGCCACTGTGACGCTCATGAAGTGAATATTTTTTCATTTTGTAATTTATTTCCATTAGCTTTCCATCATTGGGTCATGGAAATGACATGGGAAATCCACCTCATTTTTAAAAACTGCAGATTAATGAATGCATGATTAAAAAGACTCATGGAAACAAAAATGTTCCCATTAAATAAAATCATCACCACTGACAATATTCAGTAGAAGACTTGACAGGCATGTTGGTTTACACTGCAATCCTACACATTTGTCTTGTATTTCATTTTTTTGTGACGATTTTAACATGATAGCATACACTACTTTATTTTCTCCCCCTGGTTTTAAAACGGACCGAAGGATTTAAACAAAAACTGTTGGACTAACTGGATGTTGAGTAGTCATATGACCCCAGAAAGAGAAACGTGCGCACCAGCAGCCTGGGTCTTTATAAGCCAGTGTTTGAGCATCAGACGTGGGAAGGGGCTCATGTAATCGATCCCTCTGTAGATTGCATCGCTCCCAGACTATGGGGATATCGACTGGATGCCGGAGACGAACATTATCACAGCATGTTCTCGGAGTTTCCTGTGCAAGTTTAGAAGGTATCGTTTATAAGCTTGCAAAACGTTACTTGTAAAACTTAACTGTCGACCCAATGGTAACAAGGTGCAATGCCCTGATCCACCCCACCCACCCTCCCACCCATCTCCTCCCTCTCTCCTGTCCACCTCACTCATCCCAACCAGGGGAAGCAGGATACACAGGCATCAGGTTGGGTTAGAGGAGCAGAGTCTTGGTGTGCGAGAATGTCGCCTTAGATGAGACAGAGTGATGAAAACTTTCTTTCATTATGGACGCTCTGTTTGTCTGGATTCTTGGGAGTGAAATCGGACATTGCTGGATTTGCATCCATGCAGCAGGAGTGTGAAATACAGGATACACTGGAAGAAGGGTCACTGTTGCTGCTGAGTGTACGTTATGGTTCTCACACCTATTGTCTTCCTCAGTCTCATTCTGTCCATGTCACTTTCTTTCACTCCCTCTGTTTGTCTGTCTGTGTCTCTGATTGGCTGGCTGGACTCCCCTCATCTGGACAACATAGGAATTGCACAAAATCTGCATGCAAGTGAACTATTAGTTACAGTGTAGGTAAACCGTTTTCTGACTGATTATATTGAATATTAATATGTAGACCCTTTGCATTTAAACTGGATGGATGGTAAATAACGCGGTTATACCCTACCCCTATATTATTACATTATATTGTTTTCCTTAGCGAGCCTACTTTATTGACTTAGTTTATTTTGCACATTGTGCATATTTCCTGTTTTGTAATTCAAGACATTATGTTTTGTATGCCACGTCAGTGTCTTTCATGCATTACTCGGTGTTTCTGATTGATTGTGTTAATTGAGCGACTCTGCGATCAACTAATGAGTTGTCTTTTACTCACTTGAATATGAAGATACAAATATATATTTAAAAGTTTAAATGAAATTGGAATTGTCAGGTCTTGACTTTTTTTTCTTTTCTTTTGTGTATTACCTTTCCAAGGTTGTTAGACAGATGGAAGTAGTCCTACATATTAACCTAACTTGAGTTCAAAGAAAATGTATTTCTGTTTGGTTTTTTATGCAGAACTAACAAACTCTCTCGGATTATAGGAGCAGAATTCCGCGCGACAGCGGATTTTATTTTTAACATTGTTAATTCATTCTATGTAGGTTAGGTATAGACAGTAAGCTCTATGTGCAAGGCACATGACCAAACCAGGTCAATGGTCTGGATTTATTACCATAATCATACGCTATTTGGCTTATACATTTTTTAAATAGTTTTTGAATTGATTAGTATTGCCAATGAAAGTCAGACTTGAATTTATTTTCTTGGAGTAGACTAATGGAGGCCTTATAAAAACGAATTACCAGAAATGAGATCGAGTGTAACACAGTAGTGCGGGAGGCCTTTTTTTCACATGTAGGCTACTTCAGGTGTGCGCCGGTGTGCCGTTTGTGTTTGGGTTCCTCGTGTGTGAGTGTGACCAAACATAAACAATCTCTAACGGCTCCCCTCATTTTTCAAGCTAGGTCTTTTAAGTGTTTCCATACAATATAAACCCGGATAAATAGCCTACTGTAGCCTGCTGTAAAAAAAATATTGCATTTTCATAGGTCCTAGGCCTATATTCCCCCACAGCCCACTGACTGAGGCTGTCCTTACTTTATTGAGATATCCACAAGGCTCACAGCCTGAAGTATCCATTGGCATTTCATCAGCAGAATTAAAAGACAAACTAAAACTGTAGTAATTTATCTTTGAATGACACCTGAGCCTTATAGAAACCAAGTCATGCTGTACGTAAGGCGTTTATGGAAGTTACGTAAGGACATTTTAAATCAGAGATATAGTCTAAATAGATTCGTTTTTATAAATATGGTAGTGGCGTGAAATACTGGACACCTACTCAAGGTTAAACGTATTTTTTTAGAGATATATAAACGACTGAAGCGTTAAAGAAGGATGGTAGTTTAAATAATGAGGCAATTGCATCCATGCACCATGTGTATTTTTCAATGATAAAATATTAACAGTTGGGGTAGGCTATAGCCTACTTTAAGCATCAGTCCCACATGAAGCCATCGATTTATTCGCTTTTAATGTAGTTTCATTGTTTTATTTATTTGGTTTGTCGAGAGATAAGATGGATAATTAATTTCCAGCTAATTCTCACCAGTCTTCAAAGAGTAGAATTTCCTCCTAAATCGCTTTTAGATGAGACAAATGTGAAGTCATCCGGTAGACACCTGACGCCCACAGGTGCACCGACCCCCGTCGGCAAATATTGGTGTTGGTTTTAAGTGTCATCAAAGGATTCACTTCCTCAAGTGTGCTTTGTCTTTAAAGTCTTAAGACACATTGAAGTCCTATTTTTCATTGTCTCTTGTGCGCGCGCGCGCGCGCGCGCGTGTGTGTGTGTGTGCGTGTGTGTGTGTGTGTGTGTGTGTGTGTGTGTTTGTACAATAATTATTTTAGTGATATTTAAGGGGACATTACACCAATGTGAGCTGGAGTTAATACAGGTTGTGTGTGTGTGTTGACAGGCTTGTTTTGTGAGCAAACCTTATACATAAGTAAACAAGTAAATAACTAACTCAGGCATGCCACTGACTTTTTTGGTATGAGAAAAAATGACCAAACAATCCGTAGGAGGCATGCGTTACATTTTAGTAAGAACCAACAGTGTGCAACATTTTGGACTATATCTTCCTATGTCTCATCAAAGATAACCTTGTTGAGATAATTGTGTCTTTCCATTTCAACAAAAGCAGAAAGAACATATTTCTATCAGACATGGTTTCAATTTTCTCTCCATGACTGGATGACCCATGGTGTTTTATTGAAGAGCCTTTCTTGTGCCTATAAGTTTTTGATTTAATGTTTGCGAGCTAAATGTTCTCAGGACTCAGTATGGGAGTTATTATGCAGGGTCCAGATTGTGTGCATTTAGCACACAAGGATCAACATGAGGCAAAAGGTCTAAAACAAAAAAGTATGTATTTGAAAACTTTGCTACTTGTAATTCCATAAGGACCCAAATCAAGTAGGTATAAAGCAAACTAAACTGACCTTTTTCAAAATCTAATTTTCTTTGCATGCTAGAACCAATACGTTGAACCTAAAGTTTCACATTCAGGCTGAAAATGTAATAAACCCTCATTGCTCTTAATTAGGAAAGAGGGCGAATCAATGTTTATTCTGGTAAATGCAAACCAAGCCCAACCTGTAAAGAAACATACTGATTCCTTGGTGTAAGCCCCCCTCCCCCCCCCCCCATCCTCTACAAAAAAGGTTTGTCCTCTCCTATCTGATCCTGAGGTGGTGATGTGTAGTTTCTTTGTGCTCCTGCTGGTGAGTTTCTGCTAAAAGGAAGTATGGAAGGCAGAAAACTCAGTTCTTTTATAGCTACAAGACCCACTCCGAGCTGCAGAACACGCCTAATGAGGGCGTGCAGCGGTGCCATGTGAGACATGCCAGCTTTTACCAGGCTGGGTAATTGCTTGTGACCTTCACTAAACACGTCTCATGTGTCTTCATGTTCTGAGCCCACTTCTAATTGTTACATTAAAGGAGATGCCTGAGGAATTTGCATGTGCCCTGGCTGTTTTGGGGGAAAAACAGATGAATATCTCAGGCTGAATCTGAAGGGAAGTGGCAGCTTTATGTTTGTGCATTTGTTTGTTTTGGCTTTGTTGTTGCATGTAAAGAAAATGAGTTGTGGAACTCTTCTCAGCGTTTATGATTACTCACAATTATCCCATTAAGGAAACAAATACATCATTTTAAGGTTACATTATGTTTTTTATTAAAGGGCTCTTTAACTTTTTTCCCCTTATGTTGACACATTCTTTAACTACACATCCATAAGAAACACTGACTTAACAAAAATGGCTGGGTCCAGTGTGTTTTAATTTCACTGGCTATCCATGCGCATCCTTGACAGCTTTGTTGTGTGTTAAGGACAAAGTTTAAGTGGAAACACAGGAAAATACAAAGGACTTTTTTTTTTTTTTACATCTGCTGCTTGAGTTCAGAAAACATTCAACACAAAAATGTGAACAGACTTCAATGTTGATGTTTTCAGCCGGACTTCTGATCTGCTGTTATGAATTGTGGTGATATTCAATGAATACGTGGTGTTTCCCTTTTCTGGAATGCACTGTGATGCATTCAGATGTACTCTCTTTAATGCAAACTACCACTGAGGATCAATAGGAGTCTAACAGTGAAGCATCAGTCAGTGCTTCAGCCCACAACACAAGAATGAATAAATTTTAGCACTGCTGTGATTCAGTCAGTTTAGATAATGACACTAATCACAACAGTGCTAAAATGTAGTATATCTGCACTATCTTGAGTGTAAAATTGCTTATTATTAGATTACCCGATTATTATTTTTTGTTTGTTTAATTGTGAGTTTTGTTTCACCAGCAGCTCTGCTCAACTTGACCCAAACTGGACTGTTGTCAAGCAACAGTAAATGTTAATGTAAATGTAATAAACAAACCACTAATTAAGATCATGATGTAACATTTCTGCTCCTGTAGTCTAGTACACTGTCACCATGTAAGCAACAGTGTATAATGCACATCAGGAATCTTGTTGATTTAAATAAGACCACTGTACTTATCATCATCTTCACTTTATTAAGATGAAAATGTGACTTCTAAAGGAAGCAGTAACCATAAAGTCAGGAAGATGATGATCTGTTCTGGAAATGGAAATGAAAAAGATAAGTAACGCACCATCAGTGATAAGTATACACATGTTAACATCTGTTATCAGACAGTGGTCACTACGATAAAGAGTCAAGGTGTGACCTCTGAATCAGACATGGCTTTAATTCACCATCACAATATAGATAAGGATCAAGTGATAGTAATGTATTCTACCATTAAAAAGAGTATGTTATGTATTATATGAATGTTTTCCATTGATATGTCGCAGTAATATAAAATGTGATTTATTCAGATAAGGTTCAGGCATAATTTACATTTTTCTTAAAGGCAGGATTATTTCATTTTTCACTCAAATGTAACTTTCACCTGTTTTTCGTTAACGTTCATATCATGTGCAGTACTGCTTTTGATTTCATGTGCAATGATTTTCATAATTTTCATATGTTTGACTAGCATTTGCAATATTCCTTTTCCATAATCAGCTTCATCATGTTCATTAACATGTGCACAGGTCCTTCACAACACTATTATTATCTTGAGTTATATCATTTTTCTTTATTATCATGTAGTATGATCAGTGTGATCACTACCTGGAGCCTGCATAAACAGAACCTGTGTCTGTGTCTGTGTCTGAACTGTCAATACTACTGCCATTAGTCACATCCATGTACTTAACTTACTCTGTTGCATAACTTATACCTCTATTTATCATTTCTAGGCGTAATTTATTTAAGTTTCCCCGTTATCCACTAAATAATTTACATTATAACATTGTGCATGGTTACTGGGGAATGAATTAGGAACTACAGTTCACGATTAGATAATAGATAGTGAATAACTCTTTTTCACATTTTGTAGAGAAGCTGATGATTACTGAACAGATAATAAGGTACACAACATTGTGCATACTAGGGAACAAAAAATGTACTAACTAATCAATCAATCATTCAATGAATCAATCTTTATTTGTATAGAGCCAATTCATAACAAGTGTAATCTCAAGACACTTTACAAAAAGCAGACCTTACTCTTTGTTATGTATTATTACAAAAGAGCAGGTAAAAAGACCATACTCATTGCTATGTTACAAAAGACAAGATAAGAAACCTTACTCACTGTTATTTTACAAAGACCCAACTTTAATCCATCATGAGAACAGCACTTAGCAACATTTAGCAAAGTTATAGTGGCAAGAAAAAACCTTCCTTTTAAGAGGCATAAATCTCTGCAAAACCAGGCTCATGATGAACAGCCATCTACCGAAACTGCACAGGGCTTGAAAAATGGGATAGAGGAAGATGCAGGCAGAAGGATATAGGGGCAAACCCGGGGTGTCCATAGCAGCAGCCTACCCCACCAACGATCCTGAGGAACCTAGGAGAGCTCAGGAGCTCCCAGGAAAATGTGTGGTTAGTATAACTGAGATTTACAGATAGTGACATATGATGTGAAAGCACAGAGAGAGAGAGAGGGAGAAATAGGAGCTCAGTTCCCGCAGGAGTTTAAGCCTACCTCCCGGACCCTGACAGGTAGATTCCAAAGGAGAGGGGCCTGATAACTGAAGGCTCTATACCTCCAGTATATTTAGAGGCCGTAGGCACCAGGAGCAGGCCTGCATTCTGGGAGCGTTCTCAAAGAGTAATACGGCACAATTAGCTCTTTAAGATAAGATGGTGCTAAGTTAACCGTTAGTTAATTGGTAGATATGTGAGTGATGCCTCACTTTACTTTAGAGTACACAAAATAAGTTAAATATGATGAGGTAATGATTCAGCACTGAACTGCCCACTAACATGCCCCACCTCAGTCTCTATTAAGTAATCATTTGCTTTATAGAAGTTGATGAGAAGTTACTCACCATATATCCATTAACTAATGGTTTACGAGTAGCTAGTCTCTCTTTAGTACCTATATGCAAAAGGTGTGTACCTTATTTTTAAGTGTTACTTAAAGCAAGTAAACAGTTTTTATAATTTATTAATGCAAAACGTTCTTATTTAGGCTTTGACAGTTTGACATATTATTTTAATAGGTTTAAAAACATTTCATAAGGACCTGTTGTAGAGGATGAGTCACGTTAACAACGTAAATTATTTTAAAAACAAGTTCTATTAAGAATGATACTTTATCGGGGCTAAAGGAACATTATTTAGTACAGCATTAACACTCATGCTAAGTCTATGTAATCCTAAAGCTTTTCTGGGCATTAGTACATGCACCTTTTTTTAATCACGTGCTTGTTTGTTGTTTTGTGGCGGAGCTTTGCTGCACTGGGTCTGTTGTCAATTAAGAAGAAGAACCCTAATTACTTTTAGAGCACTTCAGACTCCATCGACTGCTGCTGCTGATTCATGCCTGCCTTACTTGGAACCCAGCCCAGAGAGTCCAGAACACTGGGTCACATGTGGAAATCGACATTAACCATGTGTGTTTATAATTTATTGTTGTGCTGTATATGATTTTTTTTTAATTCCTTTTTGCACTTCAGAATTGTCTCATTGGGTTACCTCAGTTAGCCTTCCGTTTCTGTACTTTTATTAAGGTTTAAAGCACATGTTATAATATCAAGCAGTGGTTCCTCAAATGACCCCTGAGCTGTAACCCTATTGTGAGTCATGAGTTGCAGCTTCAGTGTAATTCTCTGCCTCTACGCTTAAGAATGCCAGACACATAATGGAAAAGTCTTGCGAAGGGACATTCAAGGACTTCTATTGGAGGCAGTGTGATATCGTTTTCCGCCAAACCAAAAATCAAGGCCTCGGATGGGCCTTTTTTATGTCAGGGATAGGGGTACTGTATACTTTCTGACAGTTGCTCCTTTTAAGATTAATGGGCTTATAAAAACCGTGTGTCTTCTCCCAAAAGCCAAGCTCAATATCAGTCAATGTTACCAGCATAATAGTGCCGTCCTGACAAAGAATTCTCAAAGACAGATTGAATATTGATGTCACAACACAGAGGCAGTGTCTTTGCACATGTCAGTGTGCATTCTTGAATTGATTTAATTCAGACAAAAGCATGCCTGCTAACTAATATGAAGCTACATTTTCACAATGGCTTTTATATTTAACAATGCAATTAAGTAGACTGCATTTAGAAATGTTAAGATCTATGTTCATTGATTTACCAATAAGGCAGAAAACCGCATGAGCTACAAGCCATCTGAGCTGCTCTTCATCTGGAACCCAAGAGGTGCAGGGACATATCCTTGTACTCTATCAGTGCACTGACCTCACTGAACCACAGCCAGATGCTCATAAATACATTCCCTTATTTCCACCCTTGTGTGGATGCCAGTTGGGCCGGGAAGTGGGTTTGTTTTGGGTGCTCTCAGTATATTCCAGCCAGAGCCGCACTTTCACGTTCCTCATTGGAGAGCTGCGGCGACTTCCTGAAATGCATAATGTATTCCTGCTTGTGGTCGTCTGTCATGGAGGAGATCTGCTGAAAGCTACCTAACTCCACTCCAGTGTCTGCATAATGGAGACCTGTTTGTCCCAACACCCATGGATTAATCAACTGGACGTCTTTGCTCCATGGATAATACCGCTGCACTGTGCAAGTCCAGGTTCAAGGATGTGAGTGCGAAAATGGACTCTGGTTAAACGAGCAGTTAGGCCGGCATGAACCAATGTCGGAAAAGTCAGCCCACATGATTACTTTTTAGCCACATCTGCACACATCGCCTGTCAGCTTTTGAAATATGCATGTGTGCTTTACAGATTTCAGGAATCCAACTTATCTCTCATCAGCTTTCCATATTTAGAAAGAATAACTCCGCATTTTAAACGCTAATTATGAAGCATTTATGAATGAACTGTGTTTGAGTACAATCAGGGCTCACAGTGTGAGCTGGGGTTCAGTTCAACCTACAGCAAAGGAATAGGGGACCTTAGCTTGCTCATACTGGTGGTGAAATGTCTGACATGTTTGCGCTGAGTAGGGACAGACAGGCCTGCAACCAAGCCTGGACTTGCTGGCCAAGAAAAAGCCCCTCATAGCTCTCCCATTTTCCTCAGCATGCCTCTTCCTGAATGAATGCACCACCTTATCTTGCACTCAATCGCTTGCTTTACTATAATGCATGTGTGTGAGAGTATGTAACACCTGTATGTAAATCCAGTTTTACTTTCTGTTGTTTGACCTGTACCTGATGCTGCCTTCAGTAAACGTACTGTACAGTATACTGAAAGTGTAGATTAAAAAGTAAGTTTGTAGCAGAAATGCATTGTATTTACAATTTAGCAATAAAAGTCGTGGAGGTGAAGGAACAGGAAGGTCAAATGAGGTCAGCACATAACAACACATAGCCTACACGTCGGTATTAGCCACTAAATGTACTTCAAAGTAAACATGCTTGTTTGGCCCTTGTGAAAATGATTGTGGAGAGAATTAAATGATTAAAAATAATTATCAGCATATCCATTTAGATGACTTCACATTTGGTAAAGAGTATAGCCAGTGGTTCCCACCCCATTGGTCCCCTCCTTGGTGGTCAGAAGATATTGTATATCTTTGGCCATGTGATTTTTGCTGTTTTAAAACATGTTGACTGGTTTACACTCCTGGCATCAAACACTTAAATAAAACAATGCATGTGAGAATTTCAGAGGTTAAATAACTTTGTGGTGAAACTGCTTACACCTAGGGCACACTTCTTTATTGTAGAAGTTCTCAAGCCCAACAAGTTGAAACCACTGGTTTGATCTCAAAACCTTGTATTTTCTGAAAAACAAGCTGGGTAACACTTTAAATGAAGGTCACAGTATTCACCATTAACTAGTTGAATATTATCACGCTAATTAGTAATACACTGGTTGCTTATTGGTTATTATTAAGTGCTTATTAGTACTGTTTGCCCTCAATACACTATCAGTTACTGCTGGTTGATAATAAGTTAGGAAGTTGTTTAACATGAATTATGATCTTGATGAGTAAGCAAAAACATATAAGATCATAATTCATGTCCAACGACTTCCTTAATTACAATCAATAAGCAGTGATGAGGAGTGAAATGAGGGAAAACGCTTAGAGAATGGATTATTAGCTTTAGATTATGGTCAGAGTAAGGTACTAATAAACGCTTAATAATAACTAAGCAGCCAGTAAGCTACCAGCATGGTGACGGAGAAGCTTAAATTAGCCTCTCATCTGCTAATAAGCTAGCTAGTATTAGGTTGTTACCTATACGTTGCAAGATTTAAGATTTAAAATATTAAAAGTTAGATACATTGTTTTGTCACATGCTACTAATTAGCATGCTAATAAGCAACTACTTAATAGTGAATAATGTGACCTTAATGTTAGTTGTTACCAAAATCATTAAATGCACAAAATATCTGCTGCTTTAACTTCTGTAAGATGATGGATGGGTTTTCTTTGAATGTGATTTTTTTTTTTAGGCTTTACTTTCACTCTGGACTTTGTGTTGATTTTTATTGTTTTACAGTTAATGACATTACATTTCTAATTAATCATGTATCTAAAATAAGTGAGAATTAATTTTTATTAGTATTGAGTAATCAGGGATGTTTTTCCTTCCAATAAATAGTCTGTTACTTTTTCAATGTCAGGGGAAAAATTTAAATGTCTAATAATTCTTTACAAGAAGTCATGGTTACATCTTCAAATAACTTGTTTCGACAAAAGTCCAAAACATAAAAATATTTGAGTCCCAAAACAGTGACAGTCTCTTAATCCTAATATCTAAGAAGCTTTTTGTTTGAAAACTGAGCGCACAAATTCATCAATGATCAATCACATTTTCAAACAACTGCTGTTATTGACTATAGTACTTCATTAGTAGTAGGAGAACATGCAGTTAAAAAGCATAGGTGAGTATTTTATTAACACCTGCATTTATCATTTAGGAATAATAATAATTTAAATGCTTCACACTGTGTCACTTGAAATAATCATAAATCTAATCATCAGTCTTCACAGAAAACTTTCTCTGCACTGTTTACCAAGTTGACAACTTGTTGCTGCATCCATAATTTCTGGTTTTAAGATACAAGCAAGATCATGTTTAATGACGAATTAAGTCTTGTTGAGATCAGTAATCATAACAGCTGTGTATGTGGTGGGAACCACATGTGATGAAGATATTTGCTGGTGCAGATTTGAAAATGTGGAATTATAACCATGGTTGCTCAGTGTCATTGTTGATGTAATTGCGTACACACATATACAGTTGATTATGGGTTTGCTAAAAGTTCTTTGTGAGCTTTCCCAAAAAATGATAAATTAAGTGCTAGTTAATTTAGTTTTATGTTGACAGATTTTGGTCATTAAAGAAAATGTGTCAGTGGAAAGTCTGAAGGGGGTGGCATTACGTTGTCAACAACTGTGTTGATAAATCAAAGCAACCCTGCTCTAATTCCTGATATAATTATCTCAAAGGAAAAGCTTTTGTAGAGATTTTAAAGTGAGCCCATATGCTGCAGACCACAACCTGTTGCCACATCTTCAAAACATCAGTGATGGAACTACAACTCCAACAGAAAAAAAAACATGCTCCAGACCTCCTGTCTGAGACAGAGAAACAATTACAACATCAAATAGAGAGCGTGCAGCATCTTTCAGGACCATAGGGTTCAGACTGCAGTGAGCAGAGATACTGGCTGAGCGCCTCCTCCAGCAAAAGACAAGGCAAGGATTTCCCCATGACACAGTGTGCAGGTTTCTCATCCAAGGATAGGAGGAAAAACACAGAGAAAGTGTATTTTTGCATTTCTGTTATTTATCACTATAATGATCATAATTGCTATAACGAGGTGATAAAACATTCATTCTATCCTCCTGTATATCTTGGTGTTTTTAATAATCAATGGACTACTCTTTTTTTTTGGTTTTGCTTGAAGTAATGTCAAGTCCAAGGCGATGAAAGAAAATAAATGACTGAAGACAAAAAGAGTCAGCCATCATGACTTTAGTATATAAACTGTTCTCTGGTTTTCTTCCTCGCTATAACTCAGTCTGCACAAAATATCAGTTATGTATAGTTTTTTCATTAAAGGGGTTATGTAATGTTTGCATTTTGAATACATCAGAGATTCAAACTTTCTGAGATGATGCATTTGTTGCAACATGTCACAATAATTTCATTTATAATGCAAAAGTCATTTTACCTGTCCCACTATAAACAAAGACATGGATGAATATTCATTCGACATATTTATACACTCTCCCTGTACCCTAGAGACAAAAGGGAGAGAGAGAGAGAGAAAGAGAGCAAGAGAGAGAGAGAGAGAGAGTGACACAGCAGTCATTTGATCATGTAGCCTTTTTAAATTAAGTTTATCAGTGAAGTGTATGAACTGCACTACAGCCTAAAGTGTCAGTAAACAGTGACACTCAGTGTGACTGTTTTCTTAAATGAGTCCTCTCCTCTCTGCAAATGTATTGAGATATGGAGATATATCCCTTTATCATTCCAAGTTCATCCTCAGCCTTGCACCTCGTGCACCTTTTCCAGTGCACTTTTGCTGAAGATGTAAAACTTTGGAAACTAGTCCAAGCAAACCTTAATGATAATGAATTTCCAATTTTGTGTAGTATATACAGTATATGTAAATGTATTCATGGGAAGATTGTTTTTAGGTCAAAAAAAGGGGCTATGTTGTTCATATTGAAGTAAAAACGTCACACAAGTCAATAATAAGACTCCTTGATGTGTTTTATATAGCCAACATTTATTTCAATATTTGAGAGTTCTGTGAGGAATAGGCCATGTCAGGGAAACTGATACCTTCAGAACAAATACAATGTTTTTCTTTATTATTCATAGATTCTTTTGGTTGTTTCCGACATGACTATTCCTTTCGGTCTGGTAGATAACCATGGCCGACAACCTTACAGTGAACCTTCTGTGCCTTGCATGACCCACTTTTTCCAGTAGGTAATAACGTAAAAAACACATGTTATCATTGCACCAGGAAACAATTGGCTTATTGTCCAAATACTGTACTGGAGAAATACATGCAAGGGAAATAAAAACAGTGGCTTAAGTTTTCTTGAACAGTTATTTACTTGTTTGGTGATTACCTGATAGTATGGAATAGTGCTGTGGAGCATTTTCTGAAGTCGTTCAGCTCGGACAAGTAGTGGTTACAGGGAAAAAATAATGTAGGATTTACATCATGTGCATAGTTATCAACCTATTTAGCTATATGCATATTATATAGCCTACACTCACCTGCATCTTTATTTATTCATATTTTCCTACTTGTAATAAAGTGAAAATAACACTGTCCTACAAATAACGCTGTACAGTCCGACAACATAAGATACGAATCATAAAAATAAGTCAACACCTTTCCCAGAAACAATTTTAGAGTGTTTTACTCACATCTACACAGGAAATATGATTCATTTCTAAAGAACCACACACACATAATCCACCTTCAGCTCCTGTATCATAACTTTACACCTCCGTATGAAGTGCTCATAGTGGGCGAGCTAAGCCGGTGTCAGCTGTATTTCTTCAGCAGGGCTGTGACCTGTCAACAAAGACGGAACCCTCTGAAAGTGATACTCACTCCTCAGAGAGCGTTTGACTTAACCAAGCGAGACGTTATTAGCATTCTGGAGTTAAAATGTTTGAGTTAAAGCTGAAAATGGATTTGTCACTGTCTCCTTGTCTTTAGATGACTCATTCCGAGCCATTCTCGGACCTCTTTCTCTTTTTCCAAACTTGAGCTGAGACAAGTGCCAGCAAGTCGTGGAGGACAGGTTTGATTGGCCACTTTTAATAGTTTTCTTTTTCTCTGCATAGCTACACATCAGGGGAAAGAAAGATGACACATTCTCAGGATGAACTGACAAAAGGAAACTTTTGGATGACTTTTGAACCTTTTTACACAAATGTATCTAATAATGTAATTATGATTACTTCAAGATATGTAAAATTACTGCCAGAGATTAAGTAAACAATGTAACAGGTCCAACTGTACAGAGGTGAGTAAAAACAGCGGCTCATTACTTTTAAACGATGGCTGTACAAAGTAATGGTAGAAATGTAGTGAAACACCTATTCCTTAAGTCAGTGGAACTGGACAAACTTAAGGGTGTTCCCGTCGCATGTGTCTTTACTTCATAGCACTCTGGGTCATATCAAGTTCTCCAGGAGAATGCAGATAACTGCGATAGCATCAACAAGATGGTGCAAAGTGATGACATGTTTGCAGAATCAGCCTGTCTAAGGAGGCGTGGGTCACGGGTGACTGAGAACACGTAGTCGGCCGATCATGTCATCATTGTCAGGTGTCGAGACGAAGGCAAAGTTTCTCGCTTTTCTCTTGAGAAAGTAACAAATGCAGACAAAGTGTTGGGGGGTAGAAAATGAGAAAATGTCATTGGTTTTTATAAGAATTAAAAGAGCACTAAAATAACTGGTGGGAATGTCAGACATATTTGACTGTCATATCTTGACTTTTTGAAATTTTCAAAGAGTAAGTGATGAAGTATAGTAGTCTTGACAATGCTTTACCTACTGGTATAACAGTAGCCACAAATAGGATGTTCACCAGGTTACATTTAAACAAGCTACACTGGCTGTTTAGCTACTTATCGAACTAGTCTTGCAAGATTAAGAAAGACAACGTTGAGAAACTTTTTTTTTTTTTTTTTTTTTTTTTTTTACAGGAAATTCTTGTATGGCTGGTTACCTTTTGTGCCATAAACTCTCATTGGCTCATCCATCTTTTTTTATGCAACATTTTTTTCTATCTTACTAAACTTGTTTTTTCACTCCAGAGATCTTGCCTCAAAGAAAAAGTCTGGTAAAAAAAACACAAGGTATTATTAATCAAACTTTGAGCCCTATATACCATTCTCTGTGCCACCCTCTGGTGTGTTTACAGAAAACAACAACATTCTTAACTTATACCAGGATACTTTAGGTAAGACCTCAGCCATTAAAGTTTTACTGTTTAAAGATGATCAAATTATTTTTCATGGAAGGCGTGCAGCTAAAGAGTTACAGGTTAATGTTTCAGTAAAAAAAAGAACAGTTGCAACAAACGTGTATGAGCCCATCATCCAATGCAAAGCACCTTGAGTCGTTTGTTGCCATTTGTCTGAGCATTCTGGCTCCTGCGCACAGCACACTCGGATGGATGGTGAAGTATTATGAAAGACAGAGGGATACAGAGATGGGGGGCAAAGAGGGGGGAAAGAGAGCATGACCAATCTTTATAGGCCGATTGACAGGGCAGAGACCTTGGCGTGAACTACCCCCTCTTTTAGGGGGGAGTTTACATATAAACACCTTCAACATGCAGGTGGAAATATGGGCCAGAACAGGTACATAAATAATCCCAGTGTGGCGTTGTGGACATTTTACAAACAATGGAATGTTCAGATAAACTTGGATTTGAATGCTCCGTATATAGAAAAAAAAAATTCTACCAAAAACGGCATGAGAAAGTAAAACCTTTAAACAATCAGACAATTCAACAACACTACAGACACACATATATACATGATAGGCCTCTGTTTACTTGTAATCATTAAAACTAGTAATACAAGTGATTAAGGTCTGCAGAGGCCGGTCTTTGTCATCTACCTGTCAAGTCTGTTAGTTTGTTGTTATTTTCAGCATTTTAACATAAGCATCCCCTGCGTGTCTGCGTTTCTTTGTACAAACACGCCATCGTCTGGCCTGAAGTGGATGTTGCTCACTCTATCTCCCTCTGTCAAGAAACTCTGAACTTGTTTCATTTTCGCCAAATGCTGACACGTGGAGACTCACTTGCACGGCTGATTGTGCCTTGTTCCTCCATCATGCTTTTTGCTGGAATAATGCCTGGTTTGTTTAGTTTGTTGTCAACGTTTTAAATATGCATCCAATACTTATTGTTTGTGTTGGTTTTTGTCAGAATTAAGAGAATGTTGTTTTACACGATTAAACGTCATGTTAGTTAACTTAGGAGACCAACTCATGGAGTGGTCATGGCTGTATTTTTGCCAATGACTTCCTGTTAGAAAAGCTCTCCCAGTATGTGACAAAGAAGGAGGGACATTGTGTTCCTTCATGACTCTTTTCCTGAATAGTCACAATAAATTGTATTGATTATTTAACATCTTCATTTGTGTCCTTGAAGAGAAAGAAAGCACTGAATCGTAGAAAATTGTGATGCGTTTGTGCTTCATCTGTTCAAAAACCTAATGAAAACTCCATGAGGAAGTAGTTTAAACTGGTTATTAAACAGACTGAAACACATACTGCTGCATCTTTATCAGTCAGGACAGCAAACAAGACAATTAGTGATAAGGCTGACTTTATCTGTGTTGTCATTTTTAAAGTCTGTAACCACTGCAACAGGGTAGGTGTCAGAGGAGATGATTTACAGCACATTAAAGAAGAGGCTTTTTTTTCATTTTCCACAGCAAATATTAAAATATGGTAAATGGACTTGAGCTTGTATTCTTTTCTAGTCCTCTGACTACTCAAAGCGCTTTTACACCGCAGGTCACACCTACCCATTCACACACTGATGGCAGTGGTTTCTTTGCAAAGTAACCATCAGAAATAACGTATCCCACTCATGCACATTCATACCCTGCCAATGAAGCAGCAGGAGCAACTTGGACACTTCGGACAAATAGCTGCAGGAGTTGGGTATCGAACTCCCGATCTTTTGGTTAGGAGGTGACTACTGACTAAGCCACAGTCGTGATACATGAGTTGCATGATGAGATATTATGTCAGAAATGGATCTACTTTTGTTATGATTTCCACGTTTGTTTATTTCTTGTTGTTGGTTCTTAGTTTGATTTTGTCATTTGTATCCTCGTGTTTCTCTGTTTCCTGTATATCTTTCTGTTGATAATCCTGAGTTTAGCTTTCAGTGTTTCTTGTTTATTTAGTCGTTTATTTCCCTGTGTATCATGTCGAGTGTTTCTTCCTGCCTCTATGTTTTTTCCCTCCACTTTTGATTGCCCTGATTGTCTTCACCTGTGTCACTATAGTCTTACCTGTGTCTGATTAGTCAGTGGTCCTTTCCTCCTGTGTCAGTTCATATCTTCTTGTGGTCTCGTGTGATCTCCAAGTGTTGATTTTTCCTGTGGCTTCCTTTGATTTGTTTTACCGTTTTGTGGAATTTGTTTTTCCTCCCGTTGGATTTTAAGGCAAAGGCCATATAGCGTTCCCCTCAGGGTGCCCTGTCCTGATGAGTGATAGCTTAAGCTTGAGAGTGTTTCTATGAATATAATGTTAAATACAAGCTTTCTGTGACATTGTCAACTTCACTGTGAACCTTTGTGACATTTACTGTCACTCAGATGCTCCCTGTCACTCACTCGCTACTATACTCTCTACTACACGGCTCTTATAACAGGGTGGTCTGATGGATGCTGCTGAGTGACACAGGCTACAGCAGGAAGAGTCAAGGAGAGTTGCAATGCCATGCGTTCAGGGCCAGGAGACAAAAACACTCTTAAAACAAAGTTACATTTTCTGATGAATTACAACAATAAGAATATTTTTCTTATTCATCTGTGTTGATGTAGTGACAGCAGGCCGAACTGATCTAGTCCCGCGGCAACATTTTCTGAGACAACAACAGAAAGGGACCAGCAGATCATGAAAAGTAAGAAAGGAACAAATATTCAGCTGTGCAGGAACTACTGTACATGAACCATTTAGTAATGTTTAATATTCTGATTTATAAATAGCAAAGAAAACAACAGTTTCAATTTGTCAGTGGATAGACATATTCTTCTCTTTGAACACTTGTGTATTGAAAAGTATTAAAAAAGAGCTTTTACTAAATATATATATATCATTCTCAGAAGGAAAGGGGGCACTGGAGGATGGGGGAAGGGGGGCTTGAATCCTAAAATGGCTGGAGGGGGCTTTGCTCAGGGATCAGATTGGGTTTTCTGTCTTCTTTTCTAATTCAGGTGCAAAAGTTGAGTGCTACTAACTAAGTGATACTTACACTTACCAAACACCATGGTGTATCCTCCAGTAGATGGCAGCAAAGCATCACAGAAAAGGCTGCTCATCAGGCTTGTTAAATCTAGAGTCTTCTATAGGCCCCTTTTAAAATGCATTTGAATTATTTTGCGTTTAAATACATTAATTCAAAAAAACAAAATTAACACGTCCTTTAAAAATATGTGTCTGATCTCTCAAATTGGCCATAAACTGTGGTCAAATATCCTCAAAATAAAAACAACATATTCATGTTATGTTCCAACATGATCCGTGAGGTTGCCAGATGGGGGCAGTCTTTACCCATAATTCTCAGAGTGGAGTTAACACCTTTTATCGCCATCGTTTTTGAGAATAAAAAAGGTTTAAAATAATGACTTAGAAGAGGCAGCCTCTTTGCTCAAAAGCTGAATTTTCACAGTCTATCCCTTTGTATTTTGGTAATTGTGCCATTTCTATGTTCTTTTATTTTAAAATGTTGTACAGCCTTTGTGTGTTAGTATGGCTGTTACAAAAAAATGCTATTGGCAATGCACTGCAAACTTGTTTCTATCGTAGGAAAAATCAATTCGTTGATACAATTAATTTTTACAAGGATTCTGTTTAATTCATAAACATTGGATTCAACAATATTTAATCTTAAATACTTTTCACAATTTGGTGTGAAGCAGTCAGACATGGTTCATTCTGCCAAGGTCCCCCCCTACAATTAGAATAAGATTCTAGTGATGAAAAATTTGACCCCATATAGTCATCGCTAATCACTACACCTCCATGAAAACATCTTAGCCAGACAAAAGGGATTCAGAGACCACACATTTAGTTGAATATCTGTGCAGGACTGCAACGAGAAGTTGAAAAGACACCTTTGATTGATGTGACACTGTATGAAAAAAAATATTGACAGCTAAGCCCACATTCCTCATCGGGTTCAGCGGTGTCAGCTTCCTTTTTTCTCCATCCTTCATCCGCTCAACCCCGTCCCCTCCACGATGAAAGTCGAACAAATCTGCTGACATTGATCCTGTCTCCTCGGCTAGCCTAATTTCATCTCAGCCGGAGAGAGACGGCTATCTCCACAGATCTTGACAGACAATTGTATTTACTATTTTCTTTTCACAAGCCAATAAAGTAGGAGCAGTTATTGCATCAGATTATATGAAAAACCGTTTAATGATTCCAATTTATAACTCTAGACTGAATAATGATACAGTTAAGAGCTGACAGGCCATGATAAATGAAGGCTCATATAAAACATATTTAGTGTGAAGAATGGCTGGAGATGAATTGCACAGTGATACAAACTCATGATAAAGAACAGTAAGAGCCACTAGAAGACTTAATAATGTGCTATTCATTTTGAAGTGATTTTGCTGGTTAATAAAAGAGCGCAAATTAAAAATATATTTATTGTAAAAAGACGTCTGGGAATATTACCCCCATGTCTTAGGACCCCCCCAACCTCACCCAATCTAATCACTCCCCATCTCTTTAGATGGAACCTATCAAACCCTCAGATTCGCTCTCCATCACTGCTGACTCTCAGTGCGCCTCTCTGTCTGCAGCTTGCTTGATTTAGTGCACGTATATGATTTCTTCCACAGCATATATTACCAGCTTGTTCTCTGAAGGGACTCACGGCATCGCTCATGCTGCTGTTTGGACCAGACTGCTGAAATTAAACCCATAACACTGACAGCTCCACCAAAGCTACATTTCCAGGGGGGTTATTTATCAGTAAGGCTCACTGTGAAGGAAATAAATGATTCTGCAAATGAATACAGCTGATTTGTTAATGTTGCAGCATCCATGAAAATGCAGCGGCGAAAACATTCAGTAAATACTCATCATTTAAAGGAGACTACCAATGAGCATTCACTGCTCCTGAATGTGGTGAAAAACCATGGTCAAGTGGTGAACCCTTTAAACTAATGGTCAAGGACTAGAGTCCATGGACCAAAGAATGTGTCATATCTTTATAGGGCTCTTTTCACTGACAGGCATTGAAATCCCCGGATACAACGTCTAATGCACTTTCTATACATTGGGACCCTATACTCTGATGTCACCAGTGCTTCTCAAGAGTAGGGTTCAACAGTTTTTTGTGTGTAATTTCTATTGACAAGGAAGGTCATAGTCGTCCTGTTTATTTGTTATGTGAAGCACTGTGAATGTGATACATCTGAAAGGTTTAGAGGCAACACAGTCATGCAAAGAATTCACTATTTCTTTACCTCCATTCTCAGGTGGCTTATGATATATATATGTGTGTGTGTGTGTGTGTGTATATATATATATATATATATATATATATATATATACACACACACACACACACACACACACATATATATATATATATATATATATATAGACCCTCACACACTACCTGTCACCTCTTTGTTTCCCAGGGCGATGCATGCAGAGAGCAAGGCCGACATCATCGCCCATCCATTTGCCTATCCGTTTTCTAGACAGAATACAAATTTGAATAATAAAAGTGCAGTGCAAATGAGAAAATGTAAATGAGACTAAAGACAAGCAGACACTAGCCTTCATTTGATGAGCAAGAAATGAAGAGCGAGGTAAATTATCCCCGGATCATGTTCATGCTGACACCTGGGACAGAGATGAAGTAGAGGCTATTGTTTTTTCCCTGAATGCAGATAGAGAAGGGTTTGTGGACAGTGAGAGGAAGAACATTGGAATACGTGACCCCCCCAGCTGTACTAGGTGCCAGAGGAAGAGCCTGATCAAACAAGAAATCAGAGAGGTCGAGCAATCTGTTGTGCTTATGTGAGCACTCCCTTTGACACTGGCACAAAATGACACAGAATACACACTTGTGAATGAATATTGCATTAAGTACCTTTTTGAATCATTCGTAATAGCTTTGGCCTGTGTGCCATTAACATTAGTTTTAGTCCTTCAATTTTTGGAGCGAGTGAGTAGCAAAATCACCCAGTTTGTTGTTCGCCAGTCACGAGCTTAATTTCAAATCAGATGGTCAGAGTAACAGTTCATGGTAATGATACATTCAATCGACCAAAGACACCAAAAAAGATGGTAGCAATGTTAGCTACAAGCCTGGAAGGGTGGCAGATGGTCCCTCTGTTGGTCGTCATTTGGGCCACCATTTTCGTTCTCAACATTTATTAAATGAGTTGCCATGAAATTTGACGAGAAACAAGATGTTGCCCATCTCATGAATCAAATCGATTTTTAGGATTCTGCTTATTCCTCTGTTGCTATAAACAACAAGTGCAATTTTCACTAATCCTAAAACATCCCAAAAATCCATTGGATTGACAGGCGCAGTGTCCAAATGGTTAGTATATGACCAATTATGGGCTGATTCCCATCAGCCTCAGCTGTTGTGTAAGCATGCTTGCATGCTAAACTTTGATGGTGACAAGGTCATTATACCTGCATGCTTACCATGATGTTAGCATGATTGTCATGTACATGTTAGCATGATGATATCAGGATTAAGGTAAGTGTGTGCCTGCATGTTTATGGCCTTAGACTCTTATTTTTGTTTTTCAATCAAAGGTAAATGTTAGCCTTGTCCCTGCTTTGCTTTTATGTGTTCAACAGGCTAACTGGACTTTTTGACTTCTAGTGGAGATTCAATCTCTTCGTTTACTACTGGACCTACTTTCTAAAACTCTCTCAGTTGTAATCGGTTTTCATTGAAAACAAGTGTCATGACCAAATATTAGCACTTCACATACACCTTATAGCTTCAGTGTTGGTGAGGTGTTAAGAAACACAGTGATAATGATTTATATGACATTGAGAAAATGGAGAAAATGTACAAGATAAATCATGCATATGATTCAAAAGCATTGGATCTAATTTGCGATAGAAATAATTCACTCTACAGTCTACTCACATGGGGGAAAGAAGGCGGAAGGAAGTGGGTAATAAGCCCAGCAAAGTAAACCAGGCAGAGGCCAATAAAAATATAGCTTCTTTCACTCAACAGCCCCCTCCTTGAGATGCAGATCATCCGTGATCACCTGATAGTTCCGGACACAGGGAGGATAAAGCTCTTGCCGACCTCTCTCAGACAACCTAGCAACACCCTGTGTCCTTATCCCTCCGGACACCCACACACTGCCTCTCTCTTCTTTTCCACCTCCCCCAGGCCTCCCACCCAGACCCTCAATCCTTGGAGAAGACCCCAGGCCAACGGTGAACAAGGGGCTCTTAAATTGGCCCTGGACTGGCCTTTGTCTGGCCCTACTGCAGTGTCGCTTTATTTACACAGTCTTTAACGCTGTATGTTTTCTTGTCTCTTAATTGCATTGGCCTTTGCTGCCCCATGGTCAATCAATACCATCTCTCGAATGACATCAGCAACTCTATTCAACAAGGCCTGAAACAGGTGATGGCTCTTTCATGGGAGAGCCAGTGGGAACGAAGCCTTGCTAATGTAGACCCATGGCTTTTGTCCTTCAATCACTGCCTCTGTCTGTGTCTACAGTATATTTATCTATATTGCCCAATCCCTAAATACTTGTCCTGAAGAATGTAATATCTTGGTTTATAACCACACTATCTGAAAACCTATGTGCCTGCTTATTATCACAATTTCCAGTCATTGGGTTGATGTGGACAAGTGAGTTTTGGGAACAGAGTGTGTTTTCCTCAACTACAGAGGTGAGCTTAGTGCAT
The DNA here is from genome assembly GCF_963930695.1 of Labrus bergylta. Taxonomy (NCBI): domain Eukaryota; kingdom Metazoa; phylum Chordata; class Actinopteri; order Labriformes; family Labridae; genus Labrus; species Labrus bergylta. The sequence continues at coordinate 10,249,040 of NC_089212.1, read as the reverse complement.
GATAAGTCTGGCTGATGTGACAATCAGCTCCATCAAAACAATTTTGTCGACCCTTGACTCTGGAGGAGAGCAGGAGAGAGAGGGAGTTGACATGCCTTTACCAATCCTGAGTGTATGTGACGGAGCACATTAATCATGAGAGGTGTAACCCTCTCCTGTGTCCAATTCAGCGATGATTCTCTAGTGCAGCACCATGGAAATGTTTGGACAGAGCCGCACATAATTATCTTTTTGTGTACTTTAATAAGGAGACATCCGAGTGTTCAGATGGCAGCGGCTCACATGCCCCAAAACTACCTTACAGTGATATTATCCCCTTCATTCTGTGTAATTAAAACATAAATAATTAAATGCCACTAACTAACATAACTGGTATGCAAATTTCGACGATTTAGTGAGCTGAAGAACACAGAGATTTTTTTTTCACCAAATGGGGGCCATTTAAAGTTGACCTTTGGAAATGTTATTTTGAATGCAATGTGATGGTACTGTTTAATTTGAAGAGGTACTTATCTGAAAGTCAACATCTTACTTCTGTTTTCCTGACGCACACTCAGTCGCTATATATTAGGCAGTAGCCTGGCAACCACAAGAGTGGAGCCGTACCAAATGGATATGTTTCCAATACGACAGGCCCGCTGTGCTCCTCACCCCTGACCCGCCTGCCATTTTGTTTCTGTCCTGCGAAGGTGTCAGTGCTAAACGTTACCTTGTCTCAGCAGGTGTGCCTGGATGGAGGGCCCTGTCGCACGGAGGGGGTCACCAACCCCACACTGTTTCCCCCATTTATTTGAATAATGGGCCATTAGGACGGCTGGATATCCAATGTTAAAGTAGCTGTATGTGTCTCTTAGATAAAAGACATAATTACCTGAAAGAGGGAGGATGTGTTGGTGCACACTTTTCCTCCAGGGCTCAGAATTAACACACACTTCTGCCATTAGATGGCGACAGAGGGAGGTTTAGGGTGTGAAGGCCCTGGCCATAGCTGACACACTTCCATCAACACAACTTCTGGGTGTAAGAAAAAAGCTGTTAATTTGCATCCACATAGAGTCAAGAAGTACATTTATGAAAATTAATTGTAATTCAGTTGAAAACTTTGACTTCTTGGCATATTTTTAGGGTAATCACATACTGTATTTTGAATTTCTAACTTGAAGATGCGTTTTGTCAAAAAGCTTGGCCTTTTTTAAGTCTGGAAGCACTTTTTCAGGTTTCAAGTCAAATGTATTTAAAAGGTGACAGAAAATTCATTCACTTTGCGCAATGAGGTTTTTCTAAAACTACACTGTGTGTTTATTAAGCTATTTTCAGGCTACAACTGCTCTCATTGAATTGCATATTATCATGGTGAACAGAACCTTTGGCTTACTGAGAGATGGAGTTGTCCTTTTTGGTCTGCATTGTGGCTCCTTTTGCCTTTAGTAATTCTGGTTCAAGAGAGACTTGCCATGCAGTCAATGGAAATGTGGATAGGAAATTTGGAGTGGTATTCATATAAACCAAAAAGATTGCCAATTAAAGATGAGCTCTTTATCATGTATTTGCCCTTGGGGTTTTATGTCTCAATTGCTTACACATTATAAAAGCATCCTTTTAGCGACAAGAATAGAAGCCCATTTCAGTGACCTCCTCTAATGCATTTCCACCCATCTTTAGTGCCTCGAAAAAAGTTTTCACCTCTGCACAAAACATGTTAATTGCCATCGTGGGCCCAGTATAAAGAAAATATCTACACTTTAATTATCCAAATATGTTGGCAACCCATCTGCAGACAGCCATTGAAATTACTAAATTGTGTTTTCTCCTTTTCATCTTTCATTTTGGACACATTGTTAATCAAAAGGCTTCAAAAATGTGCAGATGGGTAATCCTTGTGTCTGGAAGGAGCAGCCTGGTTCAAGGTGAGTGTTTCATGCCCCTAAGCCCTTCTGTTTCTCTCCATTGTGTTGTTTAGGTTACATATCCTGATGGGATGTTCTCCACACCCAAAAAGGGACTCTCTCTGCACACGTGCAGACTCGCACACTCCTCTTCCTGCAGCAACAAACATGCACGCAAATGTACTCTTCTCTAAATACAACTCTACACACCTACTCACAGCAAAGCTTGGCCTTCAGTGTGTAATGACATTAATAAAGCAATTAGTGATGTTGAAGTAGAAAAATGTGTTCTTGCTCAGTGCTTTATCGAAACAACAGTGTGCTGACATTTTAAACTCAAACTTCTCACTCCCAATATAAATTAAATCTTTAACCTCTGTGGTTTGTGAGGCACAGTAGTTGAGAATAACTTGATGATGATTAACAGATATCAAGAATTTGTTTTAGAGTAACACAAAGATAACTCACCTTAAAAAAAAAAAACCATTGGAATTGTTCAGTATGAGTGTAATAACTGAACACGACTTGTTATCTTGTAGAGAGGATTAATCAATATGGTAGGCTTGGCCTGTCAGAAATAAAAACATTTTCAAACCAACTTTCACCCAAATTCAATGTGAAGATGCAGTTTTCAGGTGACTTATCTTGTGATGTTGAGTGAATGTGGAGGATGTTTTGCGCAACCTTGTCATTTCAGTGTAAGGTCTCAAACATCTGTATAGAAATCTATCTTCTTGTGCTAAAAAGTGGAGACCAAAAAGCTTGTGGGATGAAGGGAGAGAGTGAAAAACAGACCCCTTAACCTGTCAGTTATTTGAATCCTCTGTATGCCTCATGTTAATGACGATTCATCTACTACATCGATGCATCAATTTATATTCCTACGACCCAACTACATCAATAGGTGCTCGGCAAGTTGCCCTTCACGGTGGACATAAGTCGATCTAAAATGGATTTGAGGGGTTAATAATCTATTGTTCTGATACTGAGACTATATATATATATTGTATTTGAGTGTGGGAAACTTTATATAGTTGTATTTTTAGCACTGCTTCTGCTCTCATTTTCAATCTAAAGAGGGAAATAAAAGTGCAACCAACACTTCTTTGGGTTGTGTGAACTCTGGTTTACCTGCTGTCTTTGTTCTCAGTTTCAGTATAAAAGGGAGTAAAGATTATCAATCTGAAGAGAAGTTGGTTAATTATTTTGTTAAATATTGTACTGACTTGTATCTTGACTGAATTGGCAGGAACTGAAGTTGCACTATTTTTCTTTGCGCAATGTGTTTACTCATTTATATTCATAGTTTATCCCTTATTTACTTACAAAGAACAACTTTGAGGAATCCTCACCTGTACTGTCCAGTATTCAGGTGTTTATTTCTCCGTCACACTGGTTGAATTTCCGGCCAAAAGAAGTTACTGAATCGATTTGAAGTCGTTGAATCGTATCGAATCGTATCCTTCTAGAGAAGCCAAAAATCGTCCTTGGATCAAATCGAAAATTATACTAATCGTATCGTTGTAAAAATAAATCATTACATAAGCATAACCCTGAGGCCCCTGTTTGATAATCTTTGTGGAAATGTAAACTTTCTCAACTGTGCGTAATTGAACTGGTTTGTCTATATCCAGATTTCACGTAAAGTTAAGTAAGGTACTTTTATTTTTTAAATTTTTATTTATAGTGGTTTTTATAAGTATTATAAACACAGGCTGACTATAAATAAATAAGCAAAGCAAAAAGTGTAATAAGAGAATGAAATACCTGTAATAATGTTAAATTCACAGTAATGAGTGTGAGCGTATAAAATGCCAACTTTTACACGCTCACACACACACACACACACACACACACACACACAAGAATAAAGCAAATCATACCAAAACAAACAAAAAAAGAAAATGGTTTAGGGCAATATATTTTGTCATCTTTTATACGTCTTCACTTCTTACATAGACATGTTCCCTGTAGTACTGGATAACATATCCTGAAGAATTTCTGAGGGGTGCCCAACAGTTCATATCTCAGTCTCTCTACATGTAAAATATCCACCAGCTCCCAAAGCCAAACCTCAAACTGGGGACCTGTATCAGACTCCCACAGTTTCAAAATACATCTCTTGGTGATTGCCATAACGCACAACCGTAAGGTACTTTTTCTGCTGATGTTGAATTTCTGTGAGATAAAGGGTGTATACACTGTGTAATAACATAGTTTTCACTTTGTCTGGCATGCAGATATTTGTTGACAATTGTTGCAGTGTGTAAAAGCCCAATGCACTGCATGTATAATATTTCTATATATCTCTCAGGTAAACATACAAGGCTCCCTGGATTCAGCTCGCCAAGGAGATATAAGATTGTAGGCATATTTCATCAAAATACATTTGTAAGAAAGTACATGCCCTTGAGACATGTCATTTCAAATTAACCATCTTTTTCTATACAATACTACTAAGAAATGAAGAGTGGATCTTTCCTCCCTATACTTTAATAAGGAACTACTGTTGAAGATAGCCGTCGTAACCAAAGCTTTTCAATCTCTGCTCCATAGCTGTTCTGTGCAGCCGAATTGAAGGCAAGGACGAGCCAGTTCATCCTACTCATCTGCCCTTGACTCTTGTCGCCATATATTGTTTCAAAAGATGGAGGATATTTTGAAAGAATAAAGCAACCTAACTATTGCTTTTTGAATTTGTTAGATTCTCTCTTTATAAATTCACTCTGGGTGCCAAAGGTTTACTGTGGATTAACACATGGCTGGCTACCTTGACAAACTGTTGCATCCTTCTATTGGCTCTCTTTAGTTCTAGGTTTTCACTTACTGTGTGATTTGGTTCTCCATCCATTAAAAAAATAATAACTCTCCAATGAAAAAAAGGGCTTCATTGTTGAAATGGCCTTAACTGTGATTTGATCTTTAGCTCCCCCTGCTTTCACCTGGAACATGGTTCTTGCCCATGCTGTGAGAATTGATTCTATCAAGTAAGGTTACTCCTTAGTTCACAGACATACGGCATAACAGTGATGCTGCTTTCACATGCCTAGCTGTTGAATAAAAAAGCAGCCTCACATGCATACATGTGATCGCTGCTATGCAATTTATTCATAACTTTCAATCTCAATCAATTTGTTTGTATAGTGTCAGCTCATAACAAGTGTTATCTTGAGCATTGTTAAGCTTTCATTGAGCTTTCAAACTGTTTTTGCTCCTGCTCTCACATCTGTGTCCGTAACATAAACCTCACAATCTGGATAGAACCTGACTCATTTTCACATATTAAGTGAAATATTTGATTGGATTCATTATATTATGAACATCGCACACTTTCAAGCCTTACCTTGACTGGAACACTTGTTTTGTTCCAACTTGCCACTGTTGCTCAAATGCTCAGAATGTGTCAGGTAAGTTCTGTAAAGCCTCAGCAGCAGGGTTTACAAACAGCTACATGGCTCTTCAAGGCCAAGCACTGGCCTTCCAGGCTCAACAATGAAGAAAAGCTAAAGTTATTCATGTCAAGTAATGCCCTTCATTGCGACCCATAAATCTGATATTTTGATGGAAAATACCAGACATTTCACAAGTGCTCCATAAAGGAACTTTCCCCTGCCACTAAGCTCACCACTTGCAAACTAAAAGTCCCCTCATCTCTCCTCCTCTCCAGCAGGCAGGAGAACATAACAGGGCAAAAATGTTAAGACCGATCACCCTATACTCCACAGCTCCTCAAATATACAATGTGCATTTGTCAGGTAAGAAATGCTAATATTCAGTGGTGTGCAGAATTGGGCACTTTGTTGGAAAACAACTCACCCCCTTTGCTTTGCTTCACATCTCTTCAAGAGCTAAAAAACAGCCATTCAGTCGCCTTAACACCGAGGGCTCGCTGATCTAACGCTAAACCTTTCTAAGTGCGCGTTATTTGTGAGGAAAAATGTCTAAGCCTTTCAAATTGATAGGAGCGGCTATCATCATGTATGGGTCTCAGGCACACAAGTGAGCCCTCAGGTTTAATCAAACTTTTTTTTTTTTAAGTGTATCTTCCCTGAAAATCAACTCGGTCTCCCTGGCATTTGTGTGTCGAGAAGCTCTCCATCTTTTCGTTCTCCTCGAGTGGTCGATACATTAAAACTTGAACTGATTGATTTCAGAACGCCGTGCCATCAGTGTCCTTACGCAGCCGCTAACTACATCTGAAGTATCTTAGTCATCAAGCTTTAGGCCAGGGATTGATAATAGCTTGACCGGCAGGGCCCATCTTACCCATCCTTTTTCAGGAGGTCTTGTATTTAGCACCCGGAGCACTTGTGGTAAATCTCAAACAGCACGAGGGTATTCACAGAGCGGCTGAGTGCAGCGCTTTTTCTCATTCGTCTGAGCCTCATGAATACATTCCAACTCTTACTAACTACTTCTCCTTAATGCGGAATTTCAAACGAGCTATGAGGCCAATTTATTTATTTGTATTCTTTGCGTCTTAGCGATACTCTTGAACACAGTGATGGCAAGGAGGATAATCTCTGTCTTTCATCAGCAAAGTGGCCCCGCACAAAACCCATCAGTAATGCATTCGCTATTGATTGATGGTCGCTCCTGCACTACCAGGCAACACCGTTATTATCATGCATGGATTCCAGGCTGCCCACAATAAAATCATTGTCTTGATTTAAGATGTCCAGCCCCCAAGGTGTCAGAATAGCACAACCGGTGGTTGCCTCATCTTGCTTTCTTCCTTAACAATTACTGGCTTTCTTTCTCATCATCTGAACACCAAACAGATATATACTCTCATGCCGACCTTTGATACTGGAGAGGATGCTTTCTCTACACGAAAACTTTTTCCTGTCTACGTGCAACAGGTGTAAAGAGATGTGCTGAGGAGACTCACTCTATCACTCTATAAATAGAAATGAAACCGTGAGTCATGTTGCAGTTCTTTACTGTTTAACCAACTGTGTTTATGGTGGAAGAAAATAAACAGCAGAAGGGAGAAGAAGTAAAAATCACTTTTATACTTTTGTTCACCCACAAACACATTTTTAATTCATATATTTCCTATAGCCTACTTAAACCTTTTTGCTTTAATTTTGAGCAACAGTATCAAACAATGGATGTTGGTTAATTTACATTTAAAACATATTAAGTTACTATAGTATAAATAACCAGATAGGCCTACTAGTTAATCCACAAATATTAAATTAATTATATAATTAAAACAACATATCTGTATATGGTTTTTTTTAAGTCCATTAAGTAATTATTTGATCGGTCAACTTTGTATTTAGAACTGTTATTTTTATTCTTAACTGTGCATAACTTCCGTCCTTTTTTCGCTCTGTGGCCTCCGCTCACACAAATGCAGCTGTTTTCACTGTCGCAAAGTGTGGATATTTGTCACAAATATAATGTGCTAGTAGTCCGCCTCGTTGGAGCAGCCCGGGTCCCGAGTCATTGTGAAATACTGTGACCTTGGTTATCAATCATTGTATCAGGGTATCTAATGTAAACAGACGCGTGGCGTGGATAACATGCCACATCTGCTCTGTGGAGAGCGCTGCTACTTGGTTACCAAGCGATTTATTAGTGAGCCCCCGCGTGAAGAATAATAGGTGACAGTACAAAACCAGCCAGCAGCTCTTTCTACAAGCAGACAATATATCTTAAACATTCTGTGGTAACTTTATTATTCACCTGCATGTGTGCAGCAGATAGTTTGGTGTCCCAAAAGCATCACAAAGAGAGGAAACTAGTTGTCCTGGTTAAAAGCAGCGTGCGCTGGGAGCCGTGTTTGCGCTCGACACCAATTTATTGCCGATGAACATATGGCCAATATTTTGTCTCACGTCATAGCACGGGGTAAACAAACACCCAGTAATGTTAGCGAGTCAGCAAGAGCAGAGCCACTTGGCCAGCTATGCAAACGCTGTTGGACAATATGAGAAGAGGAGCACTTGCTCTCTGGGTATATAAACCACATCAGGCTTATCTCTGCACGCACTCCTGACTCCCATTTGGGGATATTTCATTAACTTCGCGCGCTGTCTTAACGCTGGCAACACATTGGGCCCCCCTCCAGTCTAGGTAAGCGCCCCATACATTACCTTCTGTTTTAACAGCCTAATACACACTTCTTAATAGCTTATTTTTCTATTTTACGCGCATTACCACACAGATTATACTTTACTGTACAATAACTCTAATAGTTTTTTTTGGAGTCAGTTTAAAATGGGATGCTTATTCAAACTGTAGGCCTGTTGGTTTTTAAACTACAGTAGGCCTAGCTGGTGATCACAACACACTCACGTGAGTGCTCTCTGCTTGGTTGAACGTTGTATTTGTGACGATACACTGTGAGAGTGACCTGGGTTTTCTTGTCCGAGCTCACTCAGGAGAAATCATTACTTCATTATTTGGAAACATGTAAAATCTGATTTCTTTACTTGTCTCAATCTTAAGACATGTTTTAAGAACCCTTCTGCTTTTAACAACATCAAACTACAATGAAATATAACATTGATAACACACACTGTATTTTGTTAACGTGCGTCCGTGAAGTTCAACCCGTTAGCCTTATGCATTGAAGAAGAAAAAACATCTGCGTCGAACGGTGAAATGGACATGGGCGAAGTTAATGTGCCTTTGCTTGAAGAGAAAGCAACACAAATACTTACTATACCTCATAACACAACATCTGTCTGATGTTACTGCATGAATTCCTTACATGATGGCCTATTATAGGCTAAGTTGTCTAATTGGGTGCACACAACAAGCACCCCCTGCTGTTTCTGAAATGTGCCGGTAGAGACCGCTAGAGCTCTACAGATGTCAACAGCTGTTAATGTTATTACTGCACTCACACACAGGCTGCCTAACAAGGAGGACAACTTGTCTGTACTTGTGCCATCCAGAGCGGGATAGATTCTCCAGAGAGGATGATTCATTTATTCATTATATTATTAAATAATTTATGTTTCTAAATGTTCTAGCATTTCAAAATGATAGTTTTCCCCTTTCTGAATAATCTGAAGACGTCTCCAAGACTCGGGCCATCCCCCCCCACCCACCCCCCTTCCTGACAAAGTCAGTGAGATACTGAAATAGGAAGTGATTAAAAAATAATAAACCCGTTTTTAGCAGTTCGTCTTACATGGGAAAAAGATTAAGGCAAATGGCACAGCGTGGCATGAAATTCAGCGTTACAAATAAACTGGTGGTTTAACAAATGAAGGCATCTCCTCGGGGCATGGGCGCACTGCTATAATCTCGCCGTGACATGTTTAATCATTAGAGGAAAGGAGACGTATAAAGACTTTTGCCCCGGAGGGAAAGGTGGCTGGATTTCTGTTCAAAAAGGAAAGAAAGAAAAAAACGGGCTTCAAAATGATTTCTTGCCTGAAGCCAAGTCTCCCCAGGCCATGGCTTAGCCCCCATAATAAATAAACCGGACCCGCTTTACCTGCATATTATATATAGGCTTTTAATCATAGAGGGAGGAAATCGGTCTTGTCACTCTGTACATTTATCACGGGCACCCTGAGGCAGGCGGGGTTACCTTTATCAAAGACTAACTCCCAGCCTGAGGCTTCCAAACACGCTGAAATTCAGCGATTAAAGGAGAGAATGATCAACATTATTATGGATTCTCCTGCGGCATTCTTATTTGTGCATTCAATCGAAAGATTTATTTAATCAAGAATATAAAAAGCTCTTTCTTCACTTATTTGGGAACAATCGTGGGCATGAATTTTTAGGAGGGAATTATAATTAATCAGACAGGGCCCGTTTTTTGGGGTTCATCCGAAAAATTAATTGTTTTTGGATGAGTCCATTCTGCTGTACGTTTGATTGCAAAGCTGGGATCAGAAAAATGTAACGAGCTTTAATAATGAGCCAGTCAGCTCGGTTGCTTATAATATTAAAATGGGAGCACTGGCGAAACTGGTGATAGCATAATTATGGCAGAAATGATCACATAAAACGGTTAGTTTTGTGTAGTTTTACGCACAGCAGTCAAATGAGAAATAGTTTTACAATGTATCGTTGTAGTGTCAGAGCTGAAGATTTAATGTCAGCTGAACTCAAATTAGCGGGTGATGGGAAGCAGCAGCCCTGCGCCCTGCTTTGTCCTTTCAATCCTGGTGCATCTGCAGCTCAGAGAGAGGCCCTTTTCA